>NC_046664.1:18878942-18901363 GCF_010883055.1 Belonocnema kinseyi | reverse complement strand
AAAGAATTTTAAAATGCAGTTTTAATGGCTTAAAAAATTTAAAATAAGAAGCTTTCAAAATCGAAGATTTTTTTATAAAAAACAAGGTGGCCGCTGGTCCGGGAATTTTACGCATTTTTAGAAGAAAAATATGCCCAAGTTCGATTTTAACAGTTTTTAAAATAATTGAAGTGCAGTAAATAAATGCAGTAAATATAAATAAATTTTTTTTAAAATTGATTAGTAACCCGTTTAATTTGAAATTTCTTAATGTAGAAAATAATTAATATTTAGCAATATTTCATTGTTCACTTAAGACGAGTCAATTGGAACCAAATATTTAAAAAAGAACAATTTTAAACTGAATTGTTTTACATAGAAAGCTTTGAATCTCTAAAATTTCGAAGAGCTTTTAAACTTTTAGTTACAATTTTAATTTTACTATTTGAAAAGTTTTCAATTTTTAACATTTTTTTCAGAACTGTTGAATATATTTGAAATTTAATCGAATTTTTCCTACAATTTTTGAAAATTCTGCAAATTAAAAAAAAATCCTTAAAATCATCCATAATTTTTCAAAGTAAAAAATCATTCTCAATTTTCCTAAGAATTTTAAGAAAACTTTTTATTTTTTTAAAGTCTTTCACAATTCTTAAACAAATTCTAAATTTTTTATTTGAAATCTACAAATATCTACATTTTATTTTAAATTCAGGTGTAAGTATTTGAAATTGTTTCAAATTCTAAATTAAATTCGAATCTTTTTAAAACTTCAAAATATCTCTTAAAATTACTTTCAGGATTTTCTAAAAGTTATAGAAAAAATTCAATTGATTTTGAAATATATTTAAAAGTTACGAAAACAAATAAAAAAATTATTTTGAATTTGGAAAAATTCAAAACCACTTATAGATTTTTCAAGATTTTCAAATAAAATTTTAAAGCTTGTAAAGGCAGCATAAATTATTTAAAAGTAAAATAATTTAACTTCTAATTTAAAAACTGTTAAATTAAAAAAGTAAAATTTTAAATGTGTCTAGGTTAAAATTTCTTGAAATAATATAATTTTGAACATTTTAAAAGTTTATTGCTTGATTCCTTAATTTAGAGTATTGAAAATGTTATCCTGGATTTATATTTTTGAAACCTAATCTGAATCACAATTTTTGAATTGAAACACTTTTAAACTTTAATTTTATTAGTTTGGAATTCAGGGGTTCCACTTTGAATGCTTAAATTGATTGTTTATTGCTTATTATTTTAAATGAAAAAATGTTTAGAATATAGTTTAATTTTTTAAATTTCATTGACCGTGACAGTGTATTTTGTTCATCTAAAACCGAGTTGACTTTCCTATCTCCTTTATATCAAATTATATAAAAATAAAATTTCCGTGAAAAAATTGCCCCAAATCTATTTCCCCTCCCTTGAGCTTCATTTGTGCACTCATCCCTGATTGTTTCTAACCGCGAAATGACCTGCAATTTTTGTATCTAATTAAAACGTCCACCCTGATAACCCTGTCAATTTATGGCGATAATAAAAATTGTGCCCTCTGATTGGCAGGTTGCCGAAGATGATGAGGACGTAGACATTGAGGACGACAGTCAACTGAACGTGACCGAATCCGAGCCCATGAACCTGGTGGACCCAGTCGTAGAGGCTAAATCGCAGCAGGAAATCGAGAGCAGGACACCCGATCCTCTCGATGTCGACCTTTACAGATGTGCGACCTGCCTCGAACTCTTCCAGAAGAAGGAAGACCTGACAAAGCACATGACCACTCACGAGAAACGTCCCGCTCGTCAAGAGTGTCCCTGTGGAAAAACGTTCCGAGGAGCACAAACTTTTCTCACCCACGTCCAAGAGTACCATCCTCTCTGGCTTCAGTGCGGCTACTGCGACGCGTCCTTTCTCAATAGCAAGGAATATTCCTCGCACAGTTGCGACGTCAATCAGGGCAAGGATTTCCACGATCTGCAGGATGTGACCTGTCACTGTTGCCAGTCGAAAGTCAAGATGGCCAATTTTGACGCTCACGTGAAACGTGAACACTTGGTGCCCCAGGCGCCCTATCTGTGCTACTACTGTAAAATGCGATTCTTCAATGGCATTCAGAGAAGAGCGCACTTGACCAAAGACCACATCAGACCCTCGTGTCGAGTCTGCGGGAAAACCTTGCGCTTTGACTATGCAGCCAAACACGAGGCTTATCACGACGGGCTTGGTTATCCCTGTCACATTTGCAAGAAAGCCTTTACCACGGCAAAACTTGCAAACAGTCACAAATTGGAGGTTCACGTGAGGGAGGATGAGGAGTGCGAGATTTGTCACAAGCTCATCAGTCACCGACACATGCGCTATCATGTGCGAATGCACTCGAACCGGGACAGTTGTAAAGTTTGCAAGAAGGGCTTTACGAATAATCGCACCTTGCAGGATCACATTGATCTGGTTCATGGCAATGATTATCCGTTTGTCAAGTGCAGCAAATGCGAGCTCTCCTTCACTTCCGAGAGGTATCTCAAGCGACATTACACTCAGGATGGATGCAAGAGTAGTGCGAGTGTCGCGGAAAGTGGTGAGGCGGAGGAAAGCGATGAGGCCGAGAGTAAGGAGAGTGAGTCGGAGGATGTGGACGTTACAGAAGAGGAGAAGGAAGTCAAGGAGGTGAAGGAGCCGTCGGAAAAAGATGCCGCGGAGAAGAAAGCTTTGGAGGAGGAAAAGGAAAAGGAAACTGATGAGGTGAATGTAACTTCAGACGAGAAAGAGGCGGAAGAAGTGGAAAAAGCTGGTGGGCCGGACACTGATGTCACCGAAACTGGTGAGCTCAATGTAACTTCAGATAAGAAAGAAACGGACAAATCTGATTTGGCGGAAACTGATGAGTTGAATGTAACGTCAGAAGGAAAAGAGGTGGAACTGGAAAAATCTGATTTGGTAGAAGCTGAAACAAAAAAAATTGAGGATAAAGAAGTGGAGATGATGGAAACTGATGAGAGCCCAATTAAGGAAGCTGATGAGCAAATTTCGCCGGATAATCCGTCTTTGGAGAAGGAGGGAACTTTGGAGTCGAAGGAAAATTTGGAGACAGAGGACGAGAAGACGGAGAGCCAAGCAAATTTGGAAAAGGAAATTGGTGAGACGAAAGAAACGGCTGACAAAGAGATTCCGACAGAAGGAATTCTAAATGAGAAACAGGTTGAGTCGTAAATTTTCTTTAGTTTGAAAATCGAGGATATTGGATAATGTAGACATTCATTATTAATTTAGACTGACATCTATTTTTATTCATTTATTTATTTTTTCTGAACGAACAAACTTTATGATTGGAAAAAAACGTCTCAAAGAGAACTGAACTTTGTGATCGGAGAGGAAGTGAAACATATTTTGATTATTTAGTTGTTTTTTTTTTTTTTTTTTTATTTATCTGAAGATTTTTACCGCTAAAAGAGATTTTAAAGAAGCTAGACTCAGTTATAGACATTTTAGGGGGCCATCCATAAATTTGGTAACAAAGTTTTTGCCTTTTTCTTTATTAATTGTTTTCAGTCGTTTATTTATTTAATTAAATTTTGTTACTTGCAACCTGAGATATCAGAATTATTAAATAACAATTATGTGTTTAAAATCATATGTTTTGTTTACTTGTAGATTTATGCAATTATTTAATATTGGTAATGCATTTTTCACAAGTGTTTGACAAAATCAGTTAGGTTTAGATTTTTAATAATAATTTAGAAGATAGAAACCCTTTTATAAAGGTTTTTAATACTTTTATTCACTAAATAGTGCAAAGCTCGATAAATTGAAAAAAAAAATTGTAATGATTTTCAAATATCCGAAAATCTTAAAGTTTTGAAATTTCATCAAAATATTTGAAATTTCGCAAAGTTGTATGAAATTTGATAATGTTACATTAACATTTTCTAATTTTTTGAAAATTCCGTGAAATATTTTGAAATATCTTGGAATTTTCTTTAAGCTTTTGAAAAATCTTTGGAATCTTTTCAAATATCCTAAATTATTTTTAAAAAATTGAAATATATTAAACAAAATTTAATCTTTTGAAGTCTCAATTTTTGTGAATAAATTCTTTCAAATTTAATTTGTATTATAAAATTCCTTGAAATCCCGACAAGTTACATGAAATTTGATATTTCTTGAAATCCGTTGGAATATTTGAGATTCAGGAAAATTACTTCAAAAACTCTTTTTAAGAGCCTTTAAAATTCCTTAAAATTACAGGAATCTTGGGGGATCTGCAAAAATCAATTCCAAATCCCTGAGATTTTTTTTTTAATATCCTGAAACTTTATAGGTCCCGTAAAATTTTTCCGAATCTACAAAAATTCTAGAAAAAAAAAATTAAAAATAGAATACAATTTTTTCAAATCCCTTAAAATCATTATACTTGGAATTTTTTTAATATCTTGAAAATTCCTGGGAATTTTTTAAAATATCGTAAATTATTTGAAATCTTTTGACTCCACTTGCATTTTTTTAATTTCCTGAAAATTCCTTGGTATATTTTTAATTATTGTAGATTTTTTTATATTCTTTGAAATCTATGGAAATTTATTTGAAATTTATTCTTCAACATTTTTTTTAAATATTATAAATCTTTCGGAATTCTAGGGATTCCTTTAAAACCGAATGACATTTTTTTTCAAATCGCTTAAAATCATTATCCTTGGAATTTTTTGAATCTATTTAAAAATCATTGGTATTCTTTAAAATGCAGTAAATTATTCCAAATCTTTTGAAACCTGCAAATTTTTAAGTTTTTGAAAAATCCTTGTAATATTTTTAATTATTATAAATTTTTTCTATTTTTTGAATTCTATTGAAATTTATTTGAATCTTTTACAATTTTTTAATATCTCTTCCAATGTTTGAAATATTTTGAAATTCAGCCATTTTTGCGAATAAATTATTTAAAATTTCTTTAAAATATTATAAATCTTCTGGAATTCTAGGGATTTCTTTAAAACCGCACGGCATACATTACATTAATTCAAATCTCTTAAATTTTGTTTAAATATCCTAAAACCTAATAGGTTCTATAAAATCCTTCCTGTTTCAAAATTCTTTAAAACCGCCTGAAATTTTTGCAAAACCTTTAAAATTATTTTTCATGCACTTTTTTTAAACTTTGGAAAAATTTTTGGAATCCTCTTAAATACCATAAATTCTTTGAAAAATATTTAAATTCATTTTTATCATTTAAAATATATCTTTTTAAAAAATGGTAAATACTCGGAAATTTATTTAAATCCGTTGAAAATTTTCGTCCGAATTTTTTGAAATATCTTAAAACTCTTAAAATGTGTTAAAATTCTTGAAATCGTTCGAAATCCCTAAATTTTTGTGAATAAATTCTTTTAAATTTTATTAATATATTATAAAATGCAAACCCCTTAAAATTATTATTCTTGCACTTTTTCTAAGCTCTAGAAAAATTCTTAGAATCTTTTAAAATACCATAAATTCTTTCAAATTCTTTGAAATTTATTTAAATGAATATGAATCATTTAAAATATGCTGAAATATTTTTTTAAAATAGTTAATATTTGGAAATCCCTTGAAAATTCCTTCAGAATTTTTAAAAATATTCTAAAACCGTATAGGTCCCATAAAATGTTTCTGAATATTCCAAAATTCTAGGAATTTCTTTAAAATAAAAATAAAATAAAGGAGAACAAAAATTGTTAATGCTTGAAATCCTTAAAAATTTATCAATTTTTGGGAATAAATTCTTGGAATTTTCATTGAAATATGATAAAAATCCGTTGAAAATCCTTTAAGATCATTATGCTAGCAACTTTTGGATCTATAAAAACCCCTAGAAAAATTTTTAAAATATAGTATATTATTTCAAATATTTTTAAAACCCTTGCAAATTTTGAAGTTTTTTTAAAAATTTTTTGAAATATTTTTAAATCCCATAAAATCTTTATCTGAAATCTATGTAAATTCCTAAAATCTTTTGAAATCCCTCAATTTTTGTTAATAAATTATTTTAAATTTAATTAATATATGATAAAATACCTTAAAATGCGTTACAAATCTCTTAAATTTTGTTTAAATATCCGAAATCCTAATAGTTTCTATAAAATCCTTTCTTTTCCAAAATTCTTTTAAAACGCCTGAAATTTTTGCAAACTTTTAAAATCCCATAAATTCTTTCATATTCTTTGAAATCTATTTAAATGAATTTGATTCATTTAAAATATGATGAAACCTTTTTAAAAATGGTGAATATTTGGAAATTGCTTGAAATCCGTTGAAAATTCCTTCAGAATTTTAAAAAATATTCTAAAACCTTATAGGTCCTATCCAATTCTTACAAATCTTTCGAGATTCTTCAAAATAAAAATAAAATAAAGGAGAAAAAAATTGTTAATGTTTGACATTCTTTAAATTTCATCAATTTTTTGGAATAAATTGAAAATCTCAAAAAAATCTTTCCAATTCTTTCGAGATTTTAGGAAATCCTTAAAAACTGCATTAAATTTTTTCAATTCCCTTAAAATCATCCTTGGAATTTTTTGAATCAATAATTCTTTAAAATACAGTAATTTATATCAAATCTGTTGAAAACCCTTGCAATTTTTTAATTTTTTGAAATATTTTTAAATATAATAAAATCTTAGTCTGAAATCTATTTAAACTCTTGAAATATTTTGAAATCTTTCAATTTTGTTGAGAATTTTGTTGTAATTTTTATTAAGATATTACAAAATCCCTTGAAATACGTTATAAATCTCTTAATTTTTGTTTAAATATCCTAAAACTTTACAGATTCTATAAAATTCCTGCTTTTCCGAAATTCTTTAAAAACGCTTGAAATTTTTGCAAAATCCTTAAAATGATTATTCTTGCTTTTTTTTAAGCTATGGAAAAATTCTTGGAAACTTTTAAAACTTCATCAATTCTTTGACATTCTTTGAAATATATTTAAATTCATTTTTATCATTTAAAATATGATGAAATCTTTTTTAAAATGTTTAATATTTGGAAATTCATTGAAATCGGTTGAAAATTCTTTCAGAATTTTTAAAAAAATATTCTAAAACCTTATAGGTTCCATACAATTCTTCTAAATCTTTCGAGATTCTTTAAAATAAAAAAGTCCTTCAAAATTTGTCAATTTTTGGCTATAAATTCTTTGAAATTTCATAAAAATATTATAAAAATCCCTTGAAATCCGTTAAAAATTTCTTCAGAATTTTTTCGAATATCCGAAAAACCTCATAGGTCCCATAAAATCTTTCCGAATATTCCAAAATTCTAGGAAAATCTTTAAAATAAAAATATAATAAAGGAGAAAACATAGTTAATGTTTGAAATCCTTAAAAATTCGTCAATTTTTGACAATAAATTCTGTGAAATTTCATTATTCTAGGAATGTATTTAAAATTAAAATGAAATAAAGGAGAAAAAAATTGTTAACGTTTGAAATCCTTAAAAATTCGTCAATTTTTGGCAATAAATTCTTAGAAATTTCATTAAAACGTTATAAAATCCCTTCAAATTCGTTGAAAATTCCTTCAGAAATTTTTGATATATTCTAAAACATTATAGGTCCCATAAAATCTTTCCGAATATTCCAAAATTCTAGGAAATTCCTTAAAATATTTAAAATCAAAATAAAATAAAGGAGAAAAAATAGTTAATGTTTGAAATCCTTAAAAATTCGTCAATTTTTGACAATAAATTCTGTGAAATTTCATTATTCTAGGAATGTATTTAAAATTAAAATAAAATAAAGGAGAAAAAAATTGTTAACGTTTGAAATCCTTAAAAATTCGTCAATTTTTGGCAATAAATTCTTCGAAATTTCATTAAAACGTTATAAAATCCCTTCAAATTCGTTGAAAATTCCTTCAGAAATTTTTGATATATTCTAAAACATTATAGGTCCCATAAAATCTTTCCGAATATTCCAAAATTCTAGGAAATTCTTTAAAATATTTAAAATCAAAATAAAATAAAGGAGAAAAAATAGTTAATGTTTGAAATCCTTCAAAATTCGTCAATTTTTGACAAATTCTGTGAAATTTCATTATTCTAGGAATGTATTTAAAATTAAAATGAAATAAAGAAGAAAAAAATTGTTAACGTTTGAAATCCTTAAAAATTCGTCAATTTTTGGCAATAAATTCTTAGAAATTTCATTAAAACGTTATAAAATCCCTTCAAATTCGTTGAAAATTCCTTCAGAAATTTTTGATATATCCTAAAACATTATAGGTCCCATAAAATCTTTCCGAATATTCCAAAATTCTAGGAAATTCTTTAAAATATTTAAAATAAACTAAAGGAGAAAAATAGTTAATGTTTGAAGTCCTTAAAAATTCGTCAATTTTTGGCTATAAATTCTTTGAAATTTCATAAAAATATTATAAAAATCCCTTGAAATCCGTTTAAAATTCCTTCATAAATTTTTTAAATATCCTAAAATGTTTAGGTCCCATAAAATCTTTCCAAATCTTCAGATATTCTAGGAAATTCTTCAAAACTGCGTGAAATTGAAAACCCTTGAAATAATTATTATTTTTTTTAACTCTAGAAAATTTCTTGAAATTATTTAAAATACCATAAAAATTATTTTAAATCTTTTAAAATCCCTTGTAATTTTTTCAAGTTTTCAACAACTCCTTGGAATATTTTTAAATAACATACGATCTTTATAATCCATTGATATTTTTTCATATTCTCGAAATCTATTGAAATTCCTTAGAATCTTTTCTAATGTCCGAAAATCTTTTTTAAACATGGTTAATGTTTGCAAATACCATGAAATAATTTAAAGTACCTTCAAATTATTAGATAAAATTATAGATTTAAAATATAAATTTAATAGAATGAAAATTATAAATAAATTCTATTATAAAATCCCGTAAAATTACATGAAAATCTGATGGTGTCCTTTGAAATATTTAAAGTTCTATGAAATTCTTTGTTATTGTGGAAAATTCATTAATATACGTTGAAATTTCAAAAATCTTACTTTAACCCGATAAACTTAAAAAATTGTTGATGTCAAAAATGGTTAAAAACTACTTTGTTTTTATCGATATTTATTTTACAAAATTATGAAAAGAGCCAAAAAAATTAATCTAATTATGCCGATTGAAGTTTTTTTTCTTCTATTTTTTTTTGTTAGCTAATTTTATGGATGGCTCCTTGCGGGCAATATTTGAAGAATATTTTGATTTAGACTGTCTGGAAGTGAGTTTTGACTCGATAAGAAAATGAAGCTCAATTTGAAGCGAGTTGGAGAAACATTGATTGAGAACGTGGTTGTTCAAAATGATCCGTTATTTGGAATAATAATCAGTGTCCTGTTTATTTCGTGAAGATTTGTTGAACTCTGGAGTTTGTTATAAATTTAGCAAAATGAGTATAAGACGGACAAAGTGATTCTATTTGTATAAGATAGGCCGTCAAATGCCATAGTATTGTATGCCTGACTTTGAAAATGATTAACTAAATAATACAATAATTAATTAATTAACCCTCACAGCCTAAACTGGGTATAGTATACCCGGACGATATTTTTGGCTCGCTATATAATTGTTTCAGTTTTGTGGAAATATTTATAGCAATATGTTGAATTCATCTGATTAATTTTATAATATTGATTTTTGTGCAACTTTAAGCTATAGTTTAACAAATAAAAAATCCCAAAACGTTAATCTAAACCAGAGATATTGAAGTCTAGACTGAGAGGGTTAATTTGTAATTGAGAGAAGCGCGAGAGCTAGGCATGTAATTAATTGCGGTCTGTGTAAGATTGTTATGTTAAGTATAATTTAAGGAATGTGGTTGACGACGATTTTGATGGTGATTTTTATCAATTTGGAGAAAAAGGTTGAGCCTACTGACTGAGAAAAATCACCGGTGAAATCATTTATCAAATGGTCTGTACATAATTCTTAACATTAATGACACCAAAGTAAAATGTTGCTGGTATCAGTAGTCTTTATGCATCGAAAACTACGAGTCCTTTTTGAATTTTTTCGATTTCATTTTTCCATCTAGCAAGTTTTATGTCATTTTTTACTCAAGTAAGTTTCGGAAATGCTGATCCTTTTTTTGTTTAATAGAAAGAAAAAAAAGCAAAGGAAAAGGGAAATTTGAAGACAAGATTGTGTCAAATTTTGAATTGGATATTGCTTATTGATTTTTTTTCTCGAGATCGACTTTGTTGCGTCTTGTTGAACTTGCAGAAATAATTAAAATTCTTTCATTTTCCTTATTATTTTCAAAATAGTGTTTATGTTGACTACGACGTTTAAATATTGATCCGTTTTTAAGAAACTCTTTTAGGAAAATAGGGATCATGCATAAAATTAATAATAAGCCGCTGATGTAGAGCGATATAAATATTTTTTTTATAAACGTGTATATGTAGGAGGTTGTCTGTAAATAAATTGCGTTTATTGTGAAAATACTTATTATGTTGAAAATATTTCTTTTATTCGCCCTTTTCTAGTTTTCAAAGTTGCCGGGAAACCGGGAATTTATTTACAAATTTTCAGAAGAAAAATCTGTCCAGGTTCAATTTCAACAGTTTTTAAAATAATTAGTTGAATTGAAACCTTTTTTAATTATGATATCATTCAGTTTTCAATGCATTATTCAAAGATCTTTTACTTAAAAAATTCTTCATTTTAGATTTTTATTTTTAATTTAAAGAATTTTAAAGTGCAGTCTTGTAGATTTACACAACTAAAAATTAAAAGCGTTTCAAGTTGAAAAATTTTGATAAAGGACAGTATAATTTTATCAACTGTAAATATAAATAAATAATTTTTAAATGGATTTGTACTTTAACCCTTAAATTGCATACATGGTAAAAATCACGGTAAAGTGCATCGTGGGTGTTCTAAACCCCAGCGTATTTAATCATGTATTTTTTGACTCCTGTTGAATATTTTGTCACAATAAAATTAACCGATATAGTTTGAGGTATCTTTTATAAGGTAGAGTTGATTTTATAGCCATTTATTTATTTTAAGTTTGTTACAATAAATTACTGAAAAAAGGTGATAAAGTGGGTTTTTTACTTAGAAATTCATATCTTACGCAATTTTAATTATTTTAACCTAAAAATGTATGGCTGTACTTTTGAAATATTGCAATTTCATGAAAAATATTGCAACGTCGGTGCTTTCAAAAAAGTTATTGCGCAGCTGAAAAGTCAATTTTATGATAAAATGATGAATCACATTTTTTGCTTTTAAATTGACTTATTATAAAAATTGAGAAATTTTGACACGTAATACTATAAGAATACAATAAATTAAAGAGACATATAACTAAATTTTGACAATGATATTTTATTTAACACATCCAGTCTGCTCTCGCATAACGCGCTGCTGTAAGTTATAAGCCATCTACAAAGGAAAAAAGTATGAAGTAATCGAGAAAAAAATTATTTCACTTCATGTGATATACTTGCGTTAGAAAGTAAACAAAAATCAACAAAATTTGCGCCAAAATTACTTTTTTTACTCACTAAGTGCACACTGGGTGTTTAAGACCCCAACGATTTTTTCACCTCCAGCTTCAGCAGCTGCTACTAGTAGACTGACGCTTGACGCTAAAGCTAGATGGCGACACTTACTCAATTTTTTCGAATTAAGTATGGTTTACAAGAGTTTGAAAATTGCTTAGGGTCTGGACACCCACAATGCACTCAAAGGGTTAACTATTAAAAAATAATTTATTCGCCGCTGGAAAAGGGAAGCTGGCAATTTTCGGAAACAGGGAGTTTTACACAATTAAAAAAAAATACATGAAACTTTGATTTCAACTGTTTTTTTAATAATTAGTTAAATTGTTTTCTTTTTCAATTATGATATTATTCAGTTTAGAATGCATAATTCGAAAATCTTCCACTTTAAAAATTTTCCACATTAGATTCTTCATTTTTAAGTTTACGTTTTAATTTAAAGAATTTTAAAATGCAGTTTTGAAAACTTAACAATTAAAAATTATAAGAATTGACAATCGAAGATTTTTTATGAAAAGCATTTTTAATTGTTTATATACTATTTTCAATTTTAAGGTAATTTCAAAATAATGTATTCAGAATCATAGGCTTTCATTAAATTTGAAATATTATTTCAGTCTAAAATATTCCATTTTTAAACCGTTCAATTTGAAATATGTTAATTAAGAAAAAGAAAAAATTGTTTTATATTTAGAGATATCTGACTCTTCATTTAAAATCAGCAATTATAAATTAGATATTGAAAACTAAACAAAAAAACTAAACTTTGAACGTTAAAATTTTAATTGTTATATTACAATTTTTTAAATTGTTATATTACCATTTTTTTTTATTTTTAAGTCAAAATTTTGAATTTTTATCCATAAATAACAATTGAACGCCCATTATTCTTAGAAAAATCTAAGTAAATTAAACAGATATTTAGAAACGATGGAGAAATTCAAAATTATTTGAATTGAAATTATTTTTAAATGATTTCATTGATTCTTTAATATGGTGCATTGAAAATCATAACGCGCATTTATATTTTCCGAACTGCATCTGAATCTTTGAACTCTATAATTGATAAAAATTAAAAAATTTTAATACGTTTAAATTATTGAAAATTTGAAAGCAAAATTTGGAGTTGAAAAACTTTTAAACTTCAATTTTAAAATTTCAAAGTTCAAGAGTTACATTTTTAGTAGTTTATTTTTTAGCTCAGTTTTTATTACTTCAAATGGAAAATTTTTTGGCTTCAGTGTTCGATTTTTTAAATTTCATGGACCGTGAAAAATGTTTGTGATTTGGGAAAGACCGGAAATTTTGTTCTATTACTAATGGCAGGGTGGAGGAGTATTAAAGGTGTTGTACTGGAACGTAGCAGGGGTAAAGAAGAAAGATGAGGATTTCTGGAGGTATATTCAGGAATTTGATGTGATTGGACTGGTAGAGACGTGGGTAGAGAGAAAGGAATGGGATATAGTAGAGCGAAAGTTGCCAAGGGGGTATAGGTGGAGGTTACAGGAGGCGGCCAAAGTAAAAAGGAAAGGAAGGGCTAGTGGAGGAATTATAACAGGGGTTAGAGATGGATTAGAGGAAGAAGTTCATGGAGAGGGGGAGGGCGTGCAAATGAGGGTTGTAAAGATAGGAGGGGCGATGTATAAGTTTGTGACTGTGTAAAATAAGGATGGAATAGAACGGATTAAAGAAAGTGTAGAAAACTTACTAGGAGAGAGAGAGATGAGGGTTTAGTGGTAATGGGGGGGGGGGGGGCGGAGACTTTAATGCGAGAATTGGGCGGGAAGGGGGCCTATACCGGGAAGGGGAGAGCTTTGAAAGAAAATCGAAGGATAAGATAATAAATAAAGAGGGGGAGATTCTAAGAGACTGGATGGAGGATAGAGGGTGGGCGGTGGCGAATGGCATGGTAAAAGCGGACGAAGTAGGAGAATACACGTATGTGAGTAAGAGGGGTGTATCGGTGATAGACTATGTGATTATGAATATGCAAGGGTGGGAGGAGATAGAGAAATTCGCAGTGGAAAGGTGGGTGGAATCAGACCATCAGCCATTAAGTTTGTGGATACAGGGGGAGGCTGGCGAAAGGCAGGGTGGGGAAGAAGGGTCGTTAGGGGAGAGGGTTCCGTGAACGAGAGAGGCGATAGAGAAGTGTCAGGAGCAGTTGGGCAACGTAAGCTTTGAGGGGGAGTCGGTGAACGAGATATGGGAGGATCTGCAAGAGAAAGTGAAAGGTTGTGTGCAAAAGAAGGTATTTAGGAAGAAGAAGAAAGGAATGGTGAAGCCGTGGTGGGATAGAGAATGTAAAATGATAAAGAGAAAGGTGAAAAAGAAGTACAGGATGTGGAAGGAAGGAACCGCAAAAAGGGAGGAGTACGTAGAAATGAGGAAGGAGTTTAGGGCGATGTGTAAGAAGAAAGAGCAGGAAAAAGAAAAAGAACTGCAAGAGGAGTTGAGAAGTGTTAAGACAGAAAGGGACGTTTGGAAGATAATTAATAGGTTTAGGAAACGTATGGTGGGGATAAATGAGAAGATAGGGAGCGACGAATGGAGAAAATTTTTTAAGGATTCATTTCAGGGGTCAGATACACGAAAGATGGATGAGAGGATTAGAAGAACGAGGGAGGTAGATGGAGAGGAGCTGAACGACGAGGAGATAGAGAAGCAAATAGGGAAATTGAAAAAATCTAAGGCAGCAAGGATGGACGGGATAGAGAACGAAGCGTGGCTGTTTGGCATAGAAGAGTTAAGGTAGAGGCTGAAGGGGGTAGTGAAAAAAGTATGGAGGTGGGAGGGATTCCTAAGAGGGTGGAGGGAGGGGTTGATCGTACCACTGTATAAGAAAGGGGATAGGGAGAGGCAGGAAAATTATAGAGGAATTACGCTCATGAATACTGCGTACAAAATATACGCTATGGTGTTAGTAGATAAGCTGCGCAAGGATGTTGAGGGGAAAGGAATATTGCCGGAGACCCAGGCGGGCTTTAGAGAGGGAGAAGGAATACTATTGACAATATTTACGTCTTGCAACACGTGGTGGATAGAGAACTAACCAAAAAGGGTGCCAAAGTGTACGCGTTTTTTGGTAGATCTAAAGAGCGCGTTCCCTTCGGTAGATAGAGGGAAGAGCGAGGAGGGAGGTTGTGGGAGGCAATGCAAGAGAGGAGAGTGAAGAGGGTCCTGATCGAAAGGATAAGGGAGGTATATGCGGAGACAAAAGATAGGGTGAGAGGAGGGGAGGGAATCTTTGAGGAATTCTGGGTGGATAGGAGGTTGAGGCAAGGGTGCCCACTTAGCCCAAAGCGTTTTGCAGTTTTGATCGCGGATATGGAAAGTAAGCTAGCGACCGGAGTGGTAGGAGGAGTCTGGATATGGTCACTAGCATATGCAGATGACATAGTGCTGCTGGCAAAGAGCGAAGAGGCGTTAAAGGAGATGATGAAGAGATTGAGAAGATATTTGGACAAAAACAGGCTAGACTTAAATGCGGACATGTCGAAGGTTATGGTGTTCAGGAAGGGAGGTGGGAGAGATAGGGGAGGGGAGTGGAAGTAGAAGGGAAAAGCGGTACAGGAGGTGAAAGAGTTTGTGTACTTGGGCTTCCTGTTTCGAAGGAATAGGGGAGTGGATGGTCCTATAAAAGAGAGGGTGAGAAGGGCAAATGTGGTGACGAGGCAGGTGTAGGAGCTGGGGGAGAGGTTGTTCGCAGATGATTTTGTAAGGAGAATGAAATTGTTTGATTCGTTAGTGTGAGAATGAGATGAGGTTGCATGAAAGGTTATAATAGGTTCTGGCTTTCTAGAGAGAAGAGAATGTGTGAACCGTGCGGGAAAGGGGAAGCAAAAGTTGAGCACTGGTTGGAGGAGTGTGAAGAGGTGGAAGGGAGTGAGATAAGCATGGAGGTATTGTTGCATGAAAGGGGGGACAAATGGCATTAGCATGGGTGAAGGGGGTGTTGGGTAAGATGGAGAAAAAGAGAAAGAAGAAGGAAGAGGAATGGAGAAGGAAAGATTGTAAATAAGAGAGGAAGTAGATGTAAGAAAAATGTAATTATTGTAAATAGCAGTTAAGTATTAGGTGTTAGCCGTGGAGGCAGAGGCTGGTAATGACAGGCATAGCGATAAAAGAGAGAAATGCGTGCGAGGCTAGGCGAGGCGGAGCGGGGAAGGTTAGGCTATAGAAACGAGCGGATTAGCTACAAGGTGTAAATGGATGGTGCTTTGTAAGAAACAGTTGTAAAAAAATTTTGTAAAAAAATGGAAGTGTAAGCAAATCAATTTTTTAAGGCCAGCAGGCCGAAAAATAAACGTTTATCTATCTAATAAAAAATCTTTTACTCAAAAAAGTTTCCATTTTATATTTATATTTTTAAACTTACATTTTTAATTTAAACAATTTTGAATTGCTGTCTTTAAAGTAGAAAATTTTGGATAAAAAACATTTGCATTTAATAAATAAATAAACAAATTGTTTAATGGATCTATACTTTAAGTATTAAAAAGTAAACAAAAAACGATCTGAAAAAACGATTTTCAATCAGTTTAAATTTTAAGAGTTTTCAGATTTTAATGTTAAAAATTAAGCGGTTTCAATTTGAAAGTCCCGATCAATAAAAAAATGTAATAATATATTCTTGATTAAAGACTTTTAATAAATTAAAAATATTTTTTCAGTCTAAAATATTCAATTTTGAAACTATTCAATTTGAAATGTTTGAATTAAGAAAAATATGAACTATTAAATATTCGGCAATATTTGAATGTTTATTTAATACAAGTAAATTGAAAGCAAATATTTAAAAGTAAACAATTTTAGATCGAATTTTTTGACATAAAGCCTGGAATCGTTAAAATTTCGAAGAGCCTTTAAACTTTGAACGTTACGATTTTAATTGTGGCATTTGAAAAATGTTTAATTTGTAACTAAAATTGTTGAATTTTGATGTATAAAATTGTTGTTTTTGAAAAATATTTAACTTGCAAGCGAAATTTTTAAATTTTTATGTACAATTTAGAAATGAACATTTCTAGAAGAAAATGGAGTAGTTTTTGAGAGATATTCAGGAGTTTTGAAAAGATTCAAAATTAGCATGCAAAATTTAAGAAGTTTCTTTAAAATCTTCCAAAATCTTGTTTGAAAATTTTGTAAATCTCCTGAAACCTTTGCAAGTATTCTCTTTAAAAAAATTTAAAAAATAAAAACATATTTTCAATTTTCCTAAGTATCTTTAAAAATTTTTTTTTATTCTTTTGAAGCCTTTCACAATTCTTGAAAAGATTCTAATTTTTTTGTTTAAAATCTGCGAAAAATCTATATTTTATTTTAAACTAGGCTTTTATTTCAAGATTTAATTCAAATTTTGCCTACCAATAATAAATGTTCAATTATTATTTATACAGCCAAATTTTAAGGAAATTTTCTGAAATTTGCAGGATTTCCTCAAAATTATAGTAAAAATTAAATTAATTTTTACAGATATTTAGAAGTTCTGGAAAATTTTCCAAAATAATTTTAAATTTGAAACAAATTTAAAATAACTTCTAGATTTTTCAAGATTTTGAAGCTTTCCAAGGATGTTTAAACGATTTAAAAAGAAAATAATTGAATTTCTAATTTAAGAAGTATTCATTAAATTTTTTTATTCAATTTTTCAATATTTAATGTTTCTAACTTAAAATTCATTAAAACTATATAATTTTGATTTGCAGATCAGTTTTTACTACCTCAAATCGACATTTTTTTAGCTTTGATGTTCGATTTTTTAAATTTCATTGACCGTGAAAAATATTTGCGAACCGGAAAATGACCAGGAAATTATTTCGTCGATTAAAACGGCCTCCCTGAATTTGAAATTTTTTAATCAAGAAAAAGAATAATTATTTAATATTCAGCAATATTTAACCGTAAATTTAAGACGAGTAAATTAAAGCGAAATATTTAAAAGTAAGTAATTTGAAAGTTCATTGTTTGACATAGAAAGCTTTGAATTCTTACAATTTTGAAAAGCTTTTAAACGTTAAAACATTTATGGTCCTATTTCAAAAATATTTAATTTGTAAGCATTGTTGACTTTTTCTGTAGAAATAATAATTGATCACTTATTATTTGTAGAATAAATTTGAGTAAGTTCAAGAGATATTTAGAAGTTTTGAAAAGATTCAAAAATAATTTCAAACTTAATATTATGTGAAGTAATTTAAACAAAGTGTGTGAATTTTTTTTCAGAATTTCTAAACATATTTTAAAATGAATGAAATCTTTCCTACAATTTTTAGAAAATCCTACAAATTAAAAAAAAATCCTCAAAATCTTCTAGGTTCTTTCTTGACTGTTCTGGAAATCTCTTAAAATCTTTATGAATGGTAATGTAGAAATATTATGTAGAAGTTCTGAAAAAATTTCAAAAATGATTTCAAATTTGAACAAAATTCAAAACGACATCGAGATTTTTCCAGATTTTGAAATAAAACTTTAAAGCTTTTAAAGAATGCTTACACTATTTAAAATTAAAATAATTTAAATTATAATTTAAGAACTTTTAAGTAACATTTAAAAATTTTTTTAAATGTTTCTAGCCAAAAATAACTTAATAATATGATTTTGAAATTTTTTCAAGTTTATTGATTGATTCTTTATTTTAGAATATTGAAAATGTTAACGTGGGTTTATATTTTTGGAACTGAATCGAAATTTTTGTACTCTATAATTTATGAATGAATACAAAATTTTTAAATTGAAAAACTTTTATACTTCAATTTTAAAAGTTCAAAATTCAAGGCTTCCACTTTAAATGCTTTAATTTTTTGTTTATTTTTTGTTACTTAAAATGGAAAAATGTTTAGAAAAGAGTTCGATTTTTAAAATTTTATTCTACCTACAGGATATTACATTGTACGTTTTAATTTTTAATTTAAAGAATTTTAAAATGCAGTCTTGAATGCTTAAACAATTAAAAATCAAAAGCGTTTGAAGTTGAAAATTTTTGATAAAACATATTTTTATTTTATGCACTGTAAATATGAATAAATTATTTTCAAAATGAATCTTTACTTTAAGTATTAAAAGTGAACAACAATTTTTATTATTATTATTTATTTATTTAAATTATTTATTTATTTTTTGTTATTTCTAGTGGAAAAATGTTTAGCTTTAGAGTTCCAATTTTTCAATTTTATTGGCCGTGAAAAATGTTTGCGAACCGGGAAATGATCGGGAATTTTTTTCTTGGATTAAAACGACCATACTGAAAGACTTTTAGTTTGAAATTTTTTATTTTTAATTTCTCGTTTTTAGATTTGGGTGATCCAAAAATTCGATTTTTTTCGAAATTTGAGTTGATTGCCTCTCAAAGAATAATCAAGGAATAATTTTCCTTGTATATAGCTAATCATTTTTAAATATGTATATCTATACTTAATGAGAGAAACAATTTTTTTCATTCTAAGAAAAACCTTCTAAATTTTTTTCTCTGAGATTTTTTAGCTGACCGGGAATTTTACGAGTGTTAAAAAAAAAGTCTGTCCAAGTTCGATTTCAACAGTGTTTTAAATAACTAAAGTGTAGTCTTGAAGATTTAAACAATTAAAAAGGTTGAAGATAAATTTTTTTGATAAAAAACAGTTTTATATTATCAACTTTAAATATAAATAAATAAATTTTTTTAAACGCATCTGTACTTCAAGCATAAAAAACTGAACAATAATTTATTTGACAGAAAGATTCTAAATCCGTTCAAAATTTGAGAATTTGCAGATTGTAACTGTTTTAATTTGAAAATCCTAATGATTAAATTAAAGCGTTTTATTAAATTTAAAATGTTGTTTCAGTCTAAAATATTTAATTTTTAATCAAATCAATTTGAAGTTTTTTAATTAAACAAAATAATAGCTATTTAATATTTAGAAATATTTTACTGTTCATTTACGACGAGTAAATTGAAACCAAATATCTGAAAATAAACAATTTGAAACTGAATTGTTTAACATTGAAAGCCTTCAAACGTTACAATTTTGAAGAGCTTTTAAATATTGATCGATACCATTTTAATGGTTCTGTTTGAAAAATGTTTATTTTATGAGTGAAATTGTTAAATTTGTAGGTATATCTAACAGTTGAACACTTATTATTTGTAGAAAAAAATTGAAATTATTTTAAAGAATTTTAACGAAGTGTGCCCAAGTGCGAAGTCACATACGGCCCAACATTGGCCCATAATCGGCAAAAATATTGCTGAAGCTCGGCTGCCATTATCGCGCCAATGACGGAATGATAACTATGGCCTGCACTTGGCAGCCAAGGTTTGGCTGCCATTGTCGGGCCAACACTGGATACGGTCTAAGGATATGACAAAAAAAATATTTAAAAAATAAATATTAATTGATTGCGAGTACTTTGAATATAAATATTAATGGTCTTGTTTAGATTAAATACATACATTTCATTTTGAACATTATATTACAAATAAAATTTCTAACACTACGGGGTATCGAACCTACATCTATCCTTCCTAAATATAAAAACTCGTAACCTCCATTAGTAGCGCATGGAGGCTGAATCTGACATAGTGGATTTAATCACGTAATTTATGGCGACTGGCGACCTCTGTTTTAAATGTATAGAATTAATCGAACTTAAAACTAGATTTCTACCTTTATCGATCGCCAAGAATTATTTTAATTTGTGTCTTTATTTTCACTTGCAATAACAGCTGTTATTTTTAATTATACATTTTCAATTGGTAAATTTATTATATTAATGTTTTAATTATGTTAAAGATTTAATGTTTGAAGAACTTATTATTTTTAGATTAAAATGAAGCTATTTAAACTATTTAATATTGGAGCTATATCAATTCTAAATTTTACATAATTGAGTCATAAAATTTTTTTTTTTTTCACGTTTTAGTTATAATAATAATATTTTCATGAGTTCTATATTAGCAAATTATAAAGGTTAATAATATTATTTTATACATGCTTATAATTTTTTATACTAATATTATATTCATATTTCATATTTTAAAATTATTTACAAATTTAAAATTAAATATAATTTAAATAAATTTTAAATTGGTTTATTTATTGTTTCAAGAATAATTTTTAAAATTGTATCTTAAAATCTAATTTTGTCAAATAATATAAAAGATTATTAAATGAATAGATATATTGTGAAGTCATTAAGTTTAATAATATTATAATATAAATTAAAATTTAATAATAAAAAATGAAATATAAAATTACATAAAGATTGCATTTAAATTGTTTAATATTTAGTAACATAAATATGTTATTTCCTCTCAGATTATGTAATTAAATATTGGCTATTCCTTTTGTAATAGATGTTTCTTTTTTTCTTTTAAATAATTGTATTGAAATTATATAATTTTTATGGTGCCTCCGATATTGTGAAATGAGTATTTAAATTCAATTTTCTAAATTATATGTATACATATTTTAATTTTTTTAACTTAGCTAGAAAGCTTATTAAAAAATTAAATGTAAAGAAGTCCAGTTTCAAATTTGAATGAGTATATAATGTAAACATGATTTGAATGTTTTCATTAAAATAATTGTGTGATGCTTTTATGTTGTGAACTGATTAATTAATTATCAACTAATTTTACAAAAAAACATTTTATGGAATTAGTCTCAGAGTTTATTAATAAAGAAAACTTTTAGAAATGAAAGTTAAAATTGAAAAAAATGTATTGACTAAAAATTATTTAAAGGTTTTAGTAAGAATTATAATTTAATGCTTCTTATTTGTAAAATGACTAATTGATATAAGCTGAATATTTGTTTCGAACCTTAAATTGAATAAAGATTAAAATTTTCACCTTGAATTGAATTAACACAAGTAACAAATAAATACATTATTTACTTGTAAGTTATATAATGGAACATTGAATATGATTTGCATAATATAAATGAATTTATTTTTAAAGTACCTCTATTTAAATTAAGTAATTTTTCGAAATTATGCTGGTATTCTGAGATTAATATTTTCATTCAATTTTCAAAAAGATATGCAAAAATCATTGCTTAATGATTTTTATGCTTTGAAATGACTGAATAATTTTTAATTGATTATATTACAAATCGAATTTCCACAAATAATTTCAAAAGAATATAATTATTTGAGGCTTTTTAAGTTATGAACTGTTTAATTCATTATTAGCTGATTAACTTTGTTCACAATGTTAAATCATATCCAGTTTAAATTTAAATTGTTTTAAATTAAGTAACCTACATTGATTACAGTAGAGTCTCGCTTGTCCGAGCTATTGTGGAACGGCCCCAACTTGGATAATAGGGAAACTTAGATAAAAACGGAATTTTGAATAAAAAGAAACGCTCGATGTAATAAACTGAAAGTAGAGACTTATAACGTAGAGA
The DNA here is from genome assembly GCF_010883055.1 of Belonocnema kinseyi. NCBI lineage: Eukaryota > Metazoa > Arthropoda > Insecta > Hymenoptera > Cynipidae > Belonocnema > Belonocnema kinseyi. The sequence goes on along the minus strand of NC_046664.1, from coordinate 18,879,463 downwards.
GTATATACATTATCAACAAATAAGAGCAGCCTGTGTAGAAATTATGACCGGGTTCGGCCCGGATTCCGGCAGGGTTGCCCTGCTTGTATCCGGAATCTGACCAGGCTGCCCGGTCGGATTCTGGTTGGTTTCGTCACGCTGCGCTGGTCAGATCCCGGCCGGGTGTACCCAGTTGGCTCCCGGCCGGGTTACCCGATCAGATCCCGGATACAAATAGGATAACCCGGTCGGAATCCGACCGGTTTTTGACTGGGCTCCTCGATCGCATTTTACTGGAGCCTTTTTACCACAGCGAACATATTCTACCAACTGGTAGAGATAAGATTCTTTGTCAGCACTTATTTCCACCTGCAAAAAGATGTTGGAATTTCAATTTAAGAACTGCATTCATAATAATAAATATATTAAATTCCCTAATAGACAAAGTATGTAACGAGATAATTCTAAAAGAATGTGGTGCAGAAGAGACGCTAGTAGACACATGGGAAAGAAATCGGTTAAGATGGTTCGGACATGTTGAG
>NC_046664.1:18868004-18878842 GCF_010883055.1 Belonocnema kinseyi | reverse complement strand
AAGATTATATAATTGAATACTGAATATAATGTGCATGATAAAAGTGAATTAATACTTCAAATACCACACTTTTAATTAAATAATTTTTCAAATGATTCTGATGTGAAATGAGTATCTGCATTTCATTTTTCTAAACGTGTTTTAATTTTGTTTATGGATAAGTATCAAAAGTTTCCAAGCGATCAAATTTTCAAAAATGAAATTGAAGATTAAAAAAAGGGAGAGGGGAAATTATTTCAATTTTTAAATGGAAATTATAGTTTAATTCTTTTTATGTTATAAACAGATTAATGATTTAAGTGAATGTTATATTATTAAATACCGGCTATAATTTATATAATAACATCTTATTAATATTTGAATCACAAAATTTTTAATTTGATTATTTATGCTAATTTTTGTTTTCTTGTGAAATGAGTATCGGAATTATGATTTCTGAATGATCCGAGTATATATTTTACTTTTTTCTGGAATATTTAAACATTTTATCAATAATACAATTTTTTAGAAAAACACCAAGTAAAAATTATTTGAATAATTCATTATAAAAATAATTCTTTAACGCCTTGTATTTTATGAACAGAATAATTATTTATTATTATCTTATTAATTTTTTTATGATATTTGATTACATGAAAATTGCATTCATTGATATAAGATATGAAATTTTTAATAAAAGCATATTTATATTTAACCTATTTCTATTAGAATTATATAGTTTTTCGAAATGTTGATGATGTTTTGAAATGATTATATGAATTAAATTTTCAAAATCATATGTACAAATGTTTTGTTTCTTACAAATACAAGTATTGAAGGTTATTAATAACTAAGATTTTCAGGAAGCAAGTTTAAAATATTTATATAAAGTAAGAGTAAATTTATTATTTTAATGAAACAAATTATTTGAGGCTTTTCATGTTGTGAACCGTTTAATTCATTATTAGCAGATAATTTTCTCCACACTTATAAAGTCGAGTAAAAATAAATTTATTATTTCAGTGAAATTATTTGATGCTTTTTATGTTGTGAACAATTTATTTAATTATTAGTTGATAATTTTCTTCACTATTTCTTCATGTTGATTTGAATTAGTGACGAACGTTACTAATAAATTAGACGTATATAAATGCTGTATCAAAATTTAAAGGAGAATATACACATAATGTTAACATTACTTGAATGTTACGATGAAAATAATTGTATCATGTTTTTTATTTTGTGAACTGATTAATTTATTAACAACTGATTCTACTAAAAGTGGCATTTTCTGGAATCAGTTTAAAAGTTTAAGATTAAATAAAAATTTTTAAAAATAAAATGTTAAATAAGAAAAAATATATAAAGTTAAAGTTTTTGAAATGTTTTATAACAGAATTATATTTTAATGGCTTTTTTTTGTAAAATTGTCAATTGATTGTTAGCTAATTAACGTTTTCTGATAATTAAAGTAAATAAAGATTAAAACTTAGTTTCTGAAATTTAAGTAACATAATTTAATTTAATGAATATTAAAAGTTAATTTAAATTTGCAATTATATTATTTCAATTAGATCATTTTTGAAATGATTCTGATGTACTGAAATATGTATTTGCTTTCGATTTTTCAAAACATATGAAAATACGTTTGTTTTCTTTCTGAAATTAGTATCAAAAGTTACCAATAAAACAAATTTTCAAAAATGAATGTCACATTAAAAGAAAATGTAGAGTAAAAATTTTTCCTATGCTTGAATGAAAATGATTGTTTAATGCTTTTTAAGTTATAATTTATCAAAAAATCAATGAATTGTTAGATGACTAATTTTTTCACAACACCGAAATAGATAAAGATTCAATTATACATTTTTTTGCTACCATATTATTATTCCGGAGTTCTTAAGAAAAAAAAATGTTTTCTTTTTTTACATCTGGGTAATCGCTTTTTTTTTTAATTTTCAAAAAGATAAGTAAAATAAAATTATCGAAAGAACTTATTTTAAGAATTAGAATAATAGAAGCGTCTTAATAATTTTGAAAGATTTTGAGCATAATTTTTTTAAAACAGTTATGGGAAAATTTTAAGCAGTTATTAATTAATTCTGAAATAATAATTTTTAATTTTAAAGATTTCAAAATTGTTAAAAAATAATATGGAAGATTTTAATGAAATTATTTCCATTTTCCGTGATTTAATTCAAATTTAGGTATACTTAATTTTTTAGGGTGTCAAGAGAAGGAAAAATATATAGTTTAGATTCATGGGAAAATTCCAAACAATTTTTTACTAATAAGTTCTAAGAGCTCAATAAAAAAGATTCAAAAACTTTTCATATTATTTTATACAATAAAAAAAGGATTAACAAGTGTTTAAATCAACATCGTGCGAAAATGAATAATTTTAGAACAAATTTTAGTAAATTTAAGAGATATTTACAAGTTTTAACGCCATTAAAAAGCAATAAAAATTTATAAGATATTTTAGGACTTTTTTGAAAATTCAGGATAATGACATAAATTCTTTAGGTTCCGAAACCAATTTCTTAAGATTTTTTAATTTGAAAAATGAGCTTCAGCAGAAAATTGAAAAAATATTTTAAAACATCAAATATTTACTTAAATTTCGAGAAAGAGTCGAAGATTTTAAAGCAAAATATTTTTATTTTGTAACATTGAAAAATAAAAAATAAATTAAACCATAACATTCTATAAATATTGCGAAAATTTACAAGAATAAAGAAAATTTTTAAACTGCAGAAGATGTACAAAAATGAAGATTGATGTGAAAGTTTTAAAACAAAAAGAAAGCCAGACGTTAAAAACGCAAAAGTCTGGACACTAATTTTTTTTTTCAAATAAAAATTTGTGAATAAAACGTGTGAAAAGCTGAAAACCCATATGGTAAAGTATCACATGCCCTTAATTAGAATAACTTTGAAAGGTCTCAAGTTAAGAAATTAATGTTATTCAAGTTTTTAGGGAAATTGGGGATATTTTGAGGCAGTAGTTTAGATTTTAAATAACTTTTCTAAATTTCAAGAAAAATTCCAGTAAGATAAAAATATTTTAAAGAATTTAAGAAGTATTGTGTAGATATTTAATTCTGAAAGGACTCGAACTTTTCTTATTATTTTGTAAAATCCCGTAAAATATATATTTTTCCTAATCTAGATTTTTTGTTGGCGAATGTGAAATATTCACCAATATTTTATACCTTTCTTCAAATTCGTAAGAAATTTTTGAAGATTTTGAGGTAAATTTTTTACACTTTTAATGATTTTTCAAAATTTTAAGAAAAATTGGATTCATTTACAAATATTTTTAGGAATTCAAGAGGCTTTGCATAGACTTCAAATATTTTAAACCTTGGAAGCATTTCCGAAAATTTATGGAATATTTATTATTTCTTTTGAAATTATAAAAGACCTAAATATCTTTTGAAAAGGCTGATATTTTTTTAATAATTTGTAAAATCCTGTAAAATAAAATATATATTTTTAAAATCTTGTGCATTCTTTTTTTGACACATCTTGAATATTTAAAAATCTTTCATAATTGTCTCATGAAAATAATAAAACTTACATAATTCTTTGAAAAAATGCTGTTACTTCTTTCCTTGTAAATAAACTTAAAATGTGTGTAACTAAACATATATCAAAAAAGCATTGTTGTGTTACGTCAAAATATTGTTTAATTTATTTCTATACCGCATTTCATCCTGAAAATATATTTTTATTTACAAATCGCCTGTTAAGTTTTTAAAAATAATACAAAAAAAAAATCTTACGTAACTGCAGTTAGGGTGTGGGAAGGTAAAAGTGTTTAAAATAACGTTACAGAATATGTGAACGCTCCATAATAATAATACTCGTACATTTTACGATACATTGACATACTGAATTCATTCTTTCAGAATCTAATTTCAACAAGAATATAAGTCTTCAGAAAATTTTAACAAATGAATTGTTATTAGAAAATTGAGCAAATTTTAAAAATGGGTAAAAAAGTGAGCGCGCGCGTGCGCGCGCACATAATATTCTAGTATACCTAAATTCTATTGCCTAGCAGTCGGACGTGCTAACCACTCCGCTAAACCGACAAGTTGAAACTCTGTGAAAAAGTCATCCTCATAAGCTGCAGTTCAGAAAAGTTAAAGAACCAAATTTTAAGATCTCTTTTTCTAATTATTTATTATTATGCGACGAAATGTTAACAGGAATATCAATACAATAATTTTTAAATAAATAATTTAAATCGATTACAATTTTTCTTCTCGTAATATTTATTTTTTTTCCGTTGCAGCCTGCTTTACAACTTTTTGCAATGATAGGAAATGTAATTTTTCATAAACATTGAAAATTTTTAATGACAGAAATTAACAAATTTCATCGTGAACTTTGACAATTTTTCAATAAATTTTTTTATCTTTCGTGTAAGATTTATTTATTAGGTGCTAAAACTGAGACTTGACGAAACAAAGTGTCGATTCTGGGTCAAGCATCGGTGGAGAATCGGCAAATATAAATAGCCAATACAGGCTGCCAGCACTGGCTCAACATTGGGCCGATTTAAATAAAACATGTTTTGCCGTGGTAAAAGTGACACTTGGCCCAGTAATGTGCCGTCACTGGGCCAAACTTTGGCTGATCCTCGTAAAACATGGTTCCCCGTACTAAAAGTGATACTTGGCGCAATAAAGTGCCAATACTGGGCCAAGCATCGGTGGAGGATCGGCAAATATAAATAGCCAATATAGGCTGCCAGCACTGGCTCAATACTGGACCGATTAAAATGCCGATATTGGCCCAATAACTTTAGCCGACCTTTTGCTGCCAAAATTGGACCAACACTGGGCCGTGTATTCAGCTCCGGCAATTCGCACTTGGGTGTGTTCTGACCATATTCGGCTATTCCTGACAAAATTTCGGTGCAAATACCCACGGTCTAAGTTAAAATAAAATTTCGATTTTTGAAGATTTCAAATAAAAAACTTAAAAGTTTTGAAAGATTTATGAAAAGCTTTAAAAGAATAAAAAAATATTATCTTAATATTCCTAGGAACGGTGAAAGTGATGTTGATTTTAAATATTTATTTAAAAAGAATATTTCAAAAGATTTTTAAATATTTCCAAAATTGTCAAAAGAGAATGTGAAATATTTGAAAGAATTTTTTTTTAAATTGCATGGTTTTTTTAAAGTTGTAGGAAAAATTCAATAAATATCTTTTAAAATGAATCGAATTTTTCCTATAATTTTTAGAAAAACCTGCACGTTTTAAAAGACTTCCTTAAAATCTTCCAGATTCATTATTGACAATTTTGGAAACTTTTTAAAATCTTTTGTAATATTATCTTAAATAATTTTTCAACATGAAATATCATTTTCAATTTTCCTAGGAATCTTCAGAAAATGTATTTATTCTTTTGAAGCCTTTTACAATTCTTGAAAAGCTTCTACTTTTATTATTTGAAATCTGCAAAAATCTACATTTTGTTTTGAATTAGAATGTGATTATTAGCACCGAAAAACAAAAGAACAAATACATGCATCTCGTTTAAATTATTTGATATCATTTACAATTTTTCATTTATTTTTTATCTTTTAAAAACTTAAAATGACGCAAATTTTTTTCTACACATAATAAGCAAAATTTTCTAAAAATGGTGTGAAAATTAGATTGATTTTAAAAGATATGTAGAATTTCTTTAAAAATTTCAAAAATAATTTTAAAGCTTTTCAAGGAAGTTTAAATTATTTTGAAGGATAATGATTTAACTTCTAATTTAAGAAGTGTTCAGTTAAAAAAAATTTGTTCTTCAATTTTTAATTAGAAGAAGGAAATTTGAAATAATCCCTGTTCCAAGTCTGAATTTGACACTATTTGAAAGTTCCCTCTTCCACATTCGTTTGTTTCAAATTTTGCATGTTACATTGCTTGTTGGGAATTCATATTTTTTCGTTAAAAATTTAACTACTTGATTAAAAGCTCAACTTTTTTGTTAAAAATAATTTTGTTGCTGTTAAAGATTCATTTTTTTAATTGAAAATTTAGCAGTTTAGTTCACGGAAAATTTAACCAATCTATTTTTTGTTGGAAGTTTATATTTTTTGGATGAAAATTCAACTACTATTTGGTTGAAATTTAATATTCTTTTGATGAAAATTCAACTATTTGGTTAAAAATTGATATTTTTTATTTAAAAATTAAACTATTTTTTATGTAAAAACATGTATTTTATGGAGATTTCGTCTATATTTCTAGAAAAATAACCTTTATGATTAAAAATTAATCTTTTTTTTAGGTATAAAATTTACCTATTTCAGTTAAAGATTCATCAGTTTAGTTGGAAATTCATCAGTTTGGTTGAAAATCAATTTCTTAAAGTGAAAATTTAACTTCCATTTTTGGCTGAAAATTGATCTTTACCAGTTCAAAACTCCACAATTTTGATGAGAATTTGTCTTTGAATTGAAAACTTAATTATTTCGTTGAAAATTCAGCTATTTTGTTAAATAATCGATTTTTTCTAAAAAATTGTCTTTTTCCTTGAAAGTCAATCTTGTTTAAAGATTCTTCTTTTCGGTAAAAATTCAAATATTCCAGTTAAATATTTATCATTTTAGTTGAAAATGCAACTTTTAGATTGGAAATAAAATTATTTTGTTAAAAGTTAAACTCTTTTGTTAAAAATTAAATTTTTGGTTGCAAATTCATTGTTTTAGTTTAAAATTAATTTTTTTTTGTTTTAAAAATGAGCTGTTAAATTGAATACCTGCTTTTTCTTTGGATGGAAAGGAATTTTTGTTGCCGAAAATGTAACGATTTTGAATGTTCCACAATTTTAGTACAAAATTCATTTCTTTGGTTGAACGTTCATTTTTTGACTAACAATCTAATTATTCAATTTTGATTGAAAAATGATAATTTTTAGTAGAAAATTAATTTCAAAGTGAATTTAAAATTCAATTATTAAAGTTTTGGTTGAAAATTTATCTTCTCAGTAAAAATTAATTTTTGTTGTTTCAAAAACCAATTATTTTAGTTAAATATTCATTGTTTCAGTTGAGCATTCATCTTTTTGGTTTAAAATTTAACTATTCCAGATGAGGGTTCATAAATTTAGTTGAAAATTCCTCGATCATGTTGAAAATTGAACTGTTTTGTTGAAAATCCATTTTTATTATGATTGAAAATTCCGTTTTTTCATTTGAAAGTTTAAATATTACACATTTTGTTAAAAATTGATATTTTTTACTTGGAAATTTAAGTTTTCTTTTAAAAATTCATTTAATTTGGGATGTTTAGGATGAACGTCATGAACTAAAATGAATATTTGCGTCCTGCGGAAAATATGAATATGTTACTTTTAGTTGATCGAGAAAATCGAGAAACTTGACTCTAAAAAATGGAGAATGTCAGTTTTATCTCAAATTCGTACTAAAAACGTTATTCTTTTTTAAAATTTCGGAATTCATTATTTATGTTCGATAAATTACAAGTGTCCAAGTATTTCTAACTAATTAAAAATTAAAAAAAAAACTTTTCGCCTGTAAATCGTGAAGAGTTATTATTTTTTCGTATAAGTGACAAAGCTGATGAATTTCAATTATAATATTTCCATCGTAACCTATTTTATCATTATTTAAACAATTTTTATGAGTTCAAATAATTTTCCCCCTGTTAATCGTAAATAGGTTTTTTCCTGAGTTAATGGCACAATTAAGAAATATTAAAAGAAACATTTTTTTTGCGTAGGATATTTGATAATTGTTTAAACAATGTTAACTTTTTTAAACAGTTTTGTCATTATTACTAATATCACAATGCTCCTTTTTATAGAAAATATGGAGAAAATTCTAGTTAAAAAAAAGATTATTGTTTAAACAATTAGGCTATAGGTTCTAAAAGAATAAAATGCTGCAGCGTATGAGATTAAAAAAAATAGAATTTTGTCCAATAAATAATTGCAAAACGGTATTTGAAAATAAATGTCACTCTTAAAATTCATTAATTGTGCAATTAATTACGTAGAATAGTAACTATTCAATATTTCCAGGGGAAAATATTAAACAAATGAAATTTGTTTAAATAATTGTCAAATATCCTTAAAAAATAGATATATTACGCTCAAGATTCGTTAATTGTGTTATTAATTTCAAAAAATAATAATTTTCTACGACTTACAAAGGAAAATTGTTAAAGCGCATTAAAATTGTTTAAATATTAACCAAATATCTTTTTAAACAATATTATTTTTGGAATGCATCAATTTTATCATTTATCCATACAAATAATAACATTACGATTTAAGAGCGAAAACAAATTTGTTCAAACTAATAACAATTGTTTAAACAATTCAAAATAAAAAATACTTAGAAACTTGTCATTTGACAACTAAAAATATTTCATGGTGAAAAAATCTAAAAAATACGACATTTAGCACGAATTTTACATTTAACTGCTATTATGCATTTTTTGGAGCTTTTTCCGGGCATACTACAAGAGGATTAGGGGGGGGGGGGGGGGGGGGGGGGGGGTTAAAATAAAAAGTTATTGCATGGATTTATTTATTTTTTCTAAAACCGAGCTTTTGCTATTTAAGCGTCCGTGTTAATCACTAAGTTGTGCGATTTGAAAAAAGGTAGAAACATTACATTTTGTAATTCCTATAACTTAAAAAAGAATTAAATGCTTCAAATTGGCAAAAAATAATAAAGTTTTGAGTTTATCTATTGTATAATTTTGAACGGTTAAAATTAAACTTATACTATTTTGGATTATTTTAAAAATAATTATTTAAATTTGAAATTATAATTTGAAGCTGCCTATTTTTCTATTAACAATGCGTTAATTTTTAATTATTTATAATACAATATTATATTAAAATTATATTTTAAATAGCCCATTTTGATTGCATTACATTTTTTATTTAAATTATATTTTTTAGTATTTTAAATTCTTTAACTTTAAACTGTTAGTGTTGGAATTTCTTTATTGTTTAATTTTGAACGTTTCAAATTTAACTTTATACAATTTTAGAATTCGTTTGAAAATTATTGTGTAAATATGGAATTATAAATTGAAGCTTTTTTTATTCCTTTTCATATACTTTCATATACATTTTATAATTCCTACAATTTACAATTCTTTATTTCCGAAGTTGAATACTTTAAATTAAAAATAACATTTTAACTTTCAACTCTATGAATTTGTCATACTTTAGCTTTTTTTATTGTTTAATTTTTAACATTTTGAATGACTTTTAGGTTGAATGACTTTTAGGTTGAAATTATTGTTAATTTTTTTTTATAATTCTTTTTTCCTGGTAGAAAATTAATCTTCTTATATAATTAATCCTTTTTGTTTGTGAATCCATCTTTTCTGTTTGAAAAATCGACTAGTTGTTTAAAACTTGTACTGCTTTCATAAAAATTCATGCGCAGAAGTTTACCGTTTTGTTTGTTTGAAAATAAATTTTTTAACTTTAAATTTAACTATTCCATTATGTTTAAGAACATAAAAGACGTTTTCTAAGTTAAAACAAGTTTTTTTTTAGGTTTTTCAATACCATAAAGAATGTGAAATAATGTTAATAATAATGTAACATTACAATTTCAAAATAACTATTTATTCGTTACAAGTTTTTTAACAGTATAATTCGAGTTGAAATTAAATTCTGAGAATTGAGAACCAAAAAGAAAGCATTATCAGTTTGTTTTTAAATTTAGAAGAATATAATTTTTTTAAATTCTTGAAAAAATAAAAAAAAATTAATTTTTCAGATGTGTCAGAAAAGAGTCTAGAAGAATTAAAAAAAATTATTTTATAAGATTTTAAAAAATTTTAGGAAAAATTCCAGTCCTTTTAAAAGATTTTTAGGACTTTTAGAAGTTTCGAAGAAATCCAGAAATATTTGATAATTTTTTGGAAATGTTTTCAAATTTTTAAATATTTCTAATCTGTTTAAATCGTCTAAAATTCCTGAAAACATTTTTAACTGACTTGAATATTTTTCAAAATGTTTAAAAATCATTTGGAGTGTAAAATAATTGCATTATAATCTTCTAAATTTTTCTATGAATTTTGAGAAAATTGGTCAATTTTCTTGAAAGTTTTCGAAATTTATTTTGAGCTTCTAAAGTTTATTCGAAAATTTTTTTAATCTACATTTCTAAAAATGTTTTAAAGTTTAAATTTTTTTTTGAATATCTTTCATTCTACTAAATATTCATTGAATTTACTCGATTGTTATTAATTAATCTTACCTGGGTAAGATTAAATATTTTGTTTTGAAATCTTCTACACTCTTTTTCGAAATTTTATGAAATCTAGAAATTTTAGAACATTTTTTAAATAATCTATTGAAATTAATTTTTCGAAATAAAAAATTATTTTAATTCTTTCTAGGATTTAAAAAAAATATTGTCATTTTCGTAAAATCTTGCCAATTTCTTAAAGAATCTTTACAAGCTTTAATTATTTTTGAACCGTTTTAAAATTTCTGAAAATCTCCTAAACTTACTCAAATTTTGTTCTAAAATTATGTGATATAGCAAAATTGAAAAATTTTGATTAAAAACTTTTACACGCTTTTCAAAAGTTCAGGAAATAAATTTAAATGTATTGTGTTTTTTTTGCATTTTTCTATTTGAATTTATTACAAAACAATCATTTAACATTTTCCCCTGAATTTTAAGAACATTTTTTCATTCTCTTTACATCCTGCAAAATTCAGTTTTTTCCACACATTTCGAAATCTACAAAACTTGAAATTATTTTTTCAAAATAAAACCTCAACCATAAAAAATGTTCCCATATATTTTGAAAAAATTCTATCTTATAAATTAAAAATTTTACT
>NC_046664.1:18836706-18867994 GCF_010883055.1 Belonocnema kinseyi | reverse complement strand
CCCCCCTATGTGCCAATTCATCTCTGTGGTTGAATATTCAACCATTTGGTTAATAGTTCATCTATTTTGTTGAAAATTCAAAATTTTTAACCGAATTTTATGAAATGAAAATTAAAATATACTATTATTGCTTAAAAAATTATTTTTTGTAGTTGAAAATCTAACTATTTATTTGAGAATTCTTCTTTTTTAACTGAAAAATTAATTTGTTAAAGTGCAAATTTTACTATTCCATTTTTCGTTGAAACTTTGTCTGTTTGAGTGGAAAGTCTAACTATTTTGTTACAAGTGCATGTATTTTGATAAAAATTCTTCTTTTTGATACAAATTATTCTTCTCAGTTAAAAATTCATCTTTTTGGTCAAAAATTGAACTATTTGTTTAATAGTTCATCTATCTTGTTAACAATTCTAGATTTATAATTGAATTTTTAAACTAAAAATTGAAATATACTATTTTTGGTTAAAAATGTATCTTTTATAGTTGAAAATTTAACTATCTGTTTGAGAATTCACAATTTTTTAATAAAAATGAATTTTTTTAACTGCAAATTTATGTATTCCATTTTTGGTTAAAACTTCATTTATTTTAGTTGAAAGTTCAACTATTTGGTTAAAAGTGCGTTTATTTGTATAACAAATTTTCCTTTCTGGTAAAAAATTAATTCTCTTATTTAACATTTCATATTTTTCGTTTAAAATCAGTCTTCTTGATTGAAAAATTCATTAATTATTTATAATTAATTATATTAAAAAGAATTTATGCCTTTATTTTAATGAAAAATCTTCTTATTTCCACGATTTAGAGTGCATTTCTCGATACAGTTGAACAGAAGTATTTTTGGCTGTTAACTTAAAAATATTTAAAACATTTTAGACTCTTTCAAATATTACATTTTGAACGCAATAGATTTAAAATTCTTTACATTTGACTATTTTTTATTTCTTATTTTCAAACTTTCGATTGGGGAAAAGATAAAAGCCCAAATTCCTTTAAAAAATTCGAATATAAATCCACAATAGTTTAGTTCAAAAATTCAAATTCTTCCCGCGCCGCTGATTCTAGACGGTGGGGGTGAAGCTTTCCAAATCCACCGCTGGAGGTCGTTGTGCGCGGATTCCGTCGTCAAAACGGTACAGAGTCTCCAGGAGGGCGGTTGTGCTCCGCTCCAAACTGTCCTTCGAAATAACGAATAAAACGAAAACAAGTCCAGTGCCTCTCGCAGTTTTCGATAACTAATTCATTCGGTAGTTACGCGCAAAAGTGAAATGCGCGATCGGGTTGTGAGTTGACAGTGTCGGAATTATAGTGTTTCAAAAAAAAAGTAAGGATTAACTTTGCATCTTGCACTAGTAAAAAAAACCCTGGAATTCTAGCCAGCGGGGCTCTAGGACGCGTTCAATAAATATTGGGCGTCTCAACTCTACGAGCTCAGAAATTGTTTTGACAGTTTGCCGATCACCGGCCGGCGTGTCAGTTGACAGGACAAGAAGTTGGTGCACCGTTTTTTCGCGGGTTTCAAATTTGAATGTGCTCCAAAAGTGATCCGTTCGATTAATCTATGATCTAAATTTTATTTTCGATTCGAATTCGATTTTTCCAAATCGATTCTTCCCCTGGCCTGCATTCCTCGAACTCCTTTTTTTATCTTCCACTTTTAATGGTTTCAAGTCGAGCTGCAACGCTGGGAAAACCGGTATCTGTCAAAGAAAACCTTGACCTATCCAAATTTAGTATTTTTCAGTCTTCGACTTTTCAGTACGAGTCCTTCCTTTTCTGTGTAAAATTCCGATTGTGAAACATTCTCGGTGCCAGAATAATTTCTGTAATTTCTCAAAAGAAATTCGGATGAGTGATCTTTTAGTGAATCTTAAGGATTTTAAAAGTTATTGAAACTAAATCATATCCATATCTCAAAATTGGATATAGTTTCTGTCAGAAATTTGTTGAAAAGCTTTTGAGTATTTTTTGGAAACATACCTTACGATTCTAAAAATCAAACTTTTGATTCAATTTAGTTTTCTTTCTGTGAAATTTTTTTTGCAGAACAGGGAAAAATCGAAATGGAATCTTGACATGTCGGTTTCATTATTTAAAAATTGCTACACTTTTTTCATTATTCGTTTTATCGCGAATTCCTCTGATCAGCCTGCGCATTGAAAATGTCGATTCGGCAAGGGCGTTTCGGTCGATCTGCAAATATTCTCTACATTTGACAGTTCGGGTAGTACCAGATTATTAGGGGGTTGGTGGGATTATAGGATAGGAAGGGATTATAACCCCATTTTTCCGTTTACTCTCCGGGAATCTTCATAACACAAATTTCCATCCGAGATTCTTTTTCCGGTATCGATTTTTTTTTCTTTAAGATGGGATCTATATTTTCCCTCGTAAAGTCTTGATTAAGAGCTCGTTGAATATGAGTTTGCGGTGCCAATTTTCTAATTTGAATAGATTATAACAATCTTTTCTTTGTTTTCTATTCTCCAACGAAAATTATATTCGGTGCTGGTTGAAAATTCGTTTGTTTTTTTTTTCATAGAAAATTAATAATCTGTGTTCAAAATTGACCTTTTTTGTTGAATTAAAATATAGTTGAAAATTCGTTTTTTTTTTTAAATAATTTTTTAAAATGGGACTTTAACTTCCAGTTTTCAACTTTTCTTTTTTTGTTGAAAATTCAACTATTTGGTGGAACATTGACGTATTTCGTTGAAACGTCATCGTTTCGTGAGAAGTTAATCTTCTTCGTTGAAAATTCGTATTTTTAGGTTGAAGATTAAATTGTTTTGTTCAAAATTTGTCTTTTTCAATAGAAAATGAATAAGTTGAGAATGAACTTTTTAATTGGAAATTCATCTTTTTGGTTGAGGATTCAATTATTTAGAAACTCTTTTTTAAATTAATTTTTACACGGAAAATTTAACTTTTTCATTTTTTAACTAATCTTTGTACTCAAAAATTCATCTGCGTATAAGTTAAAAATTCAGCTGTTTAGTTAAAAAATTAACTATTTTGTTGCAAGTTGAACGGTTGTTGATGTCATTTTTTTTCGAATTCATCTTCTTTAATTAAAACTTTACTATTAAGTTGAAAAATTTATTCTTATGTTGAAAAGGCTACTACTTTGTTATAAAGTCATATTTTTTTGTCGAAAAATTCATTTATTTTAAATAAAAAAAGGTTCATCTTTTAGGGTTGAAATAGTAGTAAATAAGTAAATATAATAAATAAGTAGTAAATTTCTTTTTTTTTTGTTGTTGAAATCTTTTTTTGTTGTTGTTGAAAAGTCATATTTTCGGGTTTAAAATTCCTCTGTACTGTAGAAAAATTTTCTAGAAATTGAACCTTTTTCTTGAAAATTCATTTTCAGGGTTGAAAATTTCATTATTTGATAAAATAATGGTATTTTTTTTTGTTTGAAAATTAATTTCATTTGGTGAAAGTTTCTTAATTGATGGTAAAGCTATGTTACTATTTAGATGAAAATTGATTTTTTTTTCGTTGAAAATTCTACTACTTTGTTAAAAAGTCATCGTTTTTGGTTGAAAATTCAACTCTTTTGTTTAATTTGACTGTTTTTTTATTTTTTTAATAAGTTTATTTTTTAGCTAAAATATTAAATATTACATGCTTTCTTGAGAATTCCACCATTTAGTAGTAAATTTTTTGTCAGAAATTCATATTTTTGTCGCTAAAAATTCATATTTTCGTCGCTAAAAATTCATATTTTCGGTTAAAAATTTTACTGTTTTGTAGAAAATTCCTCTTTTTGGCTTAAAAATTTAAAAATTCCGCTGAAAATTTGCTTGGTTCTTAAAAATTCATATTTTTGTATTAAACATTTAATTAATTGATAGAAAATTCTATGGTTTGTTCCTAAATTTATCTCTTTTCGTAAAAATTTCATCTTTATTAACTTTTTTTTGTAGAAGATTTAACTATTTGGTTAAAAATTGGAGTCCTTTTAAATAGAAAAAGAATCTTTTTCGTAAAAAAATTCATTTTTCTTTGTTGAAAATTCATCTTCGTATGTTGAAAATTTAAATATTTTGTTAATTTCATCGTTTTTTCTGAAAATGTTATTGTTTTCTCAAAAATTAGTCATTTTGGCTTGGAATTTTAACTGTTTTACTGTTAAAACAACTGGTTTGTTAAAAACTTATTTTTTCTTGAAAATTTAACGATTCAGTTGAAAATTCATCTTTTTTGGGGTCAAAAATGTTTTTAAACCATTTGACTTTTGAGCTTTAAAGGTCAATTATTTGGCTGAAACTTCATGGATTTTGTTACAAATTTATCTTTTATTAAAAAATTAAGCTTCTTGGTTGAAAAATATTCTTTTTATGTGAAAAATTTAGCGTATTCAATTATTTTGTTGAAAATTTAATTGATTAATCTAGATAAATGACCACAATGTTGTCATTATTAAATTTATGTTTAATTACATTGTGCTTTGATGGTAGAGAAATTTAATTAACTACATAATTGATATCATAACGGAATCCCGGTTTGGTAGGAAATTTTTCAGATTGAGCCCATTCCTTCGTTCCAAATTTTATTTTTGCAATAATTGGATATTATTGAATTAATAACTAAATTTTTAGTTCAGTTTTGATTACGATTAAAAACATCATTGATCTGTAATGCTTTTAAAGAAAAATGAGTGAAAAATTTAATGTATTTGAAATCGAATGGGTTAAACCTCCAAATTCTTATATTCTTACATCATTTTCTTTTATTATTTGTTACTTTTGTGTAGTATTTATAATGATTTGCTTTGAAAAGCCTTAAATTTCTTTTAATTTCAAGCCTTTAAAGTCCTTGAGGTGTAAAAGTTCTTTGATGCAAAAGTTAAAGTTTCTTTCAAATTTTCCCCGATTGAAATTCCAAATACCTATTTAAATACAGCTAAGTGTTCGTGAAGTGTACGTGTTCAAGAAGGCAAATTCAGAAGTGAAAAAAAGTTTCCAGTTTAAGGAATAAGGATAAAAGAACAGAACGATTGGGGGTGGGAGAGGACGGAGTGATGACGGGCGAGGAAGGAAAAGGTGGCGGGGGTGGAGGAGGCGGCGGTGGTACTGATGCTACTGATAATGGAAACGTTATTAACGCAATTGTTAATACAAACCAACAAAACGGAGGAACGGAGAAAGCACCAGTTGTTGGTGGAACCAATGTTGAAACTTTGCCTCGTCCTGGAAAACAGGTAAAAATTTAATTAGTTTTTTTAGTATTATTTATTAGTTTATATTTCACATGTACTTGGCACTTTCGAATTTTTTTCATCAATTTTCGAAGTAATATACAATATACATTAATAATTATATTTACTACACGCTTCACACTTTTTCCTATTCTTTTAAAGAATGCTTCCTTTTTCCCTGGTTTTTAACCATTAATTTTGATTGAAAAATCAACTGTTATATTTTGGATTAAAAATTCTACTGTTTGATTGAAAATTTAATTCTTTTTTATGCAAATTCTACTACTTTTCGAAAAAAAAGTAATCGTTTTGGGTTGAAAATTTAACTCTTTTGCTGAATTTTACTGTTTTTTTATTTTTTGATCAGTTTATTTTTCAGCTAAAATATGAAATATAACAGGTTTTCATGAGAATTACACTATTTAGTAGTTAATTTCTTTTTTTATTGTTGAAAACTCATATTTTCGGGTTGAAAATTCTCCTGTTTTTTAGAAAAGTTTCCTTTTAGACTGGAAAATAAAAAAAATTCCCTTGAAATTTAACCTTTTTGTTGAAAACTCATATTCCAGGGTTGAAAATTTCATTATTTGTTAAAAAATTCGTGTTTTTTTTTGTTTGAAAATTAATTTCATTTGGGGTAAATTTCTTAATTTATCGTAAAGGCTATGCTACTGTTTAGATGAAAACTTAATTTTTTTTCCTTGAAAATTCTGCTACTTTGTTAAAAGGTAATCGTTTTTGGTTGAGAATTCCACTATTTAGTAGTACATTTTTTGTTTGTTTGGTGAACATTCATATGTTCGGGGTGAAAATTTATTATACTGTGTTGTAGAAAATTTGCGTCTTTTAGGCTAGAAGATTAAAAAATGTCCTTGACATTTAAATTTTTTGTTGAAAATTTATATTTCAGGGTTAAAAATTTCATTATTTGATAGAAAAATAATTTCTTTTGGCGAAAATTCTACTACTTTGTTAAAAAGCAATAATTTTTGATTGGAAATTCAACTCTTGTTGAATTCGACTGTTTTTTATTTTTATCATAAATATATTTTTTAGTTAAAATATGAAATATTATATGTTTTCTTGAGAATGCCACGATTTTCTGGTAATTATTTCTTGTTTATTTTTTGCTGAAAATTCATATTTTTGGCTAAAAAATTATACTATTTTGTAAGAAATTCGTATTTTAAGTAGGAAAATAAAAAAATGCCTTTGATAATTAATTTTTTTGTTAAAAATTCATATTTCCAGTTTAAAAATTCATATTTCCAGTTTAAAAATTTCATTATTTGATAAAAAATTCGTCTTTTTGTATTAAGAATTAATTTCCTTTGGTAAAAATTTCTTAATTTTTGGTAAAATAATGTTACTGTTTGGTTGAAATTTAAATTCTTGTTGTTGAAAATTCGTCCTTTCATGCTCGAATTCTACTTTTTTTAAATTCAATTTATAATCTTCCAGGGTTAAAATATCAATTATCTCATGTTTCATTGAGAATTCATCTTTTTGTCTTGAATTTGAATTAATCTTAAACTTTGAATTCAACTTTGAATCCATCTTTTTTGGATTTCGGATTGATAATTCTGTTTTGTGGAAAAATTCGTTGTTTTGGTTTCAAAATGAAAAAATTCGTTGTAAATTAAATTTTTTGTTAAAATCTCATATTTTTAAATTTATAATTTCACTATTTAATAGGAACTTTGTCTTTTTGGTTTGAAAATTCAACTATTTTGGTAAAAATGTAACTATTTGGTTGAAGATTAATCATTTTAATTAAAAGTTTCCCTCTTTAGTTTTAACCTCATTTCTTTGTCGAAAATTCATATTTTTCGCTTAAAATTCGTCTTTTTGTCTTTAAAATTAATATTTTCAGGTTCAAAATTCGTGTTTTTGCTTTAAATATTCATCTTTTTTGGTTTAAATTTTTTGTTTTTGTTGTGGCGAAAATTGGAAATATTTAAAAAATCAATTTTTTTTTTCAAAACTGATTTTTTTAATTTGAAAAATTAAGTATTACCTTTTCTCTGCACTAATATGTGTTGAATCTTTTTATCTGAAGATTGAATTATTGTGTTAAAAATTCGTTTTTCCATGATTGAATTCAACTGTTGAAAAATTCTTTTTTTTTATTTTGTTGAAAATTAGTTTTATTTTATTAAACTTTTCTTTTGTAGTTGAATATTCAACTTTTTTTAATATAAAATAAAATTTGTTGGGTATTAAATTAATTGTTTGTTGAAAATTCATATTTTTTCGGAAAAATCAATATTTTGATAGAAAGTTCATGGTTCTGGACTGGAAAATCATATTTTTGGATTGAAAAATAAATTATTCGATAGAAAATTGAAAATTTTGGATTTAAATATTGTGTTAATTTTTTTTTAGTTCAACTTTCTACGGTTTTTTTGTGCTGACATTTTTTAAATTGAAAATTTAACTTTTAAATTTTTTGTTGAATTTTGTTGAATATTCGTCTTTTTGTCGAAAATTAATCTTTGTAGGTTGAAATTTTAGAAATAGGCAGGTTAACGTCTGTTTTGTTAAGCAATCGTCTTTTCGGTTAGAGAATTCATATTTCTGGGTTGAGAATAAACTTTTTTTGTTGTTGAAATGTTCAGTGTCTTCTCAAAAATTAATCTTGTTATCTTGAACATTGAACCAGTGCAATATGTTTCGACTCGAAATCTTAGGAATTAAAATCGTTTCATATTGAATTCAAAATGTTATCTACATTATTTTTGATTTAAAAGATTGTATTCCCCTATTATTTCCCGGTTTTCATGAAAAATTACACTATTTCCCCTGTTTTGAGAGAATTTTAGACTCGACAGTTCGAGATGATTTTAAAAAAGATCCCCTACAAGGATTAAGTTGTGCCAGGGTATGCAAAAAGCTGTGCAACAAAAATAGACCCCAATTATTGGGAAATATTTTTATCTTACATGAACTAAGCCGATCAAATTTGGTAATACGAGTGTAAAAATCGGCTTACTGGGAAGGTTTTTCCCTTAGAGTTGATAATTTATGGGATTAGGTGAACTCGGTTTGCTCTAAAGCTCGTGAGGGAAAAGATCCCATCTCCCAATTTTTTCTTTCATCTCTGCCCCAGAAAGACGCATGGAAAATATATTGCCTATTCTTTACAAATTGAAGTTCGAAGTTCGTTATCAGACACTTAAAATCTATTTATTTCTGGAAGTTTAAAAGCTTAATTAGAAACCTTATTTATACGTGATTGCCGTTTTTGTTCATCACTCTTGCTTCCCTTAAAATCCAAGAATACTTCTTTCACTGAGGCTGAAATAGAGAGTAAATATATAGAGCGAAGAAACAGTTTAACCTTTCTTTCTGTCTTACTAATTTCACTTTGAGTAACGTTGGCTCTCAATTAATGTTTAAAAAAACTAATAACAGACCCGCATTGCAATTAGGAAATTGCATGAGATAACTTCGCGTGCTCTTGAACTATTATGGCAATGGGAAATGAGCGAGATAAGAATTATACGATTGAGTTAGATCAGAAGGTCTTGAGCTTCCGGTGATCTTCTTTTGCAGGTACCGGAAATTCCAAGTCGCTGAACGCAATAATTATCTTCCAGGATGACAGAATATACTACACTATTTGTACTTTTTTTCCACGGTTCGTAACTCTGAAGACTTCTTACGAAATAGATTAACTTTCGGTTTCTTTTAGTCGGAAAATGTTATTACATATCTGAAATTTTCAGAGTTCCAGGCTATAGAAAATCTAATGTGAAATGTTCGTCATTCTGCAATCTAGAGCTGGAATGAATTATTTTACTTTAAACTATGTAAGTCCTTATTTTAAATGGTTCTATTTTATCACCTATAGAAAGTAGATTACTTTTTTTTATTGAAGTTATTTATAACTCGAAAAGAAGAATATCCCTGATGACACAGTGTCAGTGAAAGTAACTTTAAGAACTAAGATAATATTTAGTATGTTTTCTAAAGATAAATTGAAACAAAGTTTGCGAATTTCGCTTAGGATGGTCCTACGAAAGTACAGTTTATTAATACCTTAATAAGTTTAAAAATTCCCTCTTTCCTTATTTATCAAAATTGATAATTAAGATTCTTCCTTTTTTCCCTGCTTTCAAAAAACTTTCCCTGTCCTCGTTTCTTTTTTGTCTTTAAAAATTCTACTTACTTATTGAAAATGCAATTATTTTGTTTAAAAATCATCTTTTTTTATCAAAAGTTCAGCCAGTTGATAAAAACTCGAACTACTTCGTTAAATGTAAATTACTTGGTTGAAAATACATATCTAGTTAAAAATTTAATTATCTCATTTATTTATAATAAAATTAATGTTTTTCTGTAGGTTTCTGGTTGAAAATGGAACTATTTTCTTAGTAACATTTTTTAGGGATTTTAATTAATTTTTTAACAAAAAATTTAAATGTTACATTTTTGGTTGCAGATGCAACTGTTTTGGTCGAAAATTAATCTGTTTTTATTAAGGATTTTATTTATTTTTTTAAATTTTATTTTAGGGTATTGAGGATTTAAGTATTTTTTGGAAAATTTAATTATTTTGGTTGAAAAATCCCGAAAAATCAACTACTTGGTTAAAAGTTTGAAGTTTGAAAATTCCCTCTTTCCTTATTTATCAAAATTGATAATTAAGATTCTTCTTTTTTTCCCTGTTTTCAAAAAACTTTCCCTGTTCTCGTTTCTTTTTTGTCGCTTGAATGAGAACTTTAATAGAATGCAATATAAAAACCTAACTATGTTTGTTTGAAAAGTCTACTATTATGTTTTTGGTTCCGAATTTATCTCGTGTAGTTAAAAAATTCTACTTTTTTATTGAAAATGTAATTATTTTGTTTAAAAGTCATCTTTTTTATCAAAAATTCAGCTAGTTGATAAAAACTTAAACTACTTCGTTAAATGTAAATTACTTGGTTGAAGATAAATATCTATTTAAAAATTTAATTATCTCATTTATTTATAATAAAATTAATATTTTTCGGTAGGTTTCTGGTTGAAAATGGAACTATTTTGTTAACAATATTTTTTGTGATTTGAATTAATTTTTAAACAACAAAAATTAAATGTTACATTTTTGGTTACAGATGCAACTGTTTTGGTCGAAAATTGATCTGTTTTGATTAAGGATTTTATTTTTTTAAATTTTATTTTGGGGTGTTGAGGATGTAAGTATTTTTTGGAAAATTTAAATATTTTGGTTGAAAAATCCCGAAAAAACAATTACTTGGTTTAAAGTCGAACTACTTTTTAAAAAGATACTTTTTTTCTTTTGGTTGATGATTCATCATTTTAGTTGAAAATTTTATATTTTCGTGTTGAAAATTAAACTGTTTTGTACATAATTCGACTTTTTGACTTCAAACTTTAAAAATTTGTTTAAAATTAATGTATTTTCTGAATAATTGTCTTTTCTGTAAAACATTAATCTTCTTGGTCGAAAATTCATCTTGTTTATTAAAAACTGAACTATTTGGTTGACAATTCGTGTATTTTTTGTTGAGAATTCATTTTTGTAACTAAACATGTAACTATTTTAGTTTTTATTGGGAATTTATATTTTAAATTAAAAATTGACCATTTCTAGTTGAAAATTCATGTATTTTGTTGAAAATTTGTCAAATTAATAAAAATCTGTCTTAGTCGAAAGTTAATTGTTTTTCATTACAAATGATACTGTTTTGGTTGACCATTTGAATATTTTTTAGAAAATTTGTTTTGCTTAGGTTGAGGAGTCAAATAATTTTTTGAAAATTTTAATATTTTTTGGTTGAACTATCGTCTATTAAATGTTTCGTTCAACATTCATTTTCTTTTGGTTGAAAAATTCATTATTTGGATAAAGTGAAACTGCTTTATGGAAAATTAATTGTTTTGTCGATGATTTATTATTTTAGTTAAAAAATAAACTGTTTTATAACAATGAAGTCTTTTTGACTTTAAAATTTAAACACTTTTGTGGAAAATTCCAATATTTGGTTGAAAAATTAACTCTTTTTTAAATTAAAAATTTATATTATTTATAAAGATTGAACTATTTGGTTGAAAATTGAACTGTTTTTATGAAAATTGAAATGTTTGGTAGAAATGTTTCTTTATTTTTGGTAAAAATCCTGTTTTCTGGTTGAATATTCAACTGTTTTGTATATAGATGGTCTTTTTGGCTTTCAAAATGAATAATTTTTTTGAATATTGACGTATGGTGTCGAAAAATGGTCCTTTTGTATAAAATTAATCCTTTTGGTCGCAAAATCATCTTTTT
The DNA here is from genome assembly GCF_010883055.1 of Belonocnema kinseyi. Taxonomy (NCBI): domain Eukaryota; kingdom Metazoa; phylum Arthropoda; class Insecta; order Hymenoptera; family Cynipidae; genus Belonocnema; species Belonocnema kinseyi. The sequence goes on along the minus strand of NC_046664.1, from coordinate 18,856,514 downwards.
TCTTAAAAATTAAATTATTTTGGTTAAAGATTAATATTTCATGGTTGAAAATATAACTCTTTTGTTAAAAGCTGATGTTGTTGGATGAAGATTATACTATTTTGTTGAAAATTAAGCTTGTTTTTTATTAATTCATCGGGTTGTAAATCGTGTATTGGTGGAAAATTGATTTTTTATGCTAGAAAAATCATCTTTTTGGGTTATAAATGAATTTTCTTGATTGAAAATTCACCTGTATTTTGAACAAACTCGTCTTTTTGGCTTCAATGTTGTGTTTAAAAATAAAAAATGCAATAAATTTCGACTTGAAACCGTATGTTTTTCACTTTTGTTTTATTAAAAGAATTTTTTCCCCTATTATTACCATATTTTCGTGATAACATACCTAATTCCCTGTCTTGAGAGAATTTCGGGATTGATATATTTTTATTAAATATTAATTTTTAAATTGTATAGAGTCTAAATAACAGGAGATATATTTAATTTTATTGATAGAATCTAATACAATTATCGCAACATTTAATCTTGATTCGCAAATCTGATATTGCAATTCAATTTGGGGAAAAAGCTATCTAACTTGCTTGCTGATATTTTAAGATTTGTGATTTACTTTATTCTGAGTTTGGTTCTATATTTCCGTAAAGGGATGATTAATTTTAATTGAGTCGAAATTAATATGGTACTTTACTATTTGAAAAATATTACCTTTGAAATTTTTTTATGCGGGGATTAATAAGGACAATTTAATGTATAGAATTCCTGAAGATAAAACCAAGAATTCAACGGTCAAATTTGAACAACCACAATAAAATGTTCTTATTGAAATTTGAAACAAATATCAAAAAAAGTTCCTAAAAAAGAAAAGAAAAAAATTTCTTTTTTGGACAAAAAACAAATTTTGTTTATTCTTTCTTTGATTTTAAGGACAATTTAATGTATAGAATTCCTGAAGATAAAACCAAGAATTCAACGGTCAAATTTGAACAACCACAATAAAATGTTCTTATTGAAATTTGAAACAAATATCAAAAAAAGTTCCTAAAAAAGAAAAGAAAAAATTTTCTTTTTTGGACAAAAAACAAATTTTGCTTATTCTTTCTTTGATTTTTTAGGGAAAATTTTTTTTTTTTAATTTCAATAGAAACATTTGATGTTGATTGCCCAAATTTGGTCTTTGGATTCTTGGTTTTATTCTCAGGAATTCTGCACAATAATTCGATTATTAGACGTTCAATAGGATTTTAAATTTAAATTCAATCTTATTTAAATTTCTTTAATTTTAATAAGAACAATTTTATTATGCAGAGAAGAAAGCATCACATAATAAAAATACATTAGTTGGGGTGTGCGCGTTATTTTTATCTTCACTTTATTGCCCTAACCGTTAGAATTACAGTTTTTGGGTGACGCTATAACCCGAAGGTAGTAGCTTTCTAATACAATTTAACGCTAATAACTGGTATTATTTTTTAGCGTAGATTGAAAGAGAAAAATTTATTAAATTAATTTATCATTATTTATATACTTTCAATAAAATATTTCAACTGACAAACACTTCGAAGCTAATTATAAGCAAATTTAAATGATTTCACAATTTACGATTTCACCAGAAATCATTGAAAATTTAGAAATTGGTGGCATTCAACGTTGAATTACTTGAAATATAAACGTTCAAGCTGGAACCATTTCCGTATAAATTGACAAAAAATCGTGCTAATTCAAATTTTCTGCGGTTGAAATTTTTAGCAGTCTCTGATAATGCTGTCAGATTTTTTTTACTTTTAACATTATTTTACTTTATTATATTTTATTGACAAATAAATTTCCATCCGGTTGAATTTGCTAACATTTTCAACAGAAATTCCGACGTCAGGGAATTTTTATAGAAAAATTTTCTGAAGATTTCTGATAAAATTTAAGATTTTTTAATTTGAAAAACTAATTTTAGAGAATATTATAAATATTTCAAAATATTTTCAGTATTATCAAAAACTAAACTGGAAGCCTTTAGGAAAAAATACGAATTATTTAAAAGATAACACAGACTGACAAGATTTTGACCCAGAAACCCGAATATACTACCTGATTTTGTCGGGTTAGATGTTTGAAGAAAATTGAAAAATAATTTTAAATTTTGAAAAATGTAATAAAGAATATCGATTTTTGAAGATTTCCTACAAAAATGTTAAAACTTTCAAAAGAAAAAACAAATTAATTCTAGGAGAAAATTGAAAATGATTTCAAAACATTTCAAATTATTTCCTTCAATTTCGAATAACAATATAAAATAGTGATTTGATATTTAAAACCGAGAATTTGTTGGGAGAAAATTAGTAGACATCATGTTAACAGTTTTTGATAATGCTTTTATTTATTCAGTATTTATTTAGTCTTTGATAATATTCTGGGAAATATTTTTACATATTTGTTGAAAAATGTAAAAGCTAAAAAAGATCTGTACCGCATTACCTGCTAGGCAGGGCCAGTTCTAGATCAAGATTTCTACATTAGCCGCATCGCGAATATACTGTAGCTGAAGTGGTTTGTGTCCGCGCTAAGTTTCTAGAATTTTCTGGATGACTTCTTAAAAGGATATTGTTTTATTGTGAGAAACGAATTTTTCGTAAACAACTTCAAGGTTCTCTCAATTATTTTAGTTATGAAAAAAACAAGGATGATTTATTGCTTTCTTGTAGATAATACGTTGAATTAAAAAAGTCATTTCTTCATTTATTTAGTGCGCAAAAGATGCAAGTATATAGTTATAATTATTATAACTATATACTATCCTTTGCGCACTAAATAAATAGAGCAATGAATTTTTTTAATTCAACGTATTATCTACAAGAAAGCAATAAATCATCCTTGTTTTTCTCATAGCTAAAATAATTGAGATAATTGAGATAACCTTGAAGTTGTTTACACAAAATTCGTTTCTCACAATTACGAAATATAATTTTATGACGTTATCCACAAAGTCCTAATGTTGAAATCGATGTCAGTGAAATAGGAATCTTGATCTAGATTCTAGAACTAGAACTGCAAGCTTTAAAATACTTGACTTTTTTTCTGTAATGAAAAAACTGAAAATTGTTATTCCTGAAAGGTAGAATTTCGGGACAAATAGTAAACTTGAAAAGGGAAGTCTTGGGATTAATTGTCTGGAATTGTAGTCGGAAATGCATCTTTGTTTTGGTCGTGGATTAAGCGTGTTCATGCACGTCATATCGCTGATTCAGCTTATTTAATGCGGGCTCCATGCCCCTCATCAAAAGGTTGATTCAAATGATTCTTGAAGTTATATCTAGATAGGCGATGCGTTCATCTTTAATAGTGGTTACTTGACTACATCACTAAATTCTTGCCACTCGCTGTGTGTGACGTCAGACCAGGTATTAAATGCACGCATGCATTTACCCTATTCTAAATTCGTATTAGGCACATGCATGCTGACTCAGTTTGGGAATTAGAAGGGGAAACCGCGACAGCTGTCGTTCCCATGCATTCGCATAGTTGATTGTCATTGGTCCGAACTTCGACTGCAGAAGGAGAATTTTATTTCTCTGACCAGATGGGCACTAGTAATGCTCAACATATTACTGACTAATTGGATACTTTTACAGAAATTCGATATAAATATATATTTTAAGAATATTGAGTTTTGTTGTTTAATTTATTAATTATAATTTTTTGTTGTGGATCATTTTCTAGTGGGTAAACTGGGATTTTTTCGCTGCGAATAAAAAGGTAAAATAAAGTTGACATGGTAATCATTAGAGTTCTGAGTCGGTTATATTACTTTGAGAACGATAACGAGAATTAGAATATTACCGAGAATATAGCTGAGAAATAAATTCTCTGAGAATTTATGAGAATCTCAGAATTTATTTTAATTAATAAAAAATTGCATTTTTTCGTTAACTTTTCGTTTGAAAATTCAACTCTTTTGCAAAGTTTTTATTATTTTTATTTTTAAGTTTACCTGCTTTAGCAGAAATTAAATATTTTTTTTTTGATAAAAATGCAATTGTTTGTTTAGAAATTAAGCTGTTATACTATTTTCTTGATAAACTTAACTATTTCGTAGAAATTTGGCTTTTTGTTTGAAATTTATATTTTGGTGTTGAAAAATGAACTGAAATATTTTCTAGATGAAAGTTCTATTTATAAAAAAAATAATTGTTTTTAATTACAAATTCATCTGTTTTATTACAAAATGGATCTTTTTTGGATAAAAATGCACCTATTTGCTAGAGAATTCAACAATTTTGTTAAACAGTTATCATTTTTAGTTAGGAATTCGTCTTATTGGATTCAAAATCCAATTTTTTTGATAGAAAATCATTTTTTATTAAAAAATTCATAGTTTGCTCGTGAAAACTCGACTAAAATCTTTTTAAACAGAAAATTCAAATGTTTTTTGAAAATTTATCTTTTTGATTTACAACTTCATCTGTTATAGAAGAAATTTCATTTTTTGTATGAAAATGCAGATTTTTTTGTTAAAACTCGTTCTTGTTTGCTTTATAATTCAACTAATTTGTTTAAAACATTTAGTTGAATCGCTTTGTTAAGAAATCATATTTTTTGTTAAAGATTTATATTAAAAGTTGAAAAATTATCCCGTTGTTTAAAAGTTTCATTATCTTCTTGAAACTTAATCTTTTTTAATCGAAAATTCAACTACTTGGGTCAAAAATAAACTACATTGTGAAATTTTTTTATTGAAGGCTTATGCCTGGTTTAAAATTTGAATTTTTAGTGGAAAATACTTTTTTTGGTTTAGAATTCATTTTTTAACAGAAAATTTAATTTTTCTATTTTTTTCAGATTGATATTTTTTAGTTAAAAATTCGCTTTTTTGTTGCTGTAAAAAATAGTTTTTTAGTTTCAAATTTCCCTCTTTTTGCGTAAAAATGCATCAGTTTCGTGGAAAATTAATTTTTTGATAAATAGTCATATTTCTTGTTTGAAAATTGAATTTTTGTAAAGATAATTTGTCTTCTGGTTTGAAGGTTTAATAATTTAGATAAACTTTTGTTTATTTTTTGAGTAAAAAATCTTTATTAGTTGAAAATTCGTCTTTTTGGTTTTAAAATTCTTTTCTTTTGCTGTATAAATTAAATGGTTTTTTTTATTTAAAATATAAACTATGACACTTTTGCGTTGGCAATTTGTCTTTTTAGTTTGAATATTCAACTATTATGTTAAAAATTCAATTATTTTAAGAAAAATTCCAGTATTTTGTTAAAGAGTTATCTTTTAAAGTAGAAAAAAACTTTGTTTTATGTTGAAAAAAATTAATACATCTAAAAATTTTTAAGTAAATGAAACACTGTAATTCCTGAATATATCTGAGCTAGAAAATAATTTATATTCAACCGCTCATATAACCTGAACAATAATAATATTGTTAAAAATCATAAATTCTTAAATTCTCTTAAATTCTTTTAAATTCTCCTAAATTCTCCTAAATTCTGTCATATTCTTGGTTATGTAACCTGAACTTAAATTCTCGGAAATTGAAGAACTGTATAGTAATCATGCCCAATTTGATGGGTAAATCTCACGACTTGAAGCTAATTTTTGTTGCAACTTAAGGTTACTCTAATATTGCGGTAAAGATTTTACTTTCTTTTTTTCTGGGTTGAAGAGATTTCCTGAGAAATTATGTAATATCAGACTTCACACTCTTTCTCTTACCCCCCCCCCCCATAAAGCTCCTATTTTTTACCTATTTTCACGATATTTCACCTTTTTCTTTTCTTTTTTCCCCTGAAATGTAGAATAATAGAACCCAATAAGAAATTCCAACAAATTTTTGTTGAAAGTTGCATCACTTTGTTAAAAATCCATTTCATTTTGTGAAAACTGAATTATTTGGTTGAAAAGTCGTTTTTTAATGGAAATTATTCTTTTTGAACAAAAATGTAATGAATAATTTTGACTGAAAATTGATTGTTTTAGTTAAATACTGAACTATTATAATTTTCGATGAGAATTCATATTTTTTGGATGAAGATTCATGTATTCTGTTAAAAATTTGGCTTTGTAGGAAAAAATGTAATCTCCTGGGTAAAAATTTAACTATTAGGTTGAAAAATGAAATACTCTGTTAAAAATTCATTTCATTAGTTGAAGATTCATCTCTTTGTTAGAAAATTGAACTATTTTGCCGAAAATTCGTTTAATTTCGGTTGATTTTTTAAATCCTTTCTGGTTAAAAATTCAGCTGCTTTTTAGACAATTCGCTTTTTTGGCTTGACAATTCGACAATTTGGTTTTTATTTCCTTCTTGACTGAATAATCTTTCTTGACAGAAAATTCTTCCTTTCAGTGTGAAAATACACCTCTTTTTGTAGAAATGTTATCCTTATTATATTGAAAATCTAGCTTTTTGATTAACAATTAATGATTTTTTTGTTGAAAATTCAACTATTTAGTTTGAAAGTTCAACTATTTAGTTGTAAAGGTGTTCGTTGTAATGTCTAATTATCTTCTACAAAAATTGCCTTTTCTGCGTGAAGATACAACTGTTTGGTTAAAAATGTTTTTGGTTGAATTTTATTATTTTCTGTTTAAAAATGCAACTATTTGTTTCAAAATTCATCTTTGTAGGTTGAAAATTCAATTATAAAACGAAAAATTTAATTATTTTGTAGAAAATGTAATTATTTTCTTTAAAATTTAACTTTTTTGTAGGTCATGTTTTTTAAGTTTTTGTTTAATTCGTCTTTTTAGATTGAAAATTGATCTTTTTTGGTAGAATAGTTGTTAGTTGAAAATTCATTTGTCTTCTTAAAAATAGTATTTTAGTATTTTTGGTTGAAAAGTCTTCAATTTTGCTTTAAAATTTAACTTTTTGGTTTTAAATGTTTTTGGTTTAAGCTTATTCTTTTTGGTTTGAAAATTTTAATATTTTTTCGAAAATTAATATTAGTAGGTTAAAAATTCAACTATTCCGATAAAATTTTTTTGAAAATTCATATCTTTTGCTTGAAAATTCAACTATGTGTTTGAAAAGTCTTCCCTTTTGCTTTAAAGTTCAAATATTTTGTTGTAAATGCAATTGTTTTATTGATAATTAAATTCTAGTTTGTTGAAAATTAATCTTTGTGGGTTGAAAAGTTGTTTTTTGAAAGTTGCAAATAATGTCTTCTAAAAAATCGCCTTTTTGGCTCTAATAATCAACTATCCAATTACAACATTTTTTCGGTACATGTTTATTCTTTTTTGTTTGAAAATTGAACTACTTGTTTGAAAATTCAATTATTTGTGTAAAAATTCATCTTTGTAGGTTTAAAATCCACTTATTTGGTTAACAATTCAATTCATTCGTTTAAAATTCCTACATCTTTTGCTCGAAAGTTCAACTATTCGGTTGTAAATCCAACTTTTGGTTTTTGTTGTTGAAAACTGAACTTTTTTCTAAAACATTCAACTTCTTAGTGCGAAGACTCAACTCTTACGTTTATAATTTATCTCCCTTAGCAGACAATTAATATTTTTTGGTTTCAAATTTTACTAATTCGTTGAAAATGCAATATTTTTAAATTTGAAATCTTAAGCATTCCATATAAAATTAAATAAGATACCTATTATTTTTATTTCAAAGAATTGATCCCCCGATTATTCCCTTATTTGAATGAAAACCCATCCTAATTCCTTTCTTTTGTGAGCATCTTGGGCTGTTAAGTCTGAAATTGATTGGAAGAAATTGACTGAGAAATTATATAATATAAATCACAGGTTTTTTTTTTCTTACAAGAAGTATGATCTCAAGTAATAAATTTCGTGCATTTCCTCATTAAGATTTCAACCGTGCCTGTATTTATTTAATGGATGTCCGTGTATTGAAAGCTTGACATAATCTTTAACATTATCATCATCACGTACGTTGTATTCGATTTTTGTGGATGTAATTTGTTTGTGAACAAGGTTTTCGACGCGTGGCTACATAACATAATTTACAGAGTCGACCATTGTATTGAGAGTCGATGTTGACAATTGTTAATCGATGATGATTATCATGATCGTCACTTCCTTCTAGGCAAGCGTGCCGACAGCAAGATAGCACTTGATGTTTTTCGTTTATACTTTGAGAATTAATGTTAGAAGAGTAGATTTTGATTAGCATCAGCTTAATTTACATTCATGTTTCTTTGAGGATTCATTCTCAAGGTTGATACAGGTCAGGGCATTCTGAAAATTTGAAGTTTGGGGGATGACACTAAAATTTAGATATACTGATAAAAATGGTATTAAATTTAAAATACCAATGTATATTAAAATTAATTTGTCAAGCATATGAAATCGTCATTTAGAGTGTGTATATATTAAATTTCATTCACATTCACGATAATCACTCAGATAATTTCATTTTACACAAAATCAAAATAAGTTTAGCAGTGTTTTTCGATTTTTAATAATAAAATATGCTACCTTCTTCTAGATAACAAAAATAAAATTGAATTTCAAATAGAAATGTGCAATTACGCAAATAAACAACAAACCTAACCTAAAATCAACTGTACTCATATTAAATTTCTAACATTCAGGGCAAATTTTGGAAAAAGTTCCACCCATACCTTGCACTTTAATCATAAAAAGCCATTCAATCAACAAACTGTAGATTATTACTTCAATTACGAATATTGGACAAGATTTAAAGAAATAAAAACACTGAGTTTTCAAGCACGCTGCTATTCCGACCTGTATATTAAATTTAATATAAAATGCATATTAAATTTGAACTATTTTATGCAAATGACTTTATATATGCACTTGTATTAAATTTAATATAGAGTTTTCTAACTGTGTAAGATTGGCTTTGGAACATCCTACAAAGTCTTAATCAAATTTTATAATTTTAGGAATCTTAAATAAATAAACTGAAAACTTAAAGAAAACAAAAACAAAAAAAAAAAAAGAAGAAAAAGTTTTTTGTTTTGCAAACGTAGAATTTTATAATTTTTTTGGTCGAGAATTCATTTTTAGGTAAAATTTTATTATTTGGTCGAACCTTTTATTATTTTGTAAACAATTCAACAATTTTGTTAAAAAGTCCCTCTTTTTCGTTGAAAATTCGTCTTTTTTAGCTGAAGAGATTACACTATTTTGGTAAAAGAAACGCAACTATTTGTCTGAAAATGGAACTTTGTTGTTGGAAGTTCATATTTTGGGTTTGAAGATTCAACTGGTTTGTAGAAAATTCGTCTTTTTGACATGCAAATTTAACATTTTGGATGAAGTTTTTTTCTTCTTTATTCACTGGAAGTTATTTCTTGATTCAAAATTAAAATATTTTTTCGAAAATTTGTCTTTTTGGTTAAAAAATTCCATCTCTTATCGTAGACATTTTATATTATTTGATTAAAAAGCAATTTTTTGTTGAAAACTAATTGTTTTTGGTTAAGGAATCAACAATTTTGTTTGTAAAGTCGTCTTTTGTTTGAATTTAACTGCTTTTTATTTATCTTTATGGTTGAAAATTAATTGCTTTTATTGAAATTTGTTTTAAATTGATTTCGATGGTCGAAAATTTAACTATCTACTTAAAAATTACTTTTTAAATTTAAAATTGAGTTTTCCAACTGAACATTTAACTATTCCATTTTTTGTTGAAAATCCATCTTTTTGGTTAAAAATTCAACTATTTGGTTGAAAATTCATGCATTTTTATAAGTTCATCGTTTTTGGTTGAAATATAAACTATTACATTTTTCGTTGAGAGTTCGTATTTTTTTGTTAAAAGTTCAACTGCTTAGTTGAAGGTTGAACTAATTTATTAAGAATGATTTATTTTTGTTGAAGCTTCATCGTTTTATGCGAAACTCTATCTTTTTATTGAACATTTAATTATTATGTCGATAATTGCTTTTTTATGTTAATTAATTTTGTTGATTTAAAATTCGACTATTCCGTTTCTGGTAGAAATGGATATTTTATAGATTTATTTTTCTTCTTGGCTGAAAATCTTTTTTATTTGAAATCTTGTCTTTTTAGTTTAAAAATTTATCTATTTTTGTAGAAATTTTATCTTTTTTTCCTTTTGGTTGAAAATTTGTTTTTTGTTAGAAACTATAACAGTTTCATTGAAAATTGTTTTAAAACCTTCAGCGAGAAATTTAACTATTCCATTTGTCGTTGAAAACTGATCTTTTTGAATTGAAAATTCGTTGTTTTTGGTATAAATTTAATATTTTTGGTTGAAAATAAATATGTTTGGTTAAAAAGTTGTTTTTTCGAAATTAGGATTTTGTAGCAACCCTGATTGTTCCAAATTCGAAACGTTTGCTTGGTCACTTTGGTATTACCTTGACATTAAAGTACACCTCAGGGATGTCGTGTTTTATCAACTCTTAGACAAAAAAAAAACTGAGAACCCATTTGGACTTTTGCCAAAGTTTCTGTTTCCCTCGTTGAGTAGGGTACGAACTACGAAAGTACTTCGATGCAGGTTGCGGAAATTGCGGCTTGAGGTTATCAGTCCAACCCTCTGCCAAGAATGCATGTAACTGTCGAACCAACTTTAAAATGTTTAAAATTCTAGTTTTTCTGTTTACTGTTCATTAAAATTGATAAGTAAGCAAACAAAAAGTGATAAATCCATTTTAGATGATTCCTCTATAATTAGACAAATGTTGTATATCAAAGATAGCTGAGTTAGAAGAAAAATTCAAATAGGATCATATAGAATAGAGATAGAGGGAACCAGCTATGTGTTCTCGAATTTCATCAAATTACAAAACCAACAAGCTTGGATTTATGCAATTTTTAAAGTATATTGAACAGTATAAAATAAACGAATGCAAATTTAAATATTTTGAAGGTTACAACATTTTTAAAGCGAGATTTGAATGGGATGGATTTTTTGTTGTTATAGCCAAGTGTCAATAATTGTATTCCTCGAGTCCTAAAAATGCTAAAACCATGCGTTACTCATTTTTATCATGTTTTTTCGCTTATTATTAATGCAGACGCTACTATTTTAAAAAAAGACGTTAATGCTATTTTTTCATATTGCTCGTTAATTCAAGTGTTTTTTCACCTTGCCTTTAAACATATTTCCAAACCTCTTCGCTAGATTGGCTAAAATAAAACAATATGTGTGGTCTTTTTGTATTTTTGGTTTGCAACAGTTTTTTGCAACAGTTAGCGGTTTCCTGTGATATATAAGATTAAAAAAATTAGTTGTTTCTCTTCTTCGCTCTTTGTGCGAACATGCGAATAATTTTATTGTCTCTGTGGAACCTTGATAAGTTTTGAGCATTTCCCGTTTTTTAACATCTTCATTTAAAAATAAAGTTTCAAATTTTAAATTGGAAAATCAAAATTAAGATGCAGGACATCATAATTTGTTTCTGAAAGTCTGCAGAGTATTCCTCATGAGAATTATGTTATAAAAAAACAATTGAATATATAACAATCAACAATACAAAACGTATTGAGTTTCACTCATTTTGATGAATGTTTAATCTTTAAATTTATACAGTAATCTATTTTCAGAATTAGAACAGAAATATCACGGTGCACCGTCACTTTTAAAAAATGGATGTTTTTTTAAATCACTGTTTAAGCCATGCTGTGCTAGCTCTAATTACTTAGTCTAACGAGTCCTTCAAGATTACACCGTGTCGACGCGTGAAAAGCTAAAATCCCCCTTGATAAGCTTTAGCGGCATTGCACTTGAAGATGAACAAGAACGTGATTCATTTTTGTATAAAGTCTCTTGTCACTTCTTGAGAACTTTTCTGGAGGCTTCTATTGTCAACGCTCGTAGCTAAAGGTACTACGTACTTCCCATCCACCCTCATCATATGAGCGGAGAGGGTGTCCCCAAATAGACTGCTTCTCTCTCAGTTGTAGGGTTCTTCGTTAAGGGCGGTTTAATATAACATGCGAAACCGAGGGGAATAAAAACCACCTCCCTTTATCCAATACTTTATACTCAACAAAGAGGTGTGTGTCACCCTCCAAAAGCAACTGATACGCCGATACCTAATCTATGGGTTTGACTTACCGGCCGAAGCCAAATAATTTTCATTAAGTTTCGATTTTTATTCCTACGCTTCAGCTCACATTCAATTAAATGGCCTCACCTGTGAATGTCACTTACTATTTTTCAAATTCTATAAAAGATTGCAGACATAAAAAAAGATTTGTTTGAGCGAACAAAATTTTGGTTGGATCAACACTGGAATATGGTTATTATAATGGACAATAAAAAATTTGTTTGACGCAAGAAAATTTGTTGGTTTGTAAAATTTGGTTAATTATATCAAATTTTTTGTTGATCCAATCAAGTATTTTTCTCGATTCAATCAAGAAAATATTTTAGTTGATTGAACCAAAACTTGTAGTTCATCGAACCATAAAGGAATCAACACAATTTACGTTGTAAATTGCTTATCATTATGTGAATTATTTAGTAATTTATTAAACTACCAAACATCACAAGATGAAAAAAATTCACAGAAAATTATTTGCAAATTAAGTTGTATCACTTATTTTGATCAGGATTACGGAGATCTAACCAAAAATTTGGTTGAATCTATAAAATATTTTCTAAAATCAACAAAACAATGCAACCAAAAACTTTGATTCATTGAAGCAAGAGTATTTGGCCAACTAAACAAAAATTTTGTTAAATTAACCAACATATTTTCTAAAATCAACCAAGTGCGTTCAACAAAACGATTTAATTCAATGAATAAAATTTTTTGTCTGGGTGCGAACATTCATTTTTAGCCCCATTACGATGGTCCTTATTTACATGCTAAACTTCTGACAAATTTTTACTTTGACTTTTCCGAATTTTACATGAAATGGTTTAAAACCTTTTGGCAAATCTTCTTTCTAACCCTAAAGTGAAATATTAGTCGAGGAGACCAAAAAGGTTTGGTATTTGGCCAAAAACACCAACAAATGTAAAAAAATGTAAAATCTGGATAAATCACTTTCATATCTGAAAACATTGGCAAATTATATTTTGCAGGGAAATTCGAGAAATTATTCATTTAGTTGCCAAAGATAGCAATTGTTGATAATTTTTCCACGAGGAACAGAACACCTTTCGAATTAAAATAAAGATGGGTTTTATAAACTTTCATAATTTCTTAATGAACAACCTCAAATTTGTAACTATTTGAACAAATAAAAAATTAATCTACATTTATAAAGTAATTTAATGCATATATTGCATTACCATTCTTGATATAATTCCGTTGAAAAACATAAAAGATAAAAAAAGCCATTAAAAGATTTGAGTGATAAATTACATTTCCTATAATCATTAACTAAGAATGATTAAACCTTTTAAATAAATAAAGTAAATTATTGTAAAGTGAGTGGTGGACAGGAAAATTAAAATTTTTGAATAAATCCAGGATTTTTTTAGTTTAATTTAATTTTAAACTAATCTTATTATAATATCCCCAATTTAATAATTGATAAATTTATATTAAATATAATTTTTCTTAATTTAAATTGAATGATTATAAAGGTCTATAGGGTCTTGTCGACTAATTTAGTATTCAAAAAAGCTCATTTTTTCAGTTTTCAATTAAATATCTTCAAAACTAAAAATGTTAAAAATAGCTCATTTCTACAGTTTTCAATCAAACATTTAAAAACTTTTCAAGAAAACGAATTTTTATTTTAAATATCATCCGACATTCCCAGAAATTAAAAATTTTGAAAAATCTAAAATGGCGGTGAATTAAAAATTAAAATGTTAAAGTTAAAGTTTTTACATAAGCTTGGAATCTTTTTAAGCAATGCAAAATTTTCGAAGAAAAAAAATATCTTTTGAAGATTTCTGGGAAAATCCAAAATGATTTTTATTTAAAAAAATAATTCTAAGAGAAATTTTAAAAAGATTTTTAAAATTTTTCAGAAGTTTCAACAAATAATCTGGGAAATATTAAGGACATTTTTAAAATTTTGTAGCAATTGTAAACAATTTTAGTTAAAATTCGAATCATTTCTAAAGCTATTTACAAATTTTAGAAGAGATTAAAAATATCTTTAAGCTTTAAATTATTTCTAAAAATTTATAAAATATTTTTTTATTTCTTCCAAAGTTCTAAAAGTCCTAACAGTCCTAAATATCCTTTAATGGAGTGTCTAGCCGTACTGAAAAAATCAGACTATTCGTACAGAAATTTGCGTACACGTAGCCACGGCCGTATTTTAAACTGACTGGAATAATCCTAACTTTTTTAAACACATCTGAAAACTTCAAAAGTTTTTTTGAATTTTCTTAAGAATTTTTGGAAAATTATATTTATATAAATTTACAAATAAACTGATATTACTTTTTTTCTTGTTCTCAGATCGCAAAATAAAATTTTAGCTTGAATTTAAATATTCGAAAGTTTTTTTACAATCGTTAAGTTATTAATCGATAATGTTAAATTCTTCCTTCCTAGTTCAGTTTAAGAATTAAAAAGAAAAAAGCACATTTCTTCGTGATAAAGTAAAAAAATTTATTATAACTAATAAATAATAAGTCTTAACTAATGATTTCTTCAAGTCTTATAGTTAAAAAGATGTACTAAAGTTATCTCAACTTTAAAAAAGGGCATTTTTAAAAATGATTGATGAAATCAAAGAAAATATCCCATTATTAATTGTAACTAATTTTAGAAAAGAACTGAAGGCGAACTTTTAAAAAAATCAGGTTTGAATTTTGTATTTAGCAATAGTTGTCTAGAGTTTTATGTTTTTGTTTCTCTTTAGTTAAAAGTTGCAATTGTTATTTAAATAGAATCTTGTAAGGATAGTTTTATTCCTTCAAAGATTCTCTAAAAACCTCTTTGGTACGTTTTTATTTAAAAACTTTCATTTAAGAAAATATTTTTAAATTAGGAATGGTATAATTCCTAAATACAAATTTTCTAAATAAAACTTAAAGATAAAACAAAACTCTAAGTAACTAATATTCAATAAACAATTTTAACCTGAAATATTTTTTTTATAAAGTTCGCCTTCAGTTTTCTTATAAAATTAGATAAATCAAAAATGGCATTATTTTCCTTAATTTATCAATTATTTTTAAAGCAATGCTAATTTTTGAACTTGAGATAACTTTAGTAAGTTGTTAAACAATCTGAAATCTTTATGGTTTATCCAATCATTGAAGCACGAAAATTCACGGGAAATGATTTCGAATCTGGAATATATTTTGATTCCGGTTTTTTTTCTCGATGATTGGAGTTCTGTTCCTTTCCAAGATGTTCCGAGAATGTAGTTCGACACTCGATTAGACAACATAAATTACAAAAATATTATTTTGTTTAAATATCATAAGCTACATAGTATACACCCTGTCCTGTTAAAATGAAGTGTAAAATATATTCTGTTTAGGCGAAACATTTAAATAACGAAAAGTACTGTTTTTATAAGGGAAGTTGAGAGCTGTGGGAAATTTCTTTGATGATACAATGAAAGAAAGTTGGGCTAAAAAAGAGAAGAATGAAGTTCATTAGTATACTGCGATTGAAGTATGGCAAATTCAGGTTGAAGTAGAGCTTCGACCCTTGAAAAGAATTACTTCTGGGCTCCTGGGCACATCAGCACCCATTGTGTTTGTCATTATATTCCGATTATGTTACGCGAAATGTTCGCTATTATATCCCTATTCTCCGCTCTATGCAGCAGGTAGACAAACTTGTGGAATGCTGAAAAGCTGTTTTGGAAAACAAGTTGCCGAAATTCAATCTTTTTCAGTGATACCTGTATACTATAGAATTTCCATAACTAAAAGAAAGTTGAAAAGACAAATTAATTTCGCTGTCGTAGTTACAAAATGTATGTAAATTTTATTTTGAAATGCAATTTATCGTCGCATTTCTCAGCGATCACAATCTGTTCCCTTTTTTTTTTTATCTAATCCCCTTTTTTGCTCTTAAATTTAAATTACCCATTGCCCTCTTCTGCTTTTTCTAGAAAGTTATTAACAAGCGCAGAAATCGCTAAAACTCAACCGTAATGTAAATCAAATTTGCATTCACAAATTGAAAACACCTTTATAGGGATAACTGGCTTCACATGCCGAAATGCTCCAAAATTAGGGAAGATGAAGTTTTTTTTTTAAGAAAGTAAATAATAATAAACTTAATGTGGATACTATATTAAATTAAATTTGAAACACTTCAAATTCCTAATATTTTTAGTAAAAATATTCAATTTCGACAAAATAGTTACATTTCTAATTTTAAAAAATTTTCAACTAAGAAAATTAATATTTTACCTAAAAATACAAATTTTTCTATTCAAAAGGACGAATTTTCAACAAAACAGTTGAATCTAAAGGAGAAAATACGAATTCTCAATGAAAAATCTAACAGACGATATTTCAACTAAAAAATAATTTAATTTTAATTTAAAAAAATAAAATGATTAAATTAATACAAAAATGACGACTTTTCAAGAAAACAGTTGATTTTTTAACTAAAATATTTAATTTTTAAAGCCAAAAAGTTTAAATTAAAAAAAACATTTAAATTTTCAATACAAAAATTTAATTTTCTACCAATTACATTTTTTAATAAGATTATTGAATTTTCAACAAATTTTTAAATTTTCAACACAAAAATACTAATTTCCTACAAAACAGTCAAGTTTCCATCAAAAAATTTAATTTTCAACCGATTATTTGAATTTTCTACAAAATAGTTGATTTTATAACCCAAAAGTTAAATTTTCAAGCCCAAAATACGAATGTCCTACAAAACAGTCAAATTTTCAACGAAATATTTAAACTGTTTAATTTTCAACCCAAAATATTTAAATTTTTACAAAAAACGTTAATTTTAAAGAAAACAAAAAAAACGTATTTTCAACAAAAAGCTAAATTTCCAAACAAAGAATTGAATTTTACACCATGTAAGATTTTTCAGTCAAGAAAGAAAAAAGATTTAAACCAAATTGTTGAATTTTGAAACTTAAGACGAATTTTCTAAAAAGCAGTTAAATATTCAACCCAAAGGCAAAAAGACGAATTTTCTACAAAACAAATTAATTTTCTACCAAAAAGATAATTATTAACGAAACATTTAAATTTTCAAACATTTTAAACTTCAGCCAAAAAGAAAACGTATTATTAACAAAATAGTTAAATTTAAACCCAAAAAGATGAATCTTAAATAAGAAAAATTATTCAATCGAGAAAGAACAAAAATTTCAACTAAATAGCTAATTTTTCAAGCCATAAAGACGAATGTTCTGAAAAACAGTAGAATTTTTGACACGAAATTGTGAATTTTCAACAAAATTTTTTTGTTTTTTATTTTTATTATCCCAAAGAAAAATATAATAATGCATTACATTTTAACAAAACGCGTAATTAAAAAAGTTGTTATGTTCATAATTTTTGTTATTTTTGTGAATATTATTTCAACTGATAAAAAATGTTAGAAACAAATTTAAACGTTTGAGGAAACAAATACAGATAAGTATATAAGAAATCAAAATCTATATCTGCTGATAAAAATACATATTTTATGTTAGCATTTCTCAATTTTCTTGTTTATCTGTTTTTAAGTATTTGATCTCCTTGCATTTTTATCTGATTTTTTTACCATTTGAAACTGCTAAAAAATGGCTTTAGAGTTTTTAAGAATGAAAGAAATCTCCTTTATCGGAAAAAATCCCCGTTTTTACCTAAAATTGAAATACTGTACCACTGCTATTTCTGCAATTTTTAAAAATAGATTAATCAGATGCCAATAAGACTACACTATCAAAAAATTGTACCAAGTACTGTTTTCTTGTAAAGACATGGAAATTTGGCTAAATCAAACAAATTTTGGTTGATTTAATCAAATATTTGATTGACCCAACAACATTTTTTTTCGAACCAACAAAATAGTCCATCTACCAAATGATTTTGTTAAAGCCACCATGAAATATAGTTAGTTCAACCAATTTTTTTTTTCGTCCATATAATAACCTTATTATATGGCTGAACCAAGAAAAATTTTGTTGATACGACCAAATCGTTTTCTGAGTAAAGATGTCTGAGCCGCCTTCATAGTTTTCTCGTTTTTAAAGAGGTCATTATTGTAAAATCCAGCATTTAAATCACTGACTTCATACCAAAGACGTAAAAAATTGTTTGAATTCGTTTAAACTTTCTTTTTAGAAGATGAGTCACTAATTTAAAGGTTACAAACAAATTTAATTTTCAGTTAAAATAGGGAGAGCATAGATTTTCTCTAAATATTGTCGAATTTTCTGCAGAGTTTACATTCATTCTCAGTTATTTTAAAGATTTACGGATAATTTCTGTAATATTTACTGAACTTTTTTTGTCAAATTAACATCTTTAAATTGTAAAATATAATAAAAAAATCGATCTTTTACAGAAAATATCCTTAAATTTATAAAATAACTAAAAATTTTATAAACTCTGCAGAAAATGCGGTAATCATTACGGAAAATCTATGCTGTCCCTATTTTAACTGAAAATCCTGTAACCTTTAGTTAGATGTTTTTTTTTTGTGTTAGATGTTGAGGTTTTTAGATGAAACTGATAATATTGAAATTGTCTTGTTGTTGTGATCTGATTTAAAAGCGTACATAAGATTTATAACAACCATTAGCTCACGAGAGTGAAGATTTTTTTAACTTTTTTAGCATCTCTGCCTATTCAAGCACAACTACTTGATCTTGGAACGTGGGCGTGTGTGTCACTCTCTCGCAATATTATAATGGTAGCGTCAACAGCAAAGACGAAGTATTTGTGAAGACTTTGAGTTTATAAACTTAGAGGACTCTGGGCCTATTTTCGGTTCACTTTCCTGTGTTTCGCAACTTCGTTCCATGGATGATGACACATTCAGAGGAAGTAGGGGCGAAACAGGCAATGCGGCATAAACTATATCAAACGATAGAAACAAAAATTTAATCGATATTGTAATTGAAAAATATTTAATACGTAGATCAATATCTTCGATTTGCTTTATTCATAAAAAAAAAAATTATTCTGTATCAATTACTCACTCCATACCAGTTGGGTGATGCAGCGTGAACTATTAATTTGATCTGTTTGTAAGTTAAAAATAACTTTCTAATAATCGAATGCGCAATTTCAGTAAAATAGGAGATCTGTATTCATTTGCAGCTTTAAAAAAATGGAGGTTATATTTTGGGAGAGATTATGCTCTAAAGCTATGAACGTATAATATGATAATATTCGCAACATTTCGACATATGACATTCTTCGTAACAGTCAGAAGATCAATATTAACATAGTTTTAATATGCAGGGTAATTTTTTCAACGTAAAACTTTTGATTCATAACATTTTTTCATAGAGTGCCTATTTTTCGAGGTATTTGAAAGTTTCAAGTTAAAAAATCACCCTCTCTCGAAAAAGAGGCATTCTATTTTAAAATGTTATGAATAAAAAGATTCAAGTTTAAAAAATCACCCTATATTTAGCTCAAAATACTATAAGTCAAACCAGTCACCTTCAAAATTAAACAGTTGTCTTAATTAACCTAATTTTTTCACTATTTGTTATTACATTCTCCCTGGTTCATAATACGCTGGTTTTTTAAACAGCGACCACGCCACGTTTCCCGTTGCGACGCATACCCGCTTTTCCCCTGAGGGTCGTTTCCCATGTGGAAAAATTGAGTGCCCAGAAACGAAAAGGGTCCGAACGCTCGAAAACGCGAAAAAGTATTGTCCGAACGCCTTGTTATATTAAAATTTCGAAATTCAAAAAATGAAATTTATGAAAATATTTTCTTGTAGAGAATGACAAGATGGAACTTTTTTTCCTTTAGAGTTTTTCAA
>NC_046664.1:18814647-18836606 GCF_010883055.1 Belonocnema kinseyi | reverse complement strand
TTTTTGAATTTCGAAATTTTGATATCACAAGACGTTTGGACAAAACTTTTTCGCGTTTTCGAGCGCTCGGACCCTTTTCGTTTCTGGCCACTCAATTATGCATACTCGTATAATCGGAAATGTTATATATAATTTCTTCCACTATATATAAACTAGATATAATTTTTTCGCCTAGGTTTATATTGTAAATTACTAGATTTTGCTTTCATTTGAAAGACAATTTAAGTTTCTATTAATTTGAATTACCGTCTATCCTAGCAAGCATTTTCTATTTTTTACCCAGTTCAATCCTTTTCTGTCTTAAATCCAGATTAATGTTTTTAAATCGTTAATTACCCCTATCCTTCTGAATCACAGTATTTCTATCTGAATATAACCGTCTATTCATGTTTTATGAATAGAAAAGGATAGAATTCTTCTTTTTCCCTGTTTTCAAGAAACTTCCCCTTTCTCCTGTTTTTTCTCTAAAATGTAGAATAATAGATCCCAATAAGAAAATCTAACTATTTTTCGTAAGAAATTCATTCTTTTAGTTTCATAACTTTACTAGTCTACTGATATATTTTTGCTGGAGAATTCATCTTTTTGGTCGAAATCTTTATTTTTTTTATTGAAAATGCAATTTCTTTTGTTTTGCACTCAAAATTTTGGTTAAAAAGTCATCCTTTTCGATTGAAAAGTCGGATGTTTTGTAGAAAATTTTTCTTTTCCACTCAAAAATTGAACAGTTTGGTAGAAATTCCGCCTTTCTGGGTTAAATATTAAACTGCGGTTCAAAGTTAATCAGTATATTTTTTTCCATCGAAATTTATCTGTTTTCTTGAACATTAATCTTTTTGGCTAGAAAATTTGTCTTTTTGGATTCAAAATCCATCTTCGGCAGAAAATTATTATTTTTTGGTTTAAATTAATTTTTTTTCAAATTAAAAGGTCTACTAGGTATTCTACTTGAAGTTTAAAATTCACTCCTTATGAGTGGAAATTGAATAATTTCGTTGAAAATTCAATTGTTTTGTTTATCATTCGCCTTTTAAGATAGAAAATTCCTATTTTGGTAGAAAATTCATCCTTTTTGATTGAAAGTTTATTCTTATTATTAGAAAAGCCTAGTTTTGTATTTTTTGTTGAGAATTCATCTCTTTTGATTAAAGGATATATTATTTACTTGCAGATTTCATTATTTATTTGAAAATTCGACGATTTTGTTGGTATAATTTTGTCAGAATTCACCTCTTTTTATTAAAATTATATTTTTAGTCGAAGATTTTATTATTTTTTTGAAAATTCGTTTATTTCTAGGTTGAAAATTAAATTATTCCATTTTTTGGTAGAAAATTAGTGTTCTTGGTTGAAAATTCATCCTTTTCTTTTGAAAATCAAAATACTTCGGAAGAGAATAAACCAATCCAATTGAAAATGTACACTTTTATTGCAAATTTAATTTTTTTGTTGAAAATTTGTCCTGGGTTAAACATGTAAACCTTTTTTGGTTGAAAAGTTAACTATTTGGTTGACAATTAATATGTTTTGGTTAAGAATTGAACTATTATGTTGAAAATTAATCTTTTCGGGTCGAAAATTCAATGTACTTCTAAAAAGGTCCTCTTCTTAGTTTTAAAATGAGACCATTATGTTAAAAATTCATCTTTTTAGGTTCAAAATTCAACTATTTGGTCAAAAATTCTACCTATTTTGTTTAAAATTAAATTATTTGCTTCAAAATTTAAATATTTTGTTTAAGTTACCTTATTTGGCTGAAAATTCAACTGTGTTGTTAAAAATGTTTACTTTTGGATTGAAAACTCATTTTTTAGGGTAGGAAGGTAATTTTTTGTTTTTTAAAATTTATCTCTCTTCGTTAAAAGTTAACTTTTTGTTTTTAAAATTTCACGGTCATTGAAAAAATTAGTCTTTTTTAGTATTTTTTTCTTAAAAATTAATTATTCGGTTAAAAACGTTGTTGAAAATTCAACGACTTCGGTAGAAAATCTTTTTCTTGGTTGAAAATTAACTTTTTTTTAAATTCCTCTCTTCGGGGTTTAAAGATACATTTTGTCTAAAAAATTCAACTTTTTAGCTTTAAAGCACAACTCTTTTGTGAAAAATTCGTTTTTGGATTGAAAATTCTTTTTTTTTAATGGGAAATCTAATTAAAAAAGGCTGTATATTTTAACCTAAAATCTTAGGATTAAAATCAAATGATTCTTGTGTTTCTAATAATATACCAAAAAAATGATGTACTTGAACTTCTGAGCGTTCAGATGAGCATAATATATTCATTAAATTCTATTTGATCTAGACGTAATTTTCTTACTAAAAAAAAAGTCTATTATAAGTTTCTTATTTACGCAGTATAAATCTCAGAGATATTATTCATCTGAAGTTGAATAAAAACGCTGCAATTTTTTGAAAACTACAATTATCCGATGAGGGATAATTTTTACCCGCTTCATGATAAAAATGATTAGCCATCGGATAATTGTAGTTTTCAAAAGTTTGCAGCCTTTTTATCCAACTTCAGATAAATAATATCTCGCGGATTTACTGTGTAATTATATTAATTTCAATATAATGAACTGTACGTTTTTTGCACTGTTTTTAGCTTCGAAAGCGTTTAATAAAAGGTTTCTTTCATTCGAACGTTCAGAACTTCCAGCACATAAAAAATGTTTCTTTGCTTCTGAGGAATAGAAGAACCTGAAAGGTCAATTTCTCCCGAGGGATCTGCATTTTATGGATTCGAATGCTGGCACGAATGGAGCACATCGTGCAATATAACTGTAGTGAGTTTGTCTGAATGTCATCAAGTCCCGAGTATCGTCAACGTTCATAGCTGGTTGACCTAAATTGCCATTCTGATCTCAACAAAGAGATTTTACGTTGATTTATCGCACCTTTTCAATAATAAAGTCGCATGCGTCTAGTGTCAACGAAACTACGACACTTATATGGAATTCTTTGTTCGTGCAGGGCGAAACATCATTTTGAAATGTTATTAACCTCAAAAAGTGTTTGTCTAATCAAAAGAGTTATTAATTACACCAAACGCTCGCTTTCAGTCAAGTGTCGGGGGTTGCCTTCTAACGGCCTTGGACTGATTTCGGAGGATAGTAACGTAAACAGTCTCTATTGCGAAATTGCGGAAACTAGCAGTTCTAGGAAGGCTGAGAACGGGGTGACTGAAAGCGAGAGTTTAGTGTAGTTTTCTCTTTCTGAAAATATTTCTTAGAAAGTTTGGTTGAAGTTTAAGTTGCAGCGAATGAATTACCCTTTTTCTTAAAGGTGTGCATCAAATGAATGCAGAAAAAAACTGTAAAAAAGAATACACGGTGAAAAAACATGTTTGCGTAAATCGATGTCTGCCCACACGAGTGGGGAGTGGATGGGCATCCTATACATATGCAAGCATCTTGTCTGGCTGATCATTCCCCGAAGAAGCTAACGACCGCATCGGCGTACAGTGAAGTGTCTTCTATGTATAGTAGCCCTGGCCTCGAGCATCACGCTCGATTATGCCGGATTACGATGGATTGCATAATCTTACGCCAGTCAATTAGATTAGAAAACAAAACAGTTTTAGAAGAACGTAGGATTGGAGATAAATCTGACTTATCTGACCTACTGACCGCTTACAATTTCTTTTCATAGGAAGAATATTTTTTACTACATCAGGCTATACGTGGTACTATCAAAAGATCACGGAAAAAGAATATATTTAATGTCTATCCATACTAACAGATTACTTCACTCATTGTGAACACTCACTCATTTGTTTGTTGAAATTAAAATATTTGGTCAGCAAATAAACTTTTGGTTATATTTATAGAAAGCACAATGAATTAATTTGTTTAATCTAAAGTAATTATTTATTTGAGCATGTTTAGTTGATTCAACCAAACAAGTGTGTTAAGCGGAATATGTCATTTATTAGGAAATTATTTGGTTAAAGTAACGAGATACTTTGGTTGATTTAAAAGACCTGGAACCTTTCAGTGTCAAAGGTATGGCAAAATTGGGGTCTGCAACAATGTGCAGAGCTTTTTTAATGTTAGTATAACTTCTAGTTCGTAGGGTGCAGTCTAATTCACCGGTGAAGGCAATCTAACTCCTGAATTCATAATGACCATCATTGATGAAAGAATCCCAAACAAAGTGTATAGAAATAGGCCTTATGCTTTTTTTGGCAAGAGTTCGGTTTTCTGATTCTGCAAATGATGCTTATGAAAAGTTTTAACTAATGAGAAAAGCTCTTTTTATATATTTTGGACGACCGTTGATACGACGATTATTGAAGCAATAAAAATATTTGGCTGGATCAACCAACATATTTGATTGGGTCAACCAAAATATTTATTATAATTAACCAAACTTAATTAACAAAAAAATTTGGTTGAATCAACCGAACATTTGATTGATCACATGTCGCAATATCTTTATTTGTTTGATCCAACCAAATTTTTGTTAAATCAACCAAACTTTTTTCTGACCATAAATAAAATAAAGTATTGCACTTTTATTTGGGACCGTGTTACAGCTTAGGGATCGTCCATAAATAGAATTCTATGATTTTAGATAATAGAACCCGAGACTTTAAAGCACGTAAAAATTGTAGCTCTAAAATCTCGCGCTTTCGTGAATTAGTCCCTTGAAATTTCTCTCCGTGACCTCGCCGAAGTTTGCAACGTTTTAAAAAAACGAATTTACAAAAAAAATTTTTTGTGCGAGACCTAAAATTTAAAAGTTTTAAATAGGTCTATTTGATGACCAAAGGTACCCGTAAAAGTTTTAACCCCCTATCTCATCCGGAACACCCTCGTTTTCAACCCCTAACATAACGAAAAATCGGGAAAAATCCTTTAATATCCAGACCTAAAATTTTATGCTTCAGAATCGTTTTACTTGATGTCTAAAGATAATAAAAAAAAGTTTCATTCCCCTATCTCATCCGGAACACCCTCGTTTGCAGCCCCTTATATAATGAAACTGAAAAAAATTCTAAAAAATCCCCTAACTTCCAGACCTGAAATTTTATGCTTTAGAATGTTATTAGTTGAAAATTCAAATTTTTGGTTGACTGCTGTCTTAAAAATTGAATTTTTTTTTCTTCCTTAGAAATTCAACTTTTTGTTGGTGAATTCTTGAATTTTATTGAAAATTCGACTTGTTTGCTGATAAATTAATCTATTTCTTTAAATATTTACATCTTTAGTTAAATTTTCAACTTTTTGGCTTTTTGGTTGAAAACTCATGAATTTTATTTAAAAAAATGTTTGTAGTAAATTAATCTTTTTGCTTAAAAATGTATTTTTTTTTACTTAAAACTACAACTTTTTGTTTCAGAACAGTTGACTTTAATTTAAAAAATCGTATTTTTTGTATTAATTTAATCTTTTTGTTTAAAAATTGTTCTATTTTAGTTTAAAATTCAACTTTCTGATTCAGAATTCTTGAATTTTGTTAAAAATTCGTCTTTTTTTGGTAGTAAATTAATCTTTTCGTTTAATAAATAATCTTTTTTAGTTATAATCCCACTTTTTGGTTAACAATTCTTAAAGTTTATTGAAATTCGTATTTTTTGGTAGTAATTTAATATTTTTGTTTGAAAATTCATCTTTTTTATTTAAAAATGCATATTTTTGGTTAAAAAATCAACAACTATGTTTTAAAGTTAAACTGCTTTCTTAAAAATTCAAGAAAATTGTTCTTTCTTTCTTAAGAATTCAAATTTTTGGTGAAAATTA
Organism: Belonocnema kinseyi; assembly: GCF_010883055.1. NCBI lineage: Eukaryota > Metazoa > Arthropoda > Insecta > Hymenoptera > Cynipidae > Belonocnema > Belonocnema kinseyi. Next base: position 18,830,865 of record NC_046664.1, on the reverse strand, counting down.
TTGAATTTGATTGATAATTCGTTTTTTGTTTAAAAATTCATGTTTTTAGTTAAAAGTTTCACAACTATGTTTTAAAGTGGAACTACTTTCTAAAAAATGCATTTTTTGGTTGACGATTCAAAATTTTTCTTAAAAATTCTTCTCGTGGTTAGTAATTAAACTGTTTTGTTGAGAATTTCTTTTTTTAGTTCAAAAATTACTTTGATAATTGAAAAATTACCTATTCTATTTTCGACCGAAAATTTTTATTTTATGAAAATGGTTCTGTTATACATTGAGAAACCGTTGGTATCAAATTTCACACAATCGAGATAAATAAATATTCTTCATACTGCAGCAATTCAGATTTTCGCACGAAATTGCCAAAGTAACTTTTCAAAATATATCTTTAAAAACCAAAAAGGGTATGTTATGGATTTTTGAATGTTTGCCCAATCTAAACATACATTTTTGGTTTTGTAAAAACATATTTGGAAAATTTTCACTTGCAATATCATGCCAAAACGTAAGTCTCAGGTAGTTTTTCTAGAGAACGGTTCTATTTCGCATATCTTCAGAATTTTTGTTTCACGGGTTGGTTTTCCTGGGAATTTTTGTTTTGTTTTATGATGCCTTTACATCAAATTGGTTTTCATAATTCAAACAAAAAATTGTCTAAGACAGTCAACTTTTTCTTCTATCCATCTTTCATCCAGAGGACTTGAGAATAAAAAAGAAAAATACACACAATATTTTTTAGCTGCTAGAATTATACATTTAGTTTTCATAAAATTATTTGTTTGTATTGTAAATGTGAAGCCAATGGATGTTTTTTTTTGTTGCTGGTGGGTCTTTTTGGAATATAGTCGTAAGGTTTCGTAAGTCTGCTTTTCAGTTTGGTTATTATTATCATAGGAGTGATAGAAAATTGCAGATAAAGCAATTGCAAGCCTCCTTGATTGATTGGGATGTTTAAAGAAACTGAAAGCTTAAGGACGCAATGTTTCAAAATTAGGGGATAAAATGTTGCGTAGGATTTTAGGATAGTCTAGGTATTTAAAAAGATGGAAGAGTCTTTAAGAATTTTTACAGGATCTAACAAGATTTCAGGGGTATCTTAAAGGATTTTAACGGATTTGAAAACTTTTGGGGTGTAGATTAAAAGATTTGAAAGGATTTCAGCTGACTTTTTGGGAGATGTGTGTTAGATACCTGACTTAAAACTAACTGAACCCCTCGATTTAATATTTAAAAAATTACATGACACTAATTTGCTACTATTTTTCAAAATGTATGCTACTATTGAGACTATTTTGACCTTCGCAAATGAATCCGGGGCCTATTGTAGAATTTAACTTTCATCCGACGAAATTTTTAATCCTTTTTATTACCCAGAGCTGGATAATAATTTTCTGTCATTTAAATGAGCACCTAACGTGAAATCCATTTGAATGAACTTCTTCGTGGCTTGAGAAGACAGGTGTAACTGAAGCCAGTAGTGGAACGCACTCGTTCAGTGATCCGGCAAAACTTTGATATGGTCGTCAACTTTTTTATGTTGACTAAGCATTCAGCAGACTTAAATCAATTCATACAATCCCTTTTTATGTTCCTCGACAAAGAACAGACTCTTTTGTTTTTTGTGAGAAAATTGAAATGTCATGACGATACATGTCTACGACTCGAAATCCCCGGATGAACAATGATTCTGAAGAGTGGACAACATATATATAAAATTGGCACGTAAAGAGTCTGTCAGATCAGAGCATATAACGCGATAGTGCCTTTTCTTATCTTGGTCCACGAGTCTGTAGGTGGATAGGCAATATCGATCTTCTTCGGTATTTAGGTTGGCGCCCTGTCCTACAATATGTAGACGCTTTTGAAAGACACCCATCGATCGCACATTTACTTTCAGTCGATCACGTAACTTTATCCACAATGATTTATTCGGGGTGAATCATAATTTAATTCCGCATGGCACTAATCATATTTATCATGGATGTCCTGATTTTCATTTGAGGTCGTGCGGTTAATATTCTATTTCGGCAACGGCTTGCAGATACGCTTTCATCCAATCCATTAGGATGGTCATAAATTGATGTCAAATTAGCAGTTGCTGATGGTTAGTGACCATCATCTATGTTATAGACGACTTTTATTCTATCATTTGAAATAAAGTCAGCATTAAACTCAGATTTGAAATGTTATTCTTTATTTCATTAATCATGATATTTCATCTGTTTCGAACTAGGTCTAGTCCATTTTCCAGAGACATTGAATAGTGGAGACATATTCCTCTTTTATTCGTTGTTAAAATCCAAGGTTGTTCTTTTTGTTCATGGTGTTAGAAGTTTAAAGTCAGTAAAATAATTGTAAATGTGGTTTCGTTAGACTCTAGATAATGTAAAAAAGTTTTAGGCCTCTACCAGTGTCTGAGGGTAATGTTAATTATTCCATGAATTATGAGATGTCATCTACGCATTTTGGACAGTCTAGTACACTTTCCAGATACATTGAATAGAGGAGGCTTATTCCTTTCCTATTATTTGACCTTCTCCGAAACGCGTAGATGACATCTCATCATTCATGAAGTAATTAACATTACCATCACACACTGGTAGAGGACTAAAACTTTTTGCATTAAATTAATATATTGGATTTTGGAAATACTTGAAGAGGGGTTATTTGAAAAAAAAATCTATAGTTCTTCTAGAGGAGAAGATTGACGATATATATAATCTCGATTACGTTCTCGATCAGCCAACAATCGAAGTGAGGCTGAAAGGAGCAAAGCCTGTCCTCCTCCAGCTCGTTTCAATACAACGGTAAATTTCCTATCGGTAAAGCGATTCCTCGAACATTGACTTTCATGAATACAGTACTTATTCTTCGAGGATCTCGACACAAAGATATTACCAGGAGCATGCACCATGTAATCAGAATTCGAAAGAGTTCTCATATATCCTCAGTGTAAAAAGAAATGCCGATTTATTAATGTCTTTTATCAAATTTCCTTCCGGCAATGCTATACTTATTCATTTGTTGCATATATAAATAAATCAAATCATTATGGATGTTTTTTTAATCGAAGGATATTTTATGTCACGAGAGTCATTATCTTATAGGGGGAAACGTTTATAATGACTTTTTGATTTGCACTATAATTTAAGAAGTTTTTTTATACTAGGTCATTACTAAGAAAAAATCCTTGATCCATGACATCTTCAATCACTATTCAGTCTGAAGTTATATAAACAACATGTTAGCATGTGAGAACAACAAATGATACGGATTACGTTCATTAAGAGTTTGACAGAGAATTGTATTTTTTTATCAGTGTTCAATAATCTTATAATGAAATCAGTATATGTTTTAGTATACATAATTTAAACATTTGTTATACACAATCTTTCCTCTACACTCCCATTTTCTACAATGAAATTTCTGGTTAAGAATTTATCTTTTTTGTTTAAAAATTGCATTATTTGGTTGGAAATTAAGTTTTTGTTTGAAAACTCATATTTTCGGGTTGACAATTCAACTGTTTTGAAGAAAATTCGTATTTTTCGGTTAGAAATTTTACAAATGGGTTAAATTTTCTTTCTCTCTTGACTGAATATTCTTTCTCGGTTGGAAATATAACTCTTTTGTTAAAAACTGGTCTTCTTGGTAGCAAATAAACTTATTCTTGAAAGTTTTTCTCTTTGCCTTTGAAACTCAAATGTTTTCTAACATATTCGACTTTTTGGCTTAAAAACTCAACTATTTTTTTGAAAATTCTTTTCTCTGGTTTGAAAATTCATGGCTTTTTAGAAAATTGATTTTTTTGTTGTTGAAAATTTACATGTATTTAATTTAAAATTTAAATCTTTTGGGGTTAAGGTATCAATTAGTATATTTTTCGTTGAGGATGATGAATTTTTTGGTTGAAGAGTTATCTTTTTGGTTGAAAAATTGAATAATATATTGAAAATTAGACTTTTTATGTTGAAAATTCAACTGCATACTTTGGTAGAACATTTTACTATGGGGTAGAAAATGAGTTTCTTTGTTATAATTCAACTGTTTAGTGGATACTTCGTCTTTTTGGTTTAAAAATATAACAGTGTGGTTGAATTTTTTTCTTTCTTTACTGAAAAATCTTTCTTGGTTGAAAATTCAACTATTTTCTTGAAAATTTGTTTTTTGGATTGAACATTTATTTTTGTATGTTGTGAATGCTACTGTTTTGTTACAAAAAAATTTGTTTTGGTTGAAAATTCATCTTTCCTGGTTAGAAATGAACTTTTTTGTTGAAAAGTTATCTTCTTGTATTTAAAGTTCAATTCTTTTCTACAAAATTTGACTTTTAAGCTTAAAAACTTAAATCTTTTGTTGAAAATTTATCTTTTTGATTGGAAATTTAACTATTTTTTTGAACATGTAATATATTTCGACTTTAAATCTTAGGAATATGTTACCTACAATAATTTTATTAAACATAATTTATTTATATATTAAATATTTCCCTATTTTTGTGATAAATTAGCATATTTTTCCTGTTTTGTGAGTATTTTGGGCTGTGAAGTATGCAAGCGTTATAATGTAAATTGTAAACATTTTTTTAACTAAATACTTCGGATGATTTTATTTATGACTTTTTAGAAGCACGATAATATTCACTCACGAACAGAATTCACAGTTTCATTAGATAGTTCGTGAATAATTAAGTAAATGTCACTCCCTTGCCAGGATTTCCCAGCAATTACGTATTCTCTTGGGATGATATATATTAATTAAAGAGAAAAGCATTGAAGTTTAATTAATTATGATTTTACTTGTCATGGAATTTTGAAAAAATGACTGGAATTTTTTATAATCGTTTTAACGAGAATTGTTTATAATTCAACAATTATTGAGAACCCTTTTACATTTGCATTAATTAATACTTGAATAAGAAGTTTTTAGTGAATAATTATGCGACCACTAGAATGTGTTTAAATTGAATGAACTGAAATTTTTTTAATATAATTTTTTTAAACAGTTTATTATTTTATATAAAACATCGAGATATGGGGTGATCCGTAACTCAGCTAAGGGGTTCTTACGTAATACTTCAAGATTAAAAATACTTGAAGTTATTATTCTTAAATTTTTTGTTAGGGACATACGTTAAAACAATGGTTTGTTAACATTTTTTACAAGTCCGAAGAAATTATTTAAAAAATATTTACAATTTTTTAATATTTGGTAACAATTTTCTTGAATCGGTAGATTTTGTTTTCCCAACAGAATCAATTTTAAATTACTCAGGAAAATCATTCGCTTATAATAATTACCAACCAATAATAATTGCTTATTTTATAAACATTTTTATAAACAAATGCACAACTTGACTTCTTGTCAACAAAAGGTTGTTTTGTTTGCGACATCGACTGCCAGTAGCTCAGAAAGGAGTTTATTCATTAGGAGACTTTGTGAGGCGAGAATATTTGATTTTTGTTAAAATAAGTTTTTATAAATAAGTGCAGATGTTGGTCGACTTTCTACCACCAGACTTTTTTTCAATTGAATCAATTCAATTCACAAAATCGATAGACAATTACTCAGAAAGGACCCTATTTTTCAGAAGACTGTCACGTGGCAGAATTTTCTTATTTAATTAAAAAAGGTTTTAGATTATAATTTATAAACAAAGACAGATTTTCGTCAAATTTCAACCGGAAGATTTCTTTTTTTCAACTGCTAGTTGAAAATTGGCGACAAATATCTATTTAATACAATTTATAAAAATAAACAACAAATGTTGTCGACTGACAAAGTCTTCTAATGAATAGGGTCCTATCTGAGTAAATGGTATTCGATTTCTTAAGATAACTACATCCATTTGCTGAGAAGTTGTGCATTTGTTTATAAAATTGTTTTTAAAATAAACAATTACATATTATTGGTTAATAAAGTATTCTGAGCTAAGGATATTTTCAAGTTATTTACAATTGATTCCGTTTAAAAAAAGTAAATCTATCAATTAAAAATGAACGAAAAGCCGTATTTGTCAAATTTATGTAAACAATTGACTATTGTTATCAGGTATTAAAAAATCGTACTTTATATATTGCGGATAAATTTTGTTCTCAATTTTATTAAAGGAACTAAATGTTTCGAGCTTGAAATAGCTGAGATATGCATTTTTTTTTATTAAACTTGTTTGTAAAAGAAAAATTACTTTGCATTTAAAAAATAAAGAAAACTGAAGTATTATTTTTACGTGTATACCGAAAAAAAATCGAGAAAAATCTCAAAGTATTTTTAATCTTAAAGTAGCACTTTCACTCATTAATTTTTAAATATAAACATAAAAAAATCTTTTAAAATATTTTATCCTCCGGAATATTATTTATATGGAGTGTCTTCACTGGTATTAAGATGTTTTACATAAATATAAATAGTTGCAAAAAAATGGGATCGTTAAAAAAAATTTTCAATTTTTTTTTTGTTAAATAAAAGATTAATAGAAAAAAAGTCAAAAATTGGCCAATTGATGTTTAGAAGCAAATATTTATCGGATTCGAGTGTTCTTTCTTAAAGGATTCAAGTTGATTGAATTTCTTGTAAACAAATACACTGATTCGAGAAATCACTTGATTCGACTAAGTTTGAACAATTTATGGCCAAAAAGTTTTTTCTTGGCTGAATTAATGAAATTAAATTAATAATTATTTATTTTATAAACAAAGATTATAAACACTCATCCATATCAGGTATCTATGATGGAATAAAGAACGTTTTTTAATTCGGAATCGATCATATAATACTTGGAAATAAAACATAAGTATCATATTTGGACAACCAATAATAATTTGCAATTTTTCAAACAATATACATTTTTTGTTATCAAAAATTGCTTAAATCAATTTTCATCATGGTATTTATTCATAAATAAAATTTCGCTTTTTCACGTAATTAACAGCGAATTATTTAGGAATGAATTCTTGCCATTCACTATTTCGATTGTTTATAACAATGTTATAACCACATTTTCCCCATCTAATGAAATATATAAAAAATTATTAGGAAATAGTTCATTGCTATCAGTTGATGATAATTGATCGTATATTATTTACTGTTCAAAGAACTAAAGTTTAGTTTAAACAACAATTGGTTGAAATAATTATAAACTTATATTTAATGACCTATATTACTTCGGGTTTATTAGCAAGTAATATATAGTAGATTACTTAGTAAAAATTGATTTATTCTATCAAATATACCTGATATGGATAATTGTTTATAAAATAATAAATTATACATTAACTTTCATTAATGTAGCTGAAATACTTTTTTCCGATAAATTGTTCAAATTTAGCGCGAATTAATTGACGGTCCGCTGCCGATCCTCACGAAACCATTTTCATTCAATTATTTTTTTATAACTAATTCAATAAATTTTCATTGCTATTCAACATATTTTTGGATATTTGATTCATACTTTCTAGGTATTTTTGAATGAATCCAAGTATTTTGTAACAAATGTTGTAATTTTGTAAATTTTATCTTCGATTTTTGATGGATTTTTTTAAAAGTTCAAATTCGATAACAATCGTCTTCTGAAAATAAATTGATCCTCGAATGATTTTTTCGCCTCACTGTGCGTCGAACAGTAAAAAAAATATATGAAAAAAATTATGTTAAGAAAGATTTCCCTTAATTCAAAAAATTTATTCTCGTGAGTGTGTGAAAAATTAATTTTAATGGAAGTAGATGAGTAAGGCTAGTTCTAATTATAGATTCCTACCTTACCGACATCGAGAAGATTTTACAGCTGTAGTGGTTCGTGTCCGTGCTGAGTTTCTTCACCACAGCTATAGAATCTTCCCGATATCGGTATGTTGGGCATCTATAAATAGAACCGGTCATACTCATTCCTGAAAATAAAACCAAGAATTCAAAGGGCCAAATTTGGACAACCACCATAAAATGCTCCTATTGTAATTTGTAAAAAGATTAAAATATTATAAAAAAGAAAACTTTGTTGGAAAAAAATAAAAAAGAGGAAAGAAAAAAAGAGAAGAAAGGGGATTTGGTTAGTTGCCTTCTAATTTTTTTCCTCTATCATTTTTATCCAACTATTAAAAATTTTTTTAAAAATATTTTTTCAAATTACAATAGGAGCATTTCATGGAATTTGTTCAAATTTGGTCGTTGGATTATTGGTTTTGTTTTCCGGAATTTTGTGCTTTGGTTTGGTTGTTGCACGTTAAATGCGAGTTTGAATTTGATTTTAGTCTAAATTGAATTTCTTAATTTTAACATCTTCCACATTTTTACAAAATTAAATCGTGCAGTGAATAAATTCACCCTTTTTAAAACTATTTTTCGACCTTCATGATAATTTCAGAGGCGATTAATATTAATATTTTGCGAGAGATATGTCCTTGTTATAAAAAAGTGAAAAATACTGGTGTTAATCTGTTGCCCCAGCCAGGTTGGCACCGTATGGACGATTTTGTGTGCAATAGGGGCGGAAGGAAGGAAGAAGGCGCGTGGGCTAGTAAGGGTAGTAGAGGGTTGAAAGGGGATGAAACGGTTTGCGGCAAATAGCGCTGCCGCGTTAATATCGACCCGAGCCTGGAGCCTCCATTTTGCTTGGCCCACATACAACACCATACTACGTACTATACAGTACTGTACTTAACCCTATATAGTATAAAGCTATAATTCTATATTCTTGAATAAAATTTAAATTTAAAGAAATTGACCGCTCTTATAATTATAAAGTTAGAAAATGGTTTTTCTTCGCTCCTATGGTCCAATATGCAAATAAAAACGATTTAAAGTGTCAAAAATCATTCATAAAATCATAATTTAATTAATAAGAATTTCTGGTGAATTTAATGTACTTGAAGTTAAGAAGGATCAAAGAAAAGAAATATTTCTCCCATTTCTATTTTACCCATAAATGTTGTTCCAACAACGATTTAAAATATATATTATAATTATGTTTTAATAATAGACTATTTCCAAAATAAATTAAAAAACATTTTAGCCCTTTTTCTGGTTTACAAAGTCATCAGTAAACAATTTCATTAATTTGAACGTTCAGAACTTTAACATGTTAATTTAACCAGACATTTTTTTTAATGCATTCACAGGATACACAGTCTTTCCTATTCCCAACTGAAAAAATGGTTAGTTGAGCCAGTTATTTAGTTAGTAAGATATGGTGCTGCTATTTTATTAGTTGGTACTGTTATCTTATTAGTTTGTACCACAATTCCATTAGACCTTAGTTGCACTATCTATTTAGTTAGTACCAACAACTAAGTGAATGGTTGTCCCTACTAACAAAATAGAAGTACCATATCTTACAAACCAAATAGTTGGCCCAACTAACAATTTTTTGCAGTGCCCTGTGTTAAGGTTTTTTTTCTTTCACATTCCCGTTGTTCTCTTTTCTCTTTAAATGTACGACATTTGAAAATACATTGGTAGAAATTTAACATTTTTGTTCAGCCATTTTTTGGTTGAAAAATCAATTTTTTTGATTGAGCAAGAGTCAATCTTCTGTGAACAGTATAGGCACAGGGTCTATGGCGCAATGTCTCTGTTTATTTAATATTTAGAATTTTATTTAAGAAAAAATATAAACTTAAAAAATCCAATTTTATTGATTGTCCTGATTATTTGTTTTTAAAAACAGTTTTTAAACAAATGCTTCTTTCTAAGCCTTCTTGTGCAATTTTTTTCACAATTTAATTTTTCTGAACTTATGTTTCTTTAAAAAATGTAATACTGAAAAAAATGTCTGGTTAAATTGACATCTAGACATTTTTTTGATTGAAGTTAAAAATTCAATTGCTTCGTTGAAAACTTGTCTTTTTGGGTTGACAATTCAACCATCTGGTTGAGGATTCAACTATTTTGTAAAAAAAATCGCATTTTGGATATATTAAACACTTTTTTTTGTATAAAATTACAGTGTTTTTAATGCAAATATCAACTTTTACATATTTTTTTGGTAATAATTAATCTTTCTTTGGTTGAAAATTAAACTACTTGGTTGAAAGTTAAACTACTTTTTCAAAAATTTCATATTCTTGTTTAAAGATTCATATTTTAGTTCAAAACTCAACTTTACGTTTGCAAATTTAACTATTTTGTAGAACATTTGTTGTTTTTGGTTGGAAATAGATATTTTTCAGTAGAAAATTCAACTATTCAACTCAAATTTAATGTATTTTGTTAGAAAATGTATTTATTTATTAAATTATGCAATTAAAATTGTTTATTTGTCTTTATTGATCGAAAATTAAAAAATTCTGTTCGAGAATTGATCTTTTTAGTTAAAAATGAAATTATTTTTTAGAGGATTTAACTATTTTGTTAAAAAATCGTCTTTCTTATTGAATTCCGCTATTAAAAATTCAATTATTTTAGACTTTATTCAAATTTTAATTTTTCTAACTGAAAATTTAACTATTTCATTTTTAGTTGAAAATGTATCTTGTTCAATTGAAAATTCATCAAAATGTTTGAAAGTTGTACTACTTTGCTAAAAATTTAATTTTCCTGGTAAAGATTCTTGATTTTATATGAAAATGTTTTAGTTGAAAATTTAACTATATACTGCATTGAAAATTCTTCTTTTTTTTGTGGTAAATTAAGATTCTTACTTGAAATTTCACCTTTTTGCGTAAACACTAAACTATTTTCTAAAAAGTTCAACTATTTAACTTAAAATTTATGTAAATTATTCATAATTGGTCTTTTTGGAATAAGATTAATTTTCTCGCTTGAAACTTTATCTTTTTGCTCGAAATTTAAATTGGTTTGCTGAAAAATGTAATCATTTTTTTGAAAATTTGTCTTTTTTAAGTTAATAATTATTTCTTCAACTGAAAATTAAAATATTCAATTTTTTATTATAATTTTATCTTTTTAGCTGAAAATTCAACTATCTGGCTAAAAATTCTTTTATTCTGTTAAAAATTTGTCTTATTTCGTAGAAAATTCTTCTTCTTGGTAGAAAATTCATTTCTTAACTAAAAATTTAACTATATTTCATTTAAATATTTGCTGTTTCATTCGAAAGTGAAGTTTTTTGTATGTCAAATTGACTATTTTGTTGAGAAGTCCTTTTTTGAATTAAAAATTCAACTACTTTGGAAAAAAAGGTTCAATACTGGTTGAAACTTAAATTTATTTGTTGAAAATTTGTCATTTTTGGTAGAAAATTAATCTCTTTGGTAGAAAAGTGTTTTTTTTTAAATTCATTTACTTGGTAGAAAGTTGAACTTCTTTGCTCAAAATTAATTTTTTCGTTGCATGTATGCATCTTTCGAGTTGGAAATTCATTAGTTTAGATACAAATTTTACTTTTGGAATGTTTATCTTTTTTGATTGGCAAATTAAAATATTTGGCAGCAAATTTTAATTCCTCCGGTGCGGATTCATTTATTTTGTTGAAAGTTTAACAATGTTGTTCATTTTTCATTTACAAAATAACTTTATTTGGATTTAGATAAAACTTTAAAGACAAAATAGTTTTTCCTTGAATCTGTACAAATTACAAAATTTTAAATTAACTATAGTAAAGTATGATACAAATTTGATAATTTTGACAATTTTCAAAAGTTATTTCATTTTTTAGATTAATTATTATAAAGATTTATCAAAATTGAGAAAAAACCTATTTCTTACTATCTCTTGAATGAAGAAATATACGGATTTTTGTAATATTAGTATTTTGTATTGTTAGACAAACATTTGTAGATTTGTTTAATACAACAATTTCTCAATTATCAAATGTACATGTAAATATTTCAAACATAAACAATTTTTCATTAAATATTAATTATATTATATTATATTAAATATTACTTTTTACAAATATTAATGGATTTCTACGGTTTCCAAAGATTTTAAGGTATTTAAGAGGTATTAATGAATTTCTAGAGAACTTAGAATAAAATAAATTGTGATTTAAATTTTATTTAGACGGATTTATTTTTTGATATATAGATGGTGACGAATTCAATAAGAGTTTCAGTATTAAAATATAAATGAGAGTAATTTAAATTAAACATTAGTTTGGTTTAAAAAACAATGTTTTCCATTGCATTTATCATATGTTTTAATAAATGTCTGTTTCTTTGAGCGAAAAATAATTCTAATTTTAGAATCGAAGCTAAATTCTTGAATAGAAATTCTCTTTCTATAGACTTTTGGGTGTGAATGTGAGACCTGAAGTATTTTGCGAAGTGCTCACGTCCTGCTTAAATTAAAGTCCTGGCCCTCGTAAGCAGAGGCAAGAGGCACTCAAAGGCTGGATTGAGACCGGATTCTAGGGCTTATAAAAGCTCTCTTCACATTTTCTATTTCTAGTGTCTACTATTTAGTTGCATTAGATACATACTATACGCATACGGTAAAGATCACTTCCTTATTGCAAAATTTTTTTGTTTGATGCAAACAAAAAAATTGTTTAAATACACTCTAAGTTTGAATCAGTCAAAAGTGAGTGATTTAAAGTCAATTTTGACTGATTCAAATGATGCGGTTTCAATGACTGACAAATCAGTCCAAAGTCACAATTAGATTTAGTCAATTTCAATAAGTGCTGAAATCAGTCATTGTAAATGATCCAATTTGTTGTTTTTTTTTTTTTACTAAAAAGGTCAATACAATTAAAAAAATTGCACTGAAACTCTTCTATAGCTCCGGTTTTGTTTATTCACGCCTAAGTGCTCGCTTGAATGACAGTCGCAGTTCCCGCACACCCCGCGCAGATCTTTTAGATCTGTATGCGGAGCGACGTCAATTCTCGGAAGGGTTATAGTAGGGATGGCTATTGAAGATTTTCACTGTAATATAAATAACGAATTTTTAACTAAATTGGTCAATTTTCAACAGCATTTATGAATTTTTAACTAAAATTATGAATCTTTAAGCTACAAAGCAAATGGATTTTTAACAAAGTGGTTTGACCGTCAACAAAAAAGTTAGATTTCCAGCTAAAAGGGGAAAAAATTAAAAAAAGAGGGAGAAAAAAGAAAATTCCAACAAAACAATTAAATTTCAACCAAATAGATCAATTTTTAGCTAAAATGATGGATCAATTACTGAAAGAATGCATTTTTAACCAAAAGGTTAAACTTTTAAATAAGTAGTTCAATTTTTAAACACAAAGAATCAATTTTTTGCAAGGAAGATTAATTTTTTACAAAAAAAAAGAATTGTCGAGCAAAATTCATCAATTTTCTATAGAAAAATTGAATTTCCAACTAGAAAATATAAACTTCCAAGAACCAAATATTTGATTTTTGAACTAAAAAAGATCAATAATTCTAAAAAAAATGAAATAGTAAATTTTTAGTTGAAAAAATTTAATAAAATGCTTTTAACTCTAATGATCAAACTTTAAACAAAACAATTGATTTTGAACAAAGTAGGTCAATTTTTATGCAAGCAGTTGAATCAAAGAAATAATAACAAAAAAGGCGTAAGTTGATGCTAAAAATAATTTTCAATTAAGAAAATGTATTTCAACCAAGAAACAGTGAATTTTGATCATAATAGTTCATTTTTCAGGGCAAAAGAATTTTCTCGAATTTGACATGTAGAATTTTAATTCAGAAATAATGTTATTATTTTATTATATATTGAAGACAATTCAGGCTTCTTTGCCTTTTAATTGAATTCAACTGTTGTCGGTTTTAAAGTAAAATCTATTTTAGTTCAAATACCAACTATTAAATTTTTTGTTGAGAATTTATCTTTCTTTGGGTGAAAATTCAAATCTTGAGTTGAAAGTTTATTTTATTTGGTTGACAATTGCTTTTTTTTACTAAAAATTTAACTATCCTATTTCAAGTTAAAAATTTATTTATTTTAGGTGATAATTCAACTATTTTGTTTTGAATTCATCGTTTTTGATAGAAAAATAATCTCATTGGTTGAAGTTTTATTTTTCTGGTTAAATTTGGTTGAAAATTGGACGTTTTTTGTAGACAATTCATATTTTGGTTTTCAGACTCAATTATTTGGTTGAAAATGCATTTTTTTTAAGTTAAATATGTATTATTGGAGATAAAAATGGATTAATTTCATAGAAAATTTAACTATTTCGTTAAATATTCATTTTCATACTGAAAATGTTACTGTTCCATTTTTTGCTTGGAAATTGATCTTTTTTAGTTAAAAATTCTTTTTTTGGTTGAAAATTCAAGTATTTGGTTAAAACATAATTTTTTGGGCTGAATTTTTATCATTTTAGTCAAAAATTCACTTTTTTACTGAAAATTCACCAGTAAATTTTTTGTTAAAAATGTATTGCTTTGGTTGAATAATCTTTTTTTCGGTGGAAAGATTATTTTTCTAACTGAAAATGTAACTATTCGGTTTTGTGTTTAAAACTCATGTATTTTGTTAAAAGGTTTTTCTTTCTTTAGTGAAATTTATCTTTTGGTTTGAAAATTCAATTATTTTGTTAAAAATTAATTTTATTTTTGTTGAATATTCATAATTTTAGATAAAAATTCATTAAATTAAATAAAATTAAATATTAATTTTTTCTACTTAAAATGTAACTATTCCATTTTTGCTTGGAAATTTATCTTTTTAGTTAATAAGTAAACAATTTGGCTAAAAATCACTTTTTGGGTTGAATTTTCATAATTTTAGTCAGAAATTCTGTTTTTTTTTATTAATATTTAACTGTTCTTTTTTTTTGTAAAAATTGTATTTCATCGGTTGAATATTAGTTTTTTGGTTTGCAAATTTATGTTTTCAACTAAAAAATTGAACTGATGTTTCTTTTGTTTGAAAATCCATGTGTCTTGTTAAAGATTTGTTTGTTTTACTAGAAAATTTACCTTTTGGTTTGAAAATTAAATTATTTGGTTAAAAATTCATTTTTATGTTCAAATATTTATCATTTTAATCGAAAGTGATTTTTAAAACTGTAAATATAACTGTTTTATTTTTACCTAGCAATTTATATTTTTAATAAAAAATTCATTTCTTTTGTTGAATATGCAAAAATTTGGCTAAAAAATAAATTTTTTACGGAAAATTTACCTGTTTTATTTTTGGTTAATAATTAATTTCTTTGATTGAATATTTGTTTTTTTTTTTTGTTTGAATATTTATTTTTCTAACTGAAAATTTTAATATTCTGTTTTTGGTTTAAAGTTAATGTATTTTGTTAAAAATTTGTAATTTTTAGTAGAAAATTTATCTTTAAGTTTGAAAACTTAATTATTTCGTTAAAAGTTCATGTTCTTGTTTGAAAATTAACCATTTTAGTCAAAAAATAATGTTTAAACTGTAAATGTAACTTCCATTTTTTCTGAGGAATTTTCGTTTTAAAGTTACGTTTTTTTCTCTGGTTGAAATGTCAACTATTTGGCTAGCAATTCATTTTTTGGTTTGAAATTTCATCGTTTTAGTCAAAAGTGCACTATTTACAAAAAAATTAACTGCTTTATTTTTGATAAAAAATTCATATCTTTAGTTAAATATTTTTTTTTGTTGAAAATTTATTTTTCTAGCCAAAAACTTCACTTTCTGTTTTTGGTTGAAAATTAATCTGTTTTGTTGATTTTTTGAATATATACATAATTTTAGTTAAAAATGAATTTCTTTTTTTTTTATGATTAGTTTTTTTAGTTAAAAAATAATTTTGTAAACTAAAAGTGTAAATTCCATTTTTGCTTGTAATTTTGTTGTGGAAATATCAACTATTACACTTTTCGATTAGAATTCCTTTCTTTTTAAATCTAAGATTCATCACGTTGGTTGAAAATGTAACTATTTTGTTGAAAATTTCATTTTTTTCATGCTTGAAAATCCATTTTTTTAAACTGAAAATATATTTCTTTCATTTTTTATTCAAAATGTTTTTTTTTTCAGTTGAAAATTCAAATTTTTGGTTAGTAATTAACGTATTTTATCTATGTTTGACGTAATTTGTGGGTGACCCCTTATAAAATTCTGTATGACTCTTCTTACTACAAGTGGTTCAAATAATTTTAAAAACAAAACTTTTTTGCATTCAGATTTTTGATTTTCTAGGTTTCTGGCATTTCTGCATTCATTCTTATTTGTATCCGAACAAGATTAAAAATCGATGTAACTTAATGTTTTTCTTTACTCTCTCCATTTCTTAAATTTTCTACACTCTCGTCTCGACTTTGCCGAGCGAACTGGGCCAATTGGAAAACTTTTCCACCGAGGAATATATACATACATACAAAC
>NC_046664.1:18794852-18814547 GCF_010883055.1 Belonocnema kinseyi | reverse complement strand
GAGCCATTGTGGGTGGCTCGAGAAGTCAGATTCTTTCGGCAATGCGGTACGAATTCACTTTTTCTCAAAAAAGACTTAAAAATTATTATTTATTGTGAAACGCTTTCGTAATCTAAAGGAGTTGGCGTTTTATGCTCGAAACATAAACAGTCAGAGCCATCTGAACAGTTTTCAATTGGAAGGCATAATATTGCGCAATATGCTCGACTGAGTACTCGCGAACTGCGGCCCTTCTGAAGCGAGAGTCACAAACATCTGTCCCCTCAGAAACTGCGTGGGCCAGCACTTCTAAGCAGGTACAAAACCGGACCGGCTTCTATAGGACCTGGAGTTTACTAATTTTCTATTAGGTCCACAACTTAATTCGGTGCCTTTATTTTGATTTCTTGTAACTCTTGGTCAAACTTTGTTTTTCCCCGTCGAAAAAATTATTAGTGAACACAATAGCGTCCGAAAAGGAGCATTTGAGACACTGCATGCTTTTTACATTTCAATAGAAAAATTATGATTGTACCTTTTCCTAAGGCTGAGGAAATAATTTCGGTCGCTTCAGCTGCGTTTAAAAAAAAAATTGGAATGAGAAGAAAATGCTGTGTATCAAATGTTTCTTGTCGGACGCCAGCCATTGTATTGGCTAATGATTCTTAAGGTTAAGTCAGCAGCACCGCCACCTATTATATTGCCGTTTAAAGCTTAAGGTTCGGCCTTTAAAACTGCCCTAAGGCGGGAGAAAATTAAAGTTTGACTAAGAGTTACAATACTATTATTCTTTGGCTCTCAGTTAGAGAAAAATTTCTTTACTAAAAAATTTTTTGCTTAAAAAAATGACTTTGTATTACAATGACGATTTTTTTGTAATTTTAAATTATTTTCTTCTTTTTGAAGTTATTTTTGGTTAAATAAAAAAAAATATGTTAAAGAAAGGTCCATTTCCTTACACTTTTCCTTTAGAAATATTTTCCATCTTGTTCGCTGATTAACTAAAATAACATCCCCACCATCCCCAAAATCGAAATATCAAAATATATTAAGGGATTCCAAAAATCCGTAAAATGTTTAAATATCAGAGGATTTCAAAATTTTTTTTATTTTCGAGGTAATATTACAAGTTTCAAGTTTATTCACGGGATTGCAAAGTATCTCATAGGTTTTTTAGGGATTTTACTAGACCTACTTGATCTTATAGAATACCCAAAGACTTTAAACACTTTAAAAATTGCAATGGTTTTCATTATGGTTTGAAAGATTTTAGGATATTTTTAAAAGAACATGGCATTAGTTTTACAAGATTTCAAGAAGTTTGAAGAGATTAAAAAATTGAATGGATTTTACTGAGCATTACATATAAAAGAATGTTAAGACATTTTTTGAGATATTTATCAATTTCACCAGATAGTTTATGGAATGTCAAAGATGTTACGAGTATCGAAAATCTTTAAGGAATTTCAAACGATTTCGTAAAATTTCAGAAGATTTAAACAATTTCAAAGGTTCCAAGGGTTTTCAGGAATTAAAAAAATATTTGAGGAATTTGATCAGATTTCCAAATTTTTAAAAGTTTTCAAAGAACTTCGTAGGGTTTTAGAAATTTTAAAAAGATTTAAAAAAAGATATCAATGGAACCTAAAAGATTTCAAGTGATTCTAATGACTATATACGAATTTGGGGGATTTTACGTGATTTCAGAGATATCAAAGATTCTATCCTTTTTTAATGAATTTTTAGATATATATTTCGAGATGTTTCGATTCTTATAGAAAAAATGTTCATTGGTTGAAACAAAGAGATTTTTTGAACCAAAGCAAATTTTGTTTGAATATTTTTCTTTGATTCAAACAAATTTTCTTTGAATCAAAGAATCTTATTCCTGAGTGAATCGGAGAGGATCTCAACAGATTTCAGGGGTTCTTAAAGGATTAAGACGAAATTCAAAGCTTTCGGTCTATTTAAAAATATTTGACAGGATTTCACGCGACATTGATTTTCCAAATAAGAAAATTAATTTTCTAAAATAAATGATGAATTTTCGAGAAAATGCATAACCTTTTAACCATATAATTGAATTTTTAACGAAAAATATATTTTTGTAGAGAAGAATTTTCAACGAAATAAAATACATTTTCGTAGTTTATAGTTTATGCAGGGGACGTGATATGTTAGTCCAAATTTTATTAATTAAATTTTAACGTTTTTAAAATTTTTCAAATAAACAGTTGAATTTTCGAAATAAAAAAGATAATTTTTAATAAAAAATGGATTAAAGGTTTGAACTTTCTACGAAATTTTTGAATTTTGAAGTCTAGAACACATTTTTTTTACAAAAGATTTGAATTTTCTGCAAGAGAATATACATTTTTAACAAAGTAGCTAATTTTTCACTACTCAGTTAAATTTTCAGTTGAAAAATTAATTTTCAACAAAAAGTAAATGAATTTTCAAAAAAAATTGTGAATCTTCAACCAAAAAAATGAACTCTTACGAAAGATTTAACTTTCAAGCAAGGAGTTGAATTTTCAATATAAAAAGATGAATTTTTGTCGAAAAATGTAATAATTGATATTTTAACACAAAAAGATTTTAATTTAATGAAAAAACAGTTCTCTCAAAAACAACAGTTCCATTTTTAACGAAAAAATGGATTTTTCCAAAAGAAGACGAATTTTCAACCAAATATATACAATTTTGATGAAATTTTCTACTTTTCGAGCGCAAAAAAATTTCTACAAAGTGTTGAATTAAAAGAAAAATTCAACAAGAAAAAGTTAATTTTCAACCGAAACTGTTTAGTTTTTGAACAGATTGTAGCATTTTTAGCCAAAAAGGGTGAAATTTATACAGAAAGAGATGAATTTTCAAACAAAAAATATTAAAGTCGAACAAAATAGTTGAGTGTTTAACAATAACAAAAACAAAACTGTTAAGCAAGAAAGAAACAAATTCCAATCTAATTGCTTAGCCTTCTTAATACTGATAGAATGCTGAGAATCTTCTTTCACGTTTTCAAGTTTCAATTAAAATTTTTTTTAAACTTTTGAATTCATCAAAAAAAAAGAATTTTGAACAAAATAGTTGAATTTTCAAGTACTAAAAATTGTTAAGTCAAGGAAGAAAAAAATGCAATCAAATTATTGAATTTTCAAGCCAACCAGAAGAATTTTCAACAAAACATTTGCACTTTCAATCAAGAATGATGACTTTTGAACAAAAGTGTTAAATTTGCAACGAAATAATTCAATATTGAATCAAATAATAACGTTTTGAAGTAAAAGAAAATGAATTTTCAACAAAAAATTTAATAGTAAACTCTTCAACCAAAAATAATATTTTAATTCAACAATGTAGAAAATTCCTAAAAATAAAATCAGAATCGAACGACGAAATTTGCACAACCAGCACAATATGTTCCTTTTCAAATTTGAGAAAAGATAAAAATTTTCCTAAAAAAGAAAAGAAAAAAATTATTTTTTTGGACAAAACTAAAAAAGAGGAAAGAAAAATGAGAAAGTTATAATAAAAAAACATTTTTTAGAAATAATTATCAACGTTTCGGCACACATAAAGCGCCCTTATCAAGGCAAATAAATAAAAAAATTTCGAGCAGACAGGAGCAGCAACGAAACCACGGTGCTCTCTTCCTGATACTCGAGAATATCGTCAAGTAGGATTTTAAGTTTGACTTTAATCTCATTTAAATGTCTTATATTTTCGTTTATTTTTAATACTTTAAAAATATTAAGTTGAAAACTGGAAATTTGGCTAAAAGAATAATGCCCTGGAAGTTTTCTAGATTAATGAATTAATCTAGAATTCTCGAGTTGTTTTTTAAACTACACGTTCGTGCCAAAACACTGTTCCGACCCCAGTCGCTGATCAATTTTTCTAGCAATCATCCAGACGAAGCGTTTTAAAAAGTCATTATTCGTCTGAAACGTTAGCTTTTTTAAGTCTATATATTTTATCATGCAAGCACTTGTGTCTATGATTCTAGGAATATCAAATATCACTTCTGAGTATACTTAAGTAAATAGCATAATAAAATAAGTAGATGAAGTTTCCGAGTTGTAGAGAGAAATTAAAGTGATAGCCACTCACCTGGAAGCAAGTGCAGAGAATCCTTCAGTGCACGTGCTGGCAATCTAAGTACCATTTTTGTCTTTCTTCATCTCACTAAAGTTGAACATCTGTCTTCTCTCTCTCTCTCTCTCTCTGATTTTGCCGGCCGGCATATTTAATTAAGCCCTAATGAAATGGACTGTTGTCGACGATACGATAGAGCTCCTCAGTTGACCCAGTTTCGCAAGCTGTCATAGATAGTGAATGTCACCAGCATAATTTGTCATAGGAGGCAAAAACAATAGAGCAACTTTCGTATCAAAAGTAAAAAATTAACACTAAAATCAATCTGAAAACTTCTTTTCAATTATTTTTAATTATAACTAAATTTCGTGAAATAAAGGAGTAGTAGCGATTTTCAAAATAGTATGAAGCGGCCGATCATAAACTACATTATTAATTTTTGTCTATTTTTGACCGCTAGCTAAATGCGAATTCCGGAACGATCAATTTTCTACCATAAAAGATGAATTTTTAATAAGAGATGACAAATTTTCAACAAAACAGTTTAATTTTTGATAAGAAAAGACGTGCGTAATAAAATAGTTGAGTTTTCAACAAAATAGTTCAACTTTCAACAAAATAGTTGCTGTTTTGAACGAAATAGCTGAATTTTACATCTACAAAGATGAATTTCCAACCAAGAAGATTAATTTTCTACCGAAGGACGTATTTTCAACTAAAGAAAATAAGTTTTCAATAAAAAATGGAATAGTTGAATTTTTAGTTTAAAAAATCACTTTTCAACCAAATTTTAATAGATTTTCAACAAGCTTCTAAAAAAACTCCTGACAAAGTTTTTAGCAAAATATTTGAATCCTTAAGCAAATAGTTGAATTTTTATCAAAACTTAGTTTTTTAATCAAAAATACGAATTTTCAACACAATACACGAATTTTCTATCGCAAATAGTTTAACTTATAAAAGGTAAATTTCCAAAAAAATGGGATAATTAAATTTTCGGAAAAAAATTCATTTTTCATACAAAGAAAAACGAATTTTCAACAAAACAGTTAAATTTTTAACTGCTAAAGATAATTTTCAATCAAAAGCGGAATTGTTACATAATCAATTACAAAATTAAATTTCAGCAAAGAAAAGTTTTTCAACCAGACCCATTCAATCAAAAAATAAGAATTTTTCGCAAAATAGTTGCATCCTCAACCAAAAAGATGGTTTTTCGAGAAACAAGACGTTTGAAACAACTTAGTTTCAATTCACCTGACCCTAAAGCCAACAACATTACATCAACAAATTCTACAACATTTATTTTTGGGGGAAATACATTCCACCAGCAATTATTAATTTTCTACCAAAAAATACGAATTTTCAATAAATTACATGAATTTCCTAACAAATAGATGAATTTTATGTTCTAAAGAAAAAATTTCCAACTAGAAATGGAATAACTAAATTTTCATCGATAGGCGAATTAAAAAAAGTATATTTTTAATATTAAACATGAATTTTCAACCAAATAGGTAAATTTTTAACCAAAAAATACGGATTATAAACGAAATTGTGGAATTTCGAAGCCAAAAAGACGCATTCTCTACAGAACAGTTTAATTTTCTGTCCGAAAATATGATTTTTTAACATACGATTTATTTTTCTACCAAATGGAATATTTTCATATAAGTAGTTTAATTTTTAACCAGATGAAATTTTCTACCCGTATAGATGAATTTTCAAACTAAAATATAAATGTTTAACAAAGAAGCTCAATTTTCAACCAAAAAACCAAAATTTTAAAAGAAAATGAATTTTTAACAAAGTAGTTCTATTTTGAACCAAATAGTTGAACTTTCAACCCAAAAAATTTTTTAAACAAAATAGTTAAATTTTTAATAAAAAACACAAACTTTCTATCAAGAAGATTAATATTCTACCAAAAAGACGATTTTATAACAAAATACATCAATTTTCAACTGTATTGTTGAATTTTGAATAAAAGAAGACGATTCATATATAAGAGATTAATTTTCAATCCGAAAATGTGATTTTCCGTCACAAAAGGTAATTTTCTGACAAATATTTAAATTTTCGTAAAAATAATTTAATTTTTAAGCAAGCAGTGCAATTTTTAACAAAAATATGAATTTTTAACACAAAAAGTTCATTTTTAAACAGATAGTTAAATTTTATACCAAATTGTTGAACATTCAATTCAAACAAATGATTTTTTTGCAAAAAAGTTCATTTTTCAAACCGAAAATACGAATGTTCAACTAAAATGATGAATCTTTAACGAATTCTCTAAAAATGATTTTTTTTAAAAGTAGCATTAATTTAAACAAAATAGTTGAATTCTAAAAAAAAGATTACAGTTTATCTAAACAGTTGCATTTTAACCCAAAGTGGTAGAGTTAAAAAAAATCTATTCTCAACAAAAGCAAAACATCTCATTTTCCACAAAATTGTTAAATTTGCAGTCAAAGAGTGGACTTTTCAAATAAAATGATGAATCTCAACCAAAAACATCAATTTTTCATAAAGTAGGTCAACTTTAAGCAAGTAATTTCATCTTGCTTCCTTATAGAGGATAGCTTTGTAATGGTGATATTTTCTAAAAAAAAATTTATTCTTTTAATCAAATTTTTCTCAATTTAAAAATGTCTATTAGAAAGTTCTAAGCAATTTTCGATAAATGGAAAACGATTACAGGTAAATTAATGCAATTTGGAGGGCTTAGTTTCAACAATAATATCTTCAAAACTGACTGGAGGATTTCCTTAAATATTGATTACATTTTTTTAGCATTTAATAATATTTAAAAAATCGGATTTTTATAGTAAAACTGTTTCATTAACATTGTTCAAAGATGATGCAAAAATTAAAAATATTCCTTGGTTCGAGGCGAATTGATTGACCTATATAATATTAATACATTTCATTAAAGAGTAACAAAGTTTTGGTAATTTATATTATATTATAAATCGATTTTTATATTGAAATTTTTTCCATTCTCATAATTTAAAGTTGATGCGAGAATGGAAAAGATGTGTTGATTCGATACGAATCGATTGACCTATAATATTGATATATCTTATTGAAGAGTAAGAAAGCTATGGTAATGTATGATGTTTGAAAATATGTTTTCTTACAGTAAAACTTTTTTTTCAACATAATTCAAAGTTGAAGCAAGAATAAAAAATGTTCCTTGGCTCGAGCCGAATCGATTGACCTATAATATTAATACATTTGACTAAAGAGTAAGGAATTTATGGTCATTTATATAGTATTAAAAATTGATTTTTATAGTAAAATTTTTCTCATTGTCATAATTTAAAGTTGATGTGAGAATAGAAAAGATGTAATATTTGAAAAATCCGAGGAAAAATTCGATTTAAACAGAAAATCTTTTTTCATCGACATAAATTATAAAGCTGGGAAATGGATTATGTGCTACAGAATTCCCCCCTTTCCTTTTCCAGCTCGAAAAATTACAATTTTAAATAAAAAATTTGATGCGTCTGATTTGTGATTACATTTTTTCAAAATTTGTATTATTTTGTAATTTCGCATCTTTTGTAAATTTCTATTCTTAAATTGATAATAATAAAAACTTTAGTTTGTTTATTACTTAAAAAATCACAAATGTTTCCTCTATGAGGAAGCAAATACATTTGCTAACGGGAAGCAAAGTGCTCGTGAAATGACCACAACATAAATATAAATAAATAGGAATAGATAGAAATAGAATAAAAAAATAGAAATAGGAAAATATTACTTTTTAATAAAATACACCAAACTCTCGGTTTCAGTCACCCCGTTCTCAACATTTCTAGAACTGCGGGAAAAGAGGGGCTGCGACATTATATATATATATATATATATATATATATCCGAAATCAGTCCAAGGTTATTTGAAGGCAACCCCCGAGACTGGACTGAAAGCGGGAGTTTGGTGTAATTAAATTTTCCACCCGTTATTAGTAGAATTTTTAACCAAACGAGATAAATCCCGAACCAAAAATATAATAGGTGAATTTGCAACCCAAAATAAAAAAAATGGCCTTATTGGGTTCTACTAATTTAGTTCGCATTTAAGGAAAAAAGAGTAAAAACGGGAAGTTTCTTAAAAACAGGGAGAAGGAGAAGAATTTAAAAAGGGGGAAAGAGTGAAATAGGGAAGAGTGTTATAAAATTGTCATTAACCTTCCGAGATCACACCTATTTTTTCGATCAAGCAGAACACTCTGGGTCAAACTGACCCAATACTTTTTTTGATCGTGTACCATTCCGCAATGGGTTGATCAACTGTCTTAGAAAATGCTAAGGTATACTTAAGAGCCGATAGAAATAATTGGTAAAAAATTAAACTATTGTTGATGCGAGCTTAGAAAAATTCACGAACAAATTTTTTAGTTTTCTTAGTTTTTAATATTTTGTGCTACAAATTTATATAAGTCATAAAATATGCTAGAAATAATGACAAAAATAATCTTATACTGTACCATTCAAAAAGATATTTTGTTAAAATTTGAAGTAGGTGCATTTTTTATATAAAACGATAAAAAAAGATTTTCTTTGACGACCGACCGGTTTGCAGACTTTTTAAAGAGTGTGAGTTAATAGTTAGGACCTCGAACTTATATTACGAGAGCTTATAAGAAACTTACCACTGTTGAAATTTCTTGGAAAATTTCTCCAACAAACATTTTTTGTGGGTCAAATTGACCCAGTGTATTTTCCGAGAGTTAAACTGTACCGTTACAGGGCAACTATTTTTTCGCATAATTTGCAAATATTGTTCAATATATTCACCAGGAAACGTACTAAACGTAACAAATGTTATTTTATTTTGTAACGTTACCTGAACTGACCCGGGACTTGGTAAAGTAGTTTATGGACGACCCCTTAGAGAAAATAGATTTTAAATTCAAATCTTTCTCAATTATCAATAGAATCTTCCTTATTTTCTAATGTTATTCAATGTAGGTCGAGATATGAAAAGAGATTAATTTTTACGTAGGGTTCAACGATCTTGGCTTGAATAACCAGTGGATTTGGAACTATGCCATTTTTAGTGGACGTTTATTTCCACTAGAACATGACGTATAAACTTTTTTTTTCTCTGAGTGTGAAATCATAGAAAAAAATTCTTTCTATGAAACTGTAAACACAAATGTTTTATACAGCTCTATTTTTTATAGGTACGATTTGAAACTAATGAATTTTTTTTATTGTTTGTTGCAGGTGAGTTATATTCAAATGTCTAAAGGTCGATTATATCAAGGTAGATATAAATGAAGTAAGCAAAATAAAACAAATTAAAAAAATTCAGTTTTAGAATAAATGGTTCAATTTGAGTATGAATGAACATTTAAAAAGGGGAATTCAAAATTGTAAATCTAAGATTTTTGAACCCCAGGATTTTCAAGATTTTTGAGTATTTTTAATAATTCCCAGGAATTTAAAAGTACGTTCTAGAGCTTTCGAAAGTTTCATGAGATTTAAAAAAATTGCAAAAGACTTTAAAAATTGTAGGGATTATTAAAATAATCCAAGGATTTTTAAATCTTTTTCAATAATTGGAAGGAATTTCAAAGCGCTTCGAGACTTCATATTACTAGATTTAATTATTTTTTATTTTATTCATTTTTATTTCGAATTAAAGAATAATTACATGACTGGTTGAAAGTTTGACTATTGTGATGAAAATTCTTTTTTTTTTTTAATTGAAAATTAATTTTATTTCAGAAAATTCAACTATTTCATTTGTTATTTAAATCATCTTGCTTAGAGTTTTCAGTTAAAAACTTAATTATTTGTTTAAAATTTTGTTCTCTCTTGATTGAAAAATCTTTCTTAGTTGAAAATTCAACTGATCTAGAAAATTCGCTTTTTCTTATTAAATTCAAAGGTATTTTATTTAAAATTAAAATCTTGTTGTTTGTTTAAAATACCAACTATTACATTGGTTGTTGAGAATCCACCTTTTTTGGCTGAGAATCCAATAATTTTTGTTTTTTAACCATTATTTTTTCATCTGAAACATTAACTATTTATCTTTTTTGTTGAAAATTTATATTTTTTAGTTAAAAATTCATAATTTTAGTTGAAAGTTCAGTGCTTTCATTGGAAATTCAACTGTTTTGTTGAAAATTCATTTTATCAACTAAAAATTTATTTATTTCATTTTTGACTGAAAATTGATCTTTTTTAGTAGAGAATTTATATTTTTTGTTTAAAATTTAACTGTTTGATTAAAAATCATCTATCTTCTGGAAAATCTAATAAAGTTAATTTGTAACCAAGTAGATTAGTTTCTTACCAAATAGTTAAATTTCCAAGCCAAAAAGACAAATCATCTACAAAACAGTTGAATTTTCAACCCCAAAATATGAGTTATCAAAAGAAAAGATAATTTTCGATTAATTAGCTAAATTTTAAAGCAGTTTAATTGTGAATCAAATTGTTGATTTTTTCACTAAAACAGTTGATTTTTTAACAAAAAATATGAATATTCACCAAAAAGATATTTTTATACTAATAGTTTAATTTCAAACTAGGACAGATCAATACTCAGTTAAAAATATGAGTTTTTAATTAAAAATATTAATTTCCAACGAAAAAACGAAGGAATATTTTGAATTAAAACAATTACTTTGCAATAAAATTTTATTTTTCATGAAAATAATTTCATGTCTGACTAAAAAGATACATTTTTAATTAAAATGACATATCTTAAACTACAGAAATGAATTTTTCAACCAGAAATGTATAATAATTAAATTCTTAGTTCCAGTAACATATTGAACCAAATATTAAATGAATTTCCAACAAAGCCCTTGATTTCGAAAAAAAGAATACTTTTTAACAAAATAATTCCAATTTCACCCAAATAATAAAAATTTTAACTAAACGAGAGGAATTCCGAACCAACAATATATGAGTGGATTTTTCAATTAAAAAAAAACAAACTTTTATTGGGTTCTAATCATTCATTTCAAATTTAAGCGACAAAAAAACTAGAAAATGGGAGAAAGGGGAATTTCTTAAAAATATGACAAAATGAAGAATTATTGAAAAAATGAGAAAAGACAGGAATAGAGAAAAGACGGCGAAGTCTGAAATATCAAAGCTTTTTTCAAACATATTAAGTTATTCAGGAGAGATACTGTGTTGAAATTTATCATGAGGAAACTTACTTAAACTTTATATAAGTTCGTAACGTTACTTTGACAGTCGGGGGGGGGGGGGGGCTCTTAAAATTAATAGCTTAGTTTATGGATGGTCCCATACCTCTTTATGTTCTGCAACCCTTCAATTATTTCGTGACACAATTGGGAGATCTAGTCTCTTGTGTAATGATAGAAGAAAATATTTCTGTGCTTGCGGCACACCTATTCCGACCTACATAAGATAGGACAGGTTGCCGGGCAGGGAGACAAAGCCACCCTATATCGATCCTTCAACCGCTTAACTGGTTCTTTTTTTGTTTTGTCACCCCGTTACCTTACCTTTGAGTTGACGAGCAACCAATGAATGCAGATTTACCGGTTGGGGTCTGCTATGTAACTATGTAATATGTATTCGACCTTGAGGTCCATAATCCTAGGTCAACGACTTTGTCTGGGAAAATAGAATAAACATTTGCAGTCCATTATTTTTTTTTTTTTCAATGGAAATTCTATATATAGCTAATTTGTCTTTTGTTATTTTCGAGGTTCTTTCAAGCAAAGTATAACAATTATTGTAAAGTCTTTTGTTTAAAACGTTCAAAGAGAATAGATCGTAATTTACTGTAGGAGTGTCAGTCAATTTGTGTATGGTTGTATAATCTATTGAATGTGATGACTTTGTGAAGCCCTTCGCCTAGGGTGATTGCTAGAGAGATTGGTCAGCTTCATGTGTCAGAGGTGGGGAGGGGGGGGGGGCGAAGATTTTGTAACATGTGACACTTCTCTGATCAAGAAATTAAATTTAAAATCGTATTGATAGATTAAAGACTAATATTATTGATACCAAAAATATAGCAATTGCATTTTCAATCAAATACAATAGTTGCATTTTCAGACCAAAAAGACAAATGGTTGGAAAACAGTGGAATTTTCAATCTGAAAAGTTAAATTTGCTAGAATAAACTTGATTTTTAGTTGAGAGAGATGAATTTTCGAACAAAAAAATTCCTAAACAAAATAGTTGAATTTTTTATGAAATAGCTGAATTGCTAAAAAAGAAGATTAATTTTTTTACCAAAATACGAATTTTTAACTTAAAAATATAAGTTTTCAACCAAAAATGAAATAGTTAAATTTTCAAACGAACTGGTTGAATCCTCAACTAAATGAATGAATTTTCATGAAAGAAGATTAACTTTCTACAGAAGTAAAAGAATTTTCAAACATTTTAAGCTAAAATATCGAATTTTTGATAACAGTTGACTATTAAATCGGGAAAATTAATTTTCCATCAGTTGTATTAAACTAAAAAGCAGATTTTTTCACATAATAGTTAAATTCTCAACCAGTCATGAATTTTCAACAAACGGTCTAATTTTCAATTAAATAGTTCTATTTTTACCAAAATATTGTATTTTTAAAACTAAAATATGAATTTCCAATCAAGAATTTCAACCAAATAGTATAAATTTCTACCAAGTTGTTGAATTTTCCAGCTAAAAACTCAAATTTTCTGCAAAACAGTAAAATTTTCACCCAAAGAAGATTTTCATTTGAAAAAGGCGAATTTTTGACAAAATGTATGAATTTCCAACGAGAAAAGAACAATTGTAAATTTAAAACATCAATTTTTTACCAAAATTCAACGAAACAGTGGAATTTTCAACAAAAAAAGATTTTAATTTTAAAAAAAGAGATTTTCAGATAACAAAAATTTGATTTAAAAAAAAAATGATTTTCAACGAAACATAATAAATGATATTTCAACCAAAAAAAAATTTACTTAAAAAAATACCAATTTTTAAGATAATACATTAATTTTGAACCAATAGATATCAATTTTAAATTTAAAATACCAGTTGTCAAACAAAAATGGAAGAATTACATTTTCAATGAAGAAATTTAATTCCTGACCAAAAAACGAATTTTCAGCAAAATAGTTTCAATTTTCAACCAAATAGTTGAATTTTCAAGCCAAAAGACGTTTTTCTTTGCAAAAAATTTTCTTTTCCAAGAAAAAAAGATTGTCATTTGAAAAACACAGATTTTCAGATAAAAATTAATTTTTAACCTAAAAAATAGAATTTAACAAGATGATTTAATTTTCAATTAAACAGTTTTATTTTCTATCAAAATAGTTGAATTTTCGATCATATAGTTTAATTTTGTACTAAATTGTTGAATTTTCAAGGCAAATTCTATAAAATAGTTGAATATTCAACAAAAAATATATTAATTTGAAAAGAAACATATTTTTAGTTAAAAAAATAATTTTTAACGAAAAAAACACGAATTTCCAACGAAATGGTTAAAGTTATAATTAAATAGTTAAATTTTCTACCAAAATAAGTGAATTAGATAAAAATGTAAACAAATTACATTTTCAGTAAAGAGATAATTTTCAGCAAAAAAAAAAAAAAGAAAAAAAAAAGAAATTTTAGCAAAATAGTTCATTTTTGAACAAAAGTGTTTAATTTCTATATAAAATAATGAATGTTCAACAAAAAAATTAATTTTCAAGAAATGAGTTCATCATTCAACCAAATAGTAGTAGAATTTGTATCCAAAAACTAGATTTTTTATCCAAAAAGATTAATTTTCTTAAAAGAAAACAAATTATCAACAAAAAACATTATTGTGATCCAAGTATTTGAATTTTTCACTAGAAAAGATGCATTTTTAACCAAATCGTTGAATTTTTAATAAACAAGAATAACTTTTCAACAAAAAATGAAATAGATAAATTTTGATAAAAAAAAATTACAACCAAAATTAAACGAATTATTAACACAATATTTAAATTATCGACCAAAGAGATAAATCTTCAACCAAGAAAACGAATTTTTAGTAAAGTAATCTTTAGAAAAAAAATTGAATTCAAAAAGCAAAAAATGTATGAAACCTCTTCAAGGGATGCTTTTTAAAATTTTTAGAAATGATTCTGTTAAACGATGTTTTTAGGTTTCTAAGTTGTGAAGCGGATTTCTGCAAAAATTTAAGTATCTTAACAATTGGTTCAAAAATAAAAGATAAATATAAACTTATATTCTTCACAGAGTGTAGTTATTGTGTTTATTTTTTTACATCCTAGTCAAACAATTACGCACTTTTCGACGAAAAACAGTATTGTACTTTTTTTTTTATTAAGGGTTGTTTAAAGCCATAACTGGGTTTCAAATTGACTGAATCATTATTATTTTTAATGATAAAATATTTAAGTAATATTTTTTAATGTTATCCTAGAACCCTTCTTATTGGAAAGCATGTGAAAAACTGTAAATAAAGCAATATAGCATTTGATATCGTTTGAAATTTTATAAAGTTATTTAATTTAATTTAAGGCCTAAAATATCTAACATGTACACAAAAAAATCACTTCAAAAATTTCATACCCCTTTTAGAGGGTGAGTTTTTCACTTTTTAGGATAGGATTCTCAATAACATTAGCGAAAAATTATGTTCAATGAGGCCTGCGACAACAGAAAATATGTTTTTTTTTTTGGCCACCCTAGTCTAGTGATCCTTTTAATTCAGCTTGATTCCACTTCACACCAAATTCTATTAAACATTATTGTCTCTCCCTTTCATCCGCTTGGAGTTTAGATCGTGTGAATGCAAACCACTTGTAAATTAAAATGTAAAGAGGAGACCGGAAGTCTCTTGATCGGTACCGATTCGCTGACCCGCATTGGTTCTCCTGCAGGTCGACTAAATGCTAAGTTAACAAACAGGGTGGGCGACAGTGACACAGAAGTGTTATTTCCGTTCCCCTAAACCCTAAAGTCGACTTAAAAGGGGGTCGAAATTTTATTACCAGATGTCAGGAAATCTGTATCAATGAGGGAAGTCTAACTGGGTCGGTGACGGAAGCTTCACTACCTCCATGATAATAGAATTTTTAAAACCTCTTTTTTTATCTTATGTTGATACCACTTTTAACTTCCTAGCGACAACATTGACCTCGAAATTTTAAACATTCTTACATTATCGCTTGAAACACTTGGAGGAATTTCTTCCTCGAACTAAAAATAAATTGTTTTCTTAAAAGTTATATAACTTCTATATTTAAAGGCTTTCAGTTTATAAAACTTCCAAAATTAACTGGTTCTCATCGTTAGACGGCTTTTATGTTTTGATGTTTCTCATATTGGTTAGAGACCGTACTTAAGGAGGTACCATCGCTACAAAAATTTTCATTACCATTTCAACTAAACTTTCACGATATCTAAATATGATCACCAAAAATACTAAGTTAAAATCTCAGAAGCCTAGGGTATTTTATAAATAAGTTATTAACGTTTTTAATTTCGTCATATTTAACATTGCGTCTTATGAGAAATGGCGTTTTTGAGCTCTTCACTGAATGATATCTAAGTAACCACCATTAAGATATTATTGATAATTTTCTTAATGAAAAATAAGTCTTTCAGAATTGAGGTGCAAAAATAATATTAACCATTTGGTTCCTGCATATACATGAAAAAAAAAAATTAATCACAAATCTAGCGCTTTTGAACGTTGCCTATCGCAATCTGGCAACATCGCGAGGCTCGATCAATGTAGATTTCAGTCAGCCGTTGATTCATGTCGCCGGCGAAATGATCACAATATTGCCAGATTTCAACTCAGTAAGTCATACGAGTGTAGGTATTACGACTGCGTAGTCGACTGATCTCGGCAGTAGCGATGGTACCTCCTTAAATTACGAAACAGCTCAGGGGGGAGGGGGGGGGGGCAAGACAATTTGGTTACGACTTGTTACGGAAGGGGTCCTTCACTCGTGTACGTAATTTTTGCAAATTAGGAAAAATTTTCTCCGGAAGATTATCTTTTTATTTATCGATTTTATTATTTGATTGAACACTTAAAAATTATCTGAAAAGACGTCGTTTTTAGTAGTAAATTCAACTGTTAAATCAACGGAAATCTTTTTCTGATGAAAAATTTTATGAAAATTTGTCTTTTTGAATTAAAAGTTCATCTTCTTCAGAATAAATATTGCATCTTTCTTGCAAAAAAAAAAAGGAACTGTTAAACTTACTTTTTACAATTATTATTTTGTTTTTGGAAAGAAACTAAAATCTTCTTTGAATGGAAATTTAACTATTTTTTTTTTAAATTTATTTGTTTTAGAAGAAATTTCATCTTTCTTGGATAAAAATGCAACTGTTCAGCTGAAAAGTCATACTTTTTGGTTGAAAATTCTGCTGTTTTGTTAAAAATTTAGATATTTTCCTGAAAATTTACTTTTTGTTTAAATTTAGTATTTTGGTGTTGAAAAGAGAATTGATATTTTCTGGATAAAAATTCAACTTAAAAAAAGTAGGTCGGTTTTTATTAAAAATTTATCTATTTTAATACAAATGTCATCTTTCTTGGGGCAAAATTCAACTATTTGGTAGAGAATTAAACTATTTTGTACAAAATTCATCCCTTTTGGTTCGAAAAATTCGTCTTTTTGGATTGAGAATTCAATTTTTTACATAGAAACTTATTTTTTGTTTGAAAAAGTCATATTTTTATCTTGAAAAGTAAAATGGAATGTGTTTTGGATGAAAATTGAACTATTTTTTTGAAATTTTATTACTTAAAAAAAATCCATCTGTTTTAGGAGACATTTAATCTTTTTTGGATAAAAATGCAGCTATTTGGCAGAGAATTCGACAATTATGTTAAAAAGTTATCCTTTTTAGTTAAAAATTTGTCTTTTTCGATTAAAAATTCAATTTTTTTCTTTGAAACTTATTTCTTCTTTGAAAATTCATATTTTGATCGTGAAAAGCTAACTGAATTCTTTTTTAATAGAAAATTAAATTATTTCTGCATCTTTTCTGGATGAAAATTCAACTTAAAAAAATAGGTCGTTTTTTATTTAAAATGTATCTGTTTTAGTCATATTTCATGGGCAAAATTCAACTATTTGGTAGAGAATTCAACTATTTTGTTAAAAATTCATCCTTTTAGGTAGAAAAAATTCGTCTTTTTGGATTGAGAATTCCAATTTTTCGTAGAAACTTATTTTTTGTTTGAAAAATTCATATTTTCATATTGAAAAGTAAAATGGAATGTGTTTTGGATGAAAATTGAACTATTATTTGGAAAATTGATCGTTTTAATTTAAAAATTTCTCTCTCTTAGTAGAAATTTAATTTTTTTTATGAAAATGCAAATTTTGGTTAAAAAATATTCTCTTTCCTTTTTGCTTAAGTATTCATCTATTTTGTCTGAAAGATTTGGTTGAATCACTTTGTTAAGAAATAATTTTTTTTCTTGAAGATAGTTAAATGTTCATCTCCTTGGTTGAAAGTTTACCTTTTTTTAACAATATGTTTAAATTGATAATTCAACTACTTGGGTAAAAGTTAAACTAAAATGTTAAAAATGTAGTTTCTTGATTGATCTTTGGTTGAAAATTTGACTGTTCATTCGAAACGCCATTTTTTGGTTTAAAATTAATTTTTTAAATGAAAATGTAACTCTTCCATTTTTTTAAGATTGATCTTTCTCAGTTGAAAATGATCCTTTTTTGGTAAAAATATAATTTTCTTGGTTTGAAATTTCATTTTTGTTTGATAAAAATAATTAGTTTACGTAGAAAAATAATTTTTTACTGAAGCCATATTTTTTGTTCGAAAATTCAATTTTTTAAGAGAAAATTCATCTTTTGGCTTGAAGTTTCATTAATTTAGATAAACTTTTATTTCTTTCAAAAGTAAAAAATCTTTGTTGAAAATTAGTCTTTTTGGTTTAAAAATTCTATTTTTATTTCTTATTAATTTCATCTTTTTTTGATTGAAATATATATTATATTCAAAATTTCATTATTTGGTTGAAAATTCAAGTATATTTTGTTAGAAAGTCATCTTATATGGTAGAAAAGACCTTTTTTTTTGTTTAAAATAAATCAATAAACTTGAAATTTTTACATTTTTATCTGAAATACTGTTTTATTTTGTTTATAAAAGATCCTATGTTAAAAATTTGACAAAATTAAAATGCTGGTATTTGAATATTAATGATGAAGGAAAATGGAAAATTAGTAAAGGAAAAATCAGGGAATTTCAAAAATGAAGTTCTCGGCCACCCTGCCTAATTTTACTAACAATAACTAGCAACACAGAAAAAAACAGAAGATAAACTTTACACAGACTTCCAGCGAAAGATTCTTTGCAACAAAAATTAATTTCACAGGATAAACTTTACATAAATACCGGTTAAACTTTCTTTTGTTTTTCCATAGTAAACACATCTATTTTGAAAGACGCGAAGTTGGCTAAACAAAACTTTATCGCTTTAAAAAATTTTCTGCAAAAATGGTTATTCTTAGTTTTTCCTGTGAAAACATTTCTGGAAACTAAAAATTACACGCAGTAAGAGGGGGGGGGGGGTATGTACATATTTTTCACGGTTTTGGCAGCTTTCCTAAAATATATTTAAATTTATATTTCCGTCAAACAGTGGAATTCCAATGATTCAGATTTACAGAGCATAATAATTGAAAATAAAACATACAAATCTCAGATATGGATATTTTTTGTGACAATTTTTTATAGGACAAATTGCGGTATGCACTTTAGTCAAATATATGTCTCAGAGTTAATTAACCCACTGTAGGACGTGAATTTCTGAAAGGCCTTGGTACGCGATTGATATCTGAGTAAGGGGATAAGGTGCTCGTGGGATGCCATTTAGATTTTATGGGTTCGCCCTTGATGATAAGGTATAGCTATAAAAGGGGAAAATACAAATTATGTGTTATCGACCTACCTCAGTAGAGCTTAGAAAAGCAGAGAAAAAAAGCCATCTAATCTCACTAAAGCTTTATGCAAAAACAGTTTATAAATTTTCTTAAATTGGAACAGAAATTTCAGCATCGGTAACTGCATAAAACTTCAGTCACATGTTTTAAAAAACTCTGTTACAGTTTCGGAGTTTTCAGTTACTGTAACTGAAAATTTAAAGAGGTTAAAAAATTTTGTTTGGTTCATTATTTTTTCTTCCTATCTCGGCTGAAAATTCGAGTTTCTTCCCGGCGTATCTTTACCGAAACCTACCGTTCCTTCCCGCCCTGCGCGCCATCTAACGAATCGTATAGACACTGCTATCTCGACTCTCGACCATGAGGATTTCTAACCTAAGCTGAATTTTGTTGATTTTGTTGAAACGAAAAGTCGAGAGGTGTTCGTATTTACTACATAATATTTGCGTATTATGTAGTAAACTGTTATGTGTTATTATTGTAAGCTAAATTGTTACGACGAGAGGTGTTCGTATGGACAGTTAATGTGTTTTGAAGTATTAAATTAGTCTTGCTTACAATTATGAATCCAAGTGACTGTTCGTCAGGTGAAAGTAGCGATGAGGAGGAAAATATTCAAGATATATATATATATATATATATATATATTTGTATCTGTTACATTGGTTCAATTATTCAGTTTTATCTTTGGATTGC
>NC_046664.1:18791152-18794752 GCF_010883055.1 Belonocnema kinseyi | reverse complement strand
GCCCCTTTCCGGCGGATCGCCCCCCTCGGCTTCGCCTCGGGGGGCAACCTCTCCGCCGGGAGGGAACTTCGACATTCGTCCCTTGTAATGTAATGTACTATTAATATCAAACATGTAGTCTATATTTCTTCTGAGAATATAAATAGCAAGAAAATATGAGTGAACGTCTATCCATGTGATAGTATCAAATCACGCAGAAAAAAATGCTGCCAAGGTTACAGGATTTTTAGTTAAAATAGGGACAGCATAAATTTTCTGTAAATATAACCGAAATTTCTGCAGAGTTTACAAAATTTTCAGTTATATTATCAATTTACGGATGTTTTCTGTATCATTTACTGAACTTTTCTGTCAAATTAACATCTGTACATTTTAAAATCTAATCAAAAAGTCTGCAACTGTTATAGAAGATTTCCGTCAATTTATAAAATAACTGACAATTTTGCAGAAAATTCGGTAATCATTATAGAAAATGTATGCTGCTCCTATTTCAACTCAAAATCCCTTAACCTGAACAGAATTTTTTTTACGTGTATATAATTAAATCCTGTCTTTTATGATAAAAACTTTTTTTTTAACATTTATTTGATTTAGTATATAGTATATAGCATAGTTATTTACATATAAACTTATCGTTCGTATATAGTCTTACTATACTTTTTATTTTTAAGCCAAATATATACTGCAAATTTATATTAAAATTATAATGAACGAAACAATCTTCTCTCCATATGTTTGGAGAAATTTGCTCCCAAAATTTATACAAAACATTATTTCGTTTTTTATATATACTATTCGAATGTAATTTTGTCGCAACAAAAAAAATTTGGAGAAAAATAGTTAAACTTTTAACTGAAGAAATAAATTATTAACTAAAATATGAATGTTGGGAAAAAAATTATTTTTTAACAAAGTGGTTCAGCCAAAATTTTCAAAAAAAAAAAGTGAATCCTCAAACAGAGAGAAGATTAACTTTCAAACAAACAGTATAATTTTTATTCAAGAAAAATTAAAATTCTACTAAAACAGATGAATTTTCATCCGAAAAAGATTTTATTTTCACTTTTTAACATGAAAATATAAGTTTTGAAGAACAAGTAAATTTTCCACGAAGATTATACTTAAATTTTCAACCCAAAAAGCGATGTTTTAATGAAACAGTTGAATTAAAAAAAAGGATAACTTGTTTGAAAAAATTATTGAATTTTTATACAAAAAGTTGCATTTTTATTTAAGAAAGATGCCATTTCTCCTAAAATAGATGAATTTTTAATTTAAAAAGAAAAAATTATAATAAAATAGTTGAATTTTAGCAACGAAAAAAATTTCTGTTTAATTTTTCAGCATAAAAATATAACTTTTGAATGAGAAAGAAATTTTCTACGAGAATAGTTGCATTTTCTACCAAAAAATATTATGAATTGCCAACAAAACATTTGAATTTTGAAAGATGCATTTTCTAGTAAAATACTTGAATTAAAAAATAAATAAAAGGACAAATTTTCGAAAAATAGTTGAATTTTCAACCAAAAAATATTTTAGTTTGACTTTTTAGCATCAAAATATGAGTTTTAAAAAATAAGTCAGTTTTATACGAAACTAGTTGAAGTTTCAAATTGCAAAAATACGAATTTTCAACGCAAAAATTCAATTTTCACCAAAAAGGATGTCTTTTTTAAAAAATTGGTGAATTTTCAAACAAATAATAAAATTTATAACTAAAAAGGTTATCTTGTAGAGGAAGAATCTGCAAAAGATTTAATAAAAGGCAAAAAAATTACTAACATGGTCAGGCAAAATGAAAAATTGGTCAGTGGGAAATTTGAGAAAATTAAAAATAAATTTTCCCAAATTTCCCACTGACTAATTTTTCATTTTGCCTGACCATATTAATATTCAAAGACCAGCATCTCAAACTTGTAACATTTTTAACTTAGAACGATTTTTGGTTCTTTAAATCCCTGATTTTTCTCTGACCAATAGCATTCCCTAACTTTAACCAAAATTGTTGTGAGCTAAGTTCATTTAATGTAAATTTAATGTAAAAGTTACTGAATTTCGTTTTCAGCAACCTAATTTCAAAAATTTCAGTTACTTCAGTATCTTAAATGTTACGGAATTTTCCGGACATTTTAAACAGTATATTTCTGTAATGTTTATCAGACAATTCTTCAAGATTTAATGATTTTTCTGTATGAGGTCTGTCCGGAAAGTATTCGACCGTGTGCTCGAAATTTGTGCTATTATCAAAAATAGGTATTTACAATTTAGCCGGGATCTCTATGAGGCCCCCTACGGCTTGAAACATTAAATTTAGCCAAAAATTTGGTTATTTATGTTTGGAAACCATCAAAAACATATTTTGGAAATTTTTAACTTGATTTGTGGAAAAGTGGCGATTGGTTCTATCATCACAACCCATTCATTGGAGCTTATTCAGTAATTTCTGATGAAACATGGCCTTACACAATTTCGGAAGCCTCCATGCAGTCCTGACCTTGCTCCCTGTCATTTCTGGCTCTTTCCCAAATTAAAGTGTCCTTTAAAAGGGAAACGATTTCAAGGACGTAGAGGAGATAAAACAGAATGCGACGAAGCAGCTGTTAGCTTTTCCGAAGATAGCTCTGGGCTTCAAAAGAGGACAGCATTGAAGGGATCATCTCCATTGACCAAAATTAACTCTTGCTCCTGGTTAACCACAAGGTCGGATACATTCCGGACAGACCTATAACATTAAAATTTTAGGAAATGTTTTCCAAAAGTTCTCTTGACATTTTATAAGCCTCTTTTAGTGTATTTTTTAACTGCATACCTTTCATTGGAATGAAAGCAATAAAGAAAACATTTTAGAAAAAAGGTTTACGTTCTTTTCGTGTGAAATCAGTCGTTTGAATATTTTTTATTAAGTTAATCCAAACGGGTTGCATTGCCAAGGTATTCACAATTTTTTTTAGCATTTGGACCGTGTTAATTTAGTGTTGTATTTTTGTATTCACGGGGACATTTCCGCGGATAAAAATAATTTGATAGCAAGTAAAAAGTATTGGTCGAATTGCAAATCGCATTGAATCGTTTTACAGTGCGTGCGGCGGCAACCGTTTGACATTACGTGCATGATGTCATTCATAGTCTATAATATCAGTACTTATGTAAGAATGGCATACATGTTGGCATGGTGATCTGGCCTCGGGTCTTGTACTTTTATTATCGCTGACCACGCGAAAATACTTCTTTTTTTTCTTTACTTCCAACGAGGGTGCGCCCGAAACATGCGCAAATTGTAGGCAAATCTTTATCGGCAACCTCATTCGCAAACTCATAATCATATGTACACACGATGTTATCGTTACGATGCTTCCTTGCTACTTCTGTTATTGCATTTTTATGTATTCTCAGCATTTTGTCACTTTCGATTTTCCTTATGACCGAGATTGGCTTTGGCTTTGTGACCCAAATTCAAAATATGTTAAATGATAGTGTGATAACATGACAGTGACAATCATAAATTGTGGGTCCGGATGCAATAAGGGCACATAAAATTTTTTCGTGCGAAAACGAAGTCCCCTGGAGGCTTTAGAAAAAATTTTCGAATTTTAATTT
>NC_046664.1:18746170-18791052 GCF_010883055.1 Belonocnema kinseyi | reverse complement strand
TGGATTTCCTACTTATTGCTCTTTCCTACTTTTTGCTATTCCTAAGTTTTACCATTATGTATTATAACCCATTCTGAAATTTTACCTTTCTTAATTTTCACCGTTCCGAAAAATGAACGGCCCCCGTATAAAGTTGTAAGTGCTGATCTCAGGCAAATACTTTGCTACTATTTTGTTAGAAATTATACAGATGTTACTCTTTTCTCAAATTGCTCGCTAATGCAACTATTTTTTCCGGGGTCTTATTTTTCAAATTAGCATTTAAACATATTTTCAGACTACTTTGCTGATTGATTAAAATAAAATATAGGGTTTTGAAGATTTTAGAGTATTCAAAAATATTTCAAGATATTGCAGAATATTGAGAAGATTTCCAGGGATTTAAAAATATATCAGGAAATTTAATCTGATTTCAGATGATTTCAAAGTTTTCAACATTTTTAACATGAGTTTGACCGCAAAATTTAGGGGTATAACAAAACAATAAATAGATCAAAATTACTGTTCCTTATGATTTTGGATAAGCTAAATTTGAATCCGTGGTCAAAATTCGAATATTTTGACTTCAAAATTAAATATTGCGGTTTTTTATACAAAAATAGTGAGAAATGCTTGATTTTTTATTTTTATAATTTTTTTTCAGGCATAAAACGCTTTAATATCTTAAAATTTCTTTAACCATCGATAAAAAATCAAACATTTTTCACATGTTATAAAATTGTAAGCTTTGGTCGTTAATGGGTTAAATAAATTTTAAGAGATTTTACATGGTTTAAAAGTTAACTTACGACATTTCAAACTATTTCAAGGAATACAGAAATTTTATCAAACCTACGCGATTTTATAGGATATCCACGAACTTATGATTTTTTCATTGCAATGGATTGGAAAGGATTTGAAAAATTTTATGATATTTTACAAGATTCCAAGCCATTCCAGAAATTAAAAAAAATGGTATCAAGGATATCGAAGGACAACAAGACAAGTTGAGAAAGTAAATGAAATTGAATGAAATTTTTATGAATTTTAAAAATTGGAGAGTTTTTCAGAGATTTCAGATAATTTCAACAAAATTTAAGAGTTTTAATAGATTTTAACGAATTTCAAAGGTTTTTAGGGGAAATAACAATATTTTTCACATTAAAATCAATTTAGAAAACACTTCAAATTCCTATAACATTTCAAGTGCAAATATTGGCCTTTCAACAAAATCGATCATTTTTTAACCAAACTGTTAAATTTTCAAAGATTCAGAAGATTTTTCAAACCAGAAGGTTATTTTTACACAAGTAGCGATTAATTTGGTGCATAAAAACGAATTTCCAACAAAATAGTTCATTTTCTATCAAAGAGATGAACTTTCAGCTAACGAATTTTTTAATAGAAAAAGATGAGTTTTTAAAATGAAATGTAATAGTTGATATTTCTACGAAGAAAGATTTTATTTTTAAATCAAAAACACTTGAATTCAGTAAAAAGGACGAATTTTCAACAAAAGATTTATATTTTCAACCAAGAAAGATTTCTCAGTCTTTAAGAATAAAAAGTATAAAACAGATTATTGTTTTTTTAAGCCAAAACGACGAATCATTCAATAATGTATTTAAAAATTTCAATGGATTCTAACGTACTGCTACAGCTTTTCATAGCAATTTCAAGGGAAAAGATGAATTTTCAACCAAAAAGATTAATTTGTTTACAAAAATACAAAACAGTAAAATTTTCTATCAAAAAATATAAATTTGCAACAAAAAAGTTAATTTTCAACCCAAGATATGGATTTTCAACTAATAAAATGAATTTGTAACAAGTAGTTAAACTTTAAATAAGTAGTGAATTTTCAATAAAAAAGATTAATTTTCTACTTAAAAATACGAATTTACAACAAAATACATACATTTTTAAGCAAGTAGTTGAATTTTCAATAAGAAAATACGAATTCTCAATGAAAAATTTAATAGATGAATTTGCAGCTAAAAACGATCAATTTTCATCGAAAAATGGAATTGGTAAAATCTTCAGTTAAAAAAAAATAATTTTTAACTGAATATTTAAATTCTAAAAAAATCCAATAAATTAAATGTTAATAATGTAGTTCAACTTTCAACCAAGTAGTTACATTTTCAATAAAAAAATGTTTCACCAAAAAAAATTTACAATCAAATAAATAAATTTTCAATTTAATGAATGAATTTTAAACTAAAAACTATCCATTTGAAACCAAAAGTAGAACAGTTGCATTATCAAGAAAAAAATTATTTAAAAAAAAAAATTTTTAAGTAAAATGATGATTCTTGAACCAATAAAATGAATACTGAATATTGGTAGTTCAGCTTTTAAGGAAGTAGTTGAATTTTTAATTAGAAAAGATCAATTTCAGCCAAAAATGGATTAGTTAAATTTTCTGTTAAGAAAATTAATTTTTAAGCAAAAAAGAACAGAAAACTCAATAAAATATTTCAATCTTCAAAAAACCACAAAATAAACTCTTAACAAAGTAGTTCCACTTTCAACTAAGTATTTGAACTTTCATCGGAAAAATATCAA
Source organism: Belonocnema kinseyi (assembly GCF_010883055.1). NCBI lineage: Eukaryota > Metazoa > Arthropoda > Insecta > Hymenoptera > Cynipidae > Belonocnema > Belonocnema kinseyi. Next base: position 18,788,505 of record NC_046664.1, on the reverse strand, counting down.
TTTAAAAAAAATGGAGTACTTACATTTTTTGTTAAAAACATTAATTTTCAACTAAAAGAACAAATTTTTAACAAAAGAGTCAAATCTTCAACCAAATGAGATGAATTCTTGATCAAAAATATAACAGTAGATTTTTTATTTAAAAAGAAACGAGGAATAGTTTGGTTTTTTTTTCGGGTTCTATTAATGTATTTTGCATTTAAGTGAAAAAAACGGGAAAATTTGTCGAAAACATGGGGAAAAGGGGAACCTCTGAAAAAAAGTGAAGAAGAAAAAAGGGGAAATATTTTCAAGTCCGAGGCGAAGTTTGTATATTTCTGGTGGAAAAAATGTTTCCAAATTATCAAAAATAAATATGGAAGATTTTTACAAAATTTCTTTAATTTAGCAGAATTTAACAAAAATTCCAGCAAGAATTTTAGAGAAAATTTAAATCATTTTAAAAGATGCTTAGAAGTTCTAAAAGAAAAAATTTAAAATAATTTTAAAAAATGTAAATTTTAATTTAAGAAATTTTCAGTTTATAAAAAAATGTAATCTTTTAATTTTTAATTTTTCAAGTGTAAAATGGTTGAAAACGGCTTAAAATTATATAATTTTGAAAATTTAACTTTAAAAGTTTTGAATTAAAGAGATCCACTTTGAGAGTTCTTGTTATTTAATAACGATTATTCATTACTGGATTTTAATATTCTACCATTCCTTTTAATTTCAAATATATAAGCTTATTATGATAACGATCGTGTATACGTCTTAATTTAAAATTATGTCGTTGCAATATTCTAAATATTTGTCATCCTTCGCCGAAAAAGAACAACTTTTTGGCTGCAAAATCTGTAAATTCTTGTAGTTGTACTTTTTTCTAAATTCTTGTATGAATTTAATTAAAACTACTATAAAATACAACATTATACAATAAAATACAAAAAAAGTACCAAATTCATTCCAATAATTGAAAAAATTTGTACTTTCTTATAATTTTGATTGTAATTTATTGTATTTATTAAAAGATTGCTGTAAAAACGCTTTGAGGTTTTTGTACTTTTTTGTAAAAATGTTTTCACTAGGGTAGATGCTTTACTTGTAAAATATAGTCGCTAATCTTTATTTTTTAAGTATTTCCTGTGAAAAAAACACATTTTGCTATGTGTATTGAAAATTCTAAGATTTAAAATTTCAATACGTATCATGTCGTAAAGAAAAGATATGTAGATAACCTATTTTTTATTTTCCGTTTATTTTCTTATCGTACCTCTTATGCAGAACTGCTTACAACCTGGTAATTTGTGAATCAATCGTACGCAAATTAGATCCTAGAGAATTGGATTCCGTGCATTCTTTTACTATAACGATACTATTTATAGCCATAGGCTCAAGGCTTTCGATTACTCGGAACTTAAAAATTAACATACGTGTATTATGTAACTATGATCGTGCATACGGTGTCAATTAATAGCATTTGACATCAATTGTCAAGTCGTCACGCTTCTGTATTTACTGATATCGCTGTCAAAGGTCGTTCCAGATGACCGAAATTGATGTCTTCTTTATAAAAATCACGAATAGACTCGACACGATTCTTTGACCTGGTTTCTTTAATTTCATTTTATAGGGTCATATAAGGTCATTTACTTTGAAAATAAATTTATTCGGTTTTGTTATAAAGTTTATTTACGAATTTCCTATAAGTTAAAAAAAATACAAGAATAAAAAAGAGGTAAGAAAAAGAATGCAACCTCCAAGTCCCCCTTCTTTTTTTCTCCTTTTTGATTTTATTTATTTTTTAAATCAAAGTTTTTAAAAACATTTACAAAAATCGACTAAGCGTTTTGGTTCTCATTTAAGAGAATTTTCAAGGAAATAGAAACCAATTTTTCAACAAGTCGAAACACATGAGGAAACTAGCATGTTTTCCTGTTTTGGAGAATTTTTTTTATATTTTTCAAATATAGAAACCTAAACTCTAAATTTGAATGAGCCAATAAAAGTCGAATTCGGTGACTGGTGAATCTGTTATAAGTGACTTTTGAAATCAGTTAATTCGATTCGTTGATGAAATCAGTTATTTTGAATAATACAATCAGTTACAAGTCGAATCAGCTATTTTGAGTAAACTAAACTATAACTTTCATTGATGGGAGAAAATTGGAAAAGATTTCGAAAAATTAAAAAAATTTAATTATTTTGTGAAAAATTCAAATTTTTGGTTCAAAAAGCACGTTTTCTCGTTGAAAATTCATCCTTTTGGGTTGATAATTCATATTTTGGTAGAAAAGTCATCGCCTTTAAGAAATCTACTATCATATTTTTGATTTAGAATTCATTTCTTTTGTTTTAAAACTCTTACTTATTCGGTTCAAAGTTTAGTCATTTTGCTAAAAATAAAACTTTTTGGATTGGACATGCATCCTTTTATATTAAAAATTCATCGTTTAGTATAAAAGTATTTTGTATTTTTTTCATTTTTTAAAGTTTAAAAAAAAGTATTTTGAAAAGCCTAATATTATGTTTTTGTTTACAAATTTTACTATTGGATTGAAAATAAAACTGTTTTTGGTTGAAGTTGAATCTGTTTTGTTTGCAAATTCGATCATTTGGTTGAAGATACATTTTTCTACAGGTATAAAATTCAACTATATTTTATTGAGAATACTACTTTTTTATCGACCATTCGTCTATTTAAAAGGTCAACTATTTGGCTGTAAGCGCAACTACTATTTGATTGCACTTTTTTTTTACAGTTTACTATTTGTTTTAAAATTCATTTTTTTGGGTTTATGAGTCAAATGTTTTCTAAAACATTCGACCTTTAGGTATAGAAAGTTTAATTCTTTTTTTGCAAATTTTTCTTTTGTGGTTTAAAAATAATTTTTTTTTGGTTCATAATTCCATTATTTTGTTGAAAATGCAATATTTTTCGATTTGACTACTTAAATTTTAAGAAACACAAATTATTCCCCCATTTTTCTGGAAAAATTGGCTATTCCCCCTTTTTTGTGAGCATTTTGATCTGTGAAGTCTGAAATCACTTTTACAATAATTTGCAGTATATATTTTAATTTGTTTTTCTATAATGCTTAATTCTTCTCAAAATTTATATAATCGAGCAATTAATATTGAATAATTATTATTATAAAGGCTAAAAAATCAGCCGGAAAATATGTAATTTTTGACCTAGCATACACTCTGTTGTAAGGAAAGGACTTTCAGGGCAATCAAAGAAGGTATCAATTAAGGTCTGAATCATGTTTCCTAAATTCAAATCACGTTCGAAGTAATTACACAGTAAAGCCATAAACCGCATCACGACTTTTTGTGGCGAAGTGAAACTGAGCGTTTAAATTTATTTCTCGCTGACTGAATGATACATCTTTGCATTTTAAACGAACTTTTCACCAAATATTCCCAACTCAAATTGTCCCAATATTCACTATTTTTATACAAGCGTTTCCTGCCACCCTTAATGTTTGACAATAAAACCTGTGGAAGACTTAATTATTATTTGATTTAATAGAATTATGAACCTGCACGATTTTCAGAGAGAGGAATTTTAGGGTGAACGCTCTGATGGTAATTTTTCAAGTCACTGATGCAGGTCTAATCGTATTCTTTCAATTATCAATTATCAATTATCAATTAGAGTAGACTTTCCATAATGGCACGGTCCAGTGGTCTCCACTCTCTCGACAAGAACGAGGTCCTGGGACAGCACTGGCCGTGAACTAGCCTTTCACTAGCCTTCGCCTCGTTTCTGGCTAGTCACTGAACTATTAAACTAAATGTGATAATTCGCTGAGATAATCTCCTATTATATAGTAAACTCGAAATGACGTCAAACTTCTATTCGTAATCAACAAGTTTCGTCAAAATAAATCAAGTTTTTCTGCCTTGGCAGCAAGTATTCCAAATAAACCAAAGAAAACTCCTAAATCACTGATTCATGCTTGGATTCACATCAGAGATTTGATGACTACGATTTAAAAACTGATATTCTCCCATAAAAAACTTTGTCAGGATGGTCAATTTGACCTTGAAATCTAGGTTTTTTTTTGCAATAACTTTTTTCTAAGAACTTCATTTCGCAGACTGCGAACTCATTCCCGGATGTCTCTCTTTACTGATAATTCGCTGAAGCAATGGCCCATTATACAGTGAACTCGAAATGACGTCAAACTTCTCTTCGCAATACAAATTTCTCGTCAAAACAAATTCAAGTTTTTCAACCCAGAACTACTCCGAAATCACTGATTCAGGTGTTGACTCTCATCAGAGATTTGATGACTACAAGAAATAAAAAATTATTTGTTCCTGTGAATAAAATTAAAGAAATTAAGCTTTTTTCAGGGTGGTGGTTTAACCTGGAAACCTGTACAATTCGAGAAATGGGGAGACATTTTGTTACGATTTGTTACGTAAGGGGGGAGGGGGTTCTTCACTTATGTACGTAATTTTTGCAAATTCGCAAAAACTTTCTCCTGAAGATTATCTTTTTGGTTTTAAATTTTATTATTTGGTTGAAAATTTAACAATGTTCTTAAAAAGCATCCTTTTTGGTTGCAAAATTAAATGTTTTGTTAAGAATTCGTCTTTTTGGCTTAAAAATTTAACTCTTCGTAAAAGATTAACCTTTTGTTTAAAATTCATATTTTGTTGCTGATAAGTCAACTGAAATCTTTTTTGGATGAAAACTATTTATTCTGATTTGTCCTTTTGATTTAAAAGTTTACCTTTATTGTAGAAATATTTCATTTTTTGGCTAAAAATGCAACTGTTTTGTTGAAAATTAATTTATTTCCTATACAATTTACTTTCTGTTGAAAATTCATATTTAAATCTTTTTGGATGAAAAATGAACTCTTTTTTTCTATAATTTGTCTTTTTTATTTAAGAATTCACCTGTTTTAGTAAAATTTTCATAATTTTTGGATAAAATACAAGATTTTGTTTGAAAACTCAACAATTTTGTTGAAAAGGCATACTTTTTGGTTAAAAGTTCTGCTATTTTGTTGAAGATTTTACTATTTCGCAAAAAAATGTACTTTTTATTCAAGTTTAATATTTAGTGTTGAAAAGAGAACTGAAATCTTTTCAAAATAAAAATTCAGCTTTCTTCTTCAATTTTTTTTTATTTGAAAATTCATCTGTTTTAAAAGAAATTTGATCTTTTTTGGATTATGATGCAAATGTTTGGTTGAAAATTAAAATATTTTGTTAAATAGTCATACTTTTGGTAGAAAATTCTGTTTTGTTCAATTTTTAACTGTTAGGAAATTTCCTTTTTGTTTAGAATTTATATTTGGTGTTGAAAAATGAACTGAAATTTTTTCCGGATAAAGGTTGAACTTTTTAAAAAAATTGGTCTTTTTTTATTAAAAATGCATTTGTATTAGTACAAATATCATCTTTCTTGGATTAAAATTTAACTATTTAATAAATAATTCACCTTTTTTTTTAATTTGTCCTTTTTGGTTAAAAAAGTTTGCCTTGGCATTGGAAATTTTTTTTTCTCTCAGAAACTTATTTTTTGTTTAAAAAAATCATATTTTGAATTTGAAAAGTTAACTGGAATCTTATATGGATAAAAACCCAACTATTTGGTAGATAATCCTAAAATTTTGTTAAAATGTCATCCTTTTTAGTTAAAAAATCTTCTTTTTGGATTGGAAATTCATTTTTTCGTGGAAACTAATTCATCTTTTTTTGCTGAAAATTGAAGCAATTTGATTTTTGTGCAGAAAAGTCCTTCTTCGGCTTAAAGGTTCAACAATTTTGATAAACTCTTATTTCTTCCTTGAGTAAAAAATTTTTATTTGTTGATTTTTCAAGTAGTATTATTTGTCTTCTTTTTTTTTTATTGAAATTTCTCTTGTTTTTTTTTTGTAGATTCTTCTATTTTAAACAGAAAATTTGTTCCTTTAGAATAAACATTAATCTTTTTTGGTAGAAAAATCTTCTTTTTTATTGAAAATTCATGGATCTTGGTTAAAAATAAACTTTTCCTCTGAAAATTCAACTTTCTTTTGGAGATTTCGTCTTTTCTATTTGGAAATTCAAGTATTTGATCAAAATTCAACTATTTTGTTGAGGATTTTCATTCACCTTGCATTTACAATAACCATTCTGTTAAAAATGAAACTATCTCGTTGAAAATTCTTTTTTTCAGGGAAAATTCGTTTTTTGTTTGAAATGAAAATGTTTTCTTGGTGAAATTTGAACTATACTTGGTTAAAAATTCATTATTGGTGTAAATATCTGACTAGAAATTAATCTGGATTGGTTGAAAACTCAACTATTTTGTTACAAATTCGTCTTTTTTGGTTGAATTCAACTGTTTGTATAATTTTTATAAAAGTATCTTCTTTTTTAGATTAATTATTAACTGTCACATTTTTCATGGAGTGTTCTTCTTTTTTTATTAAATAGGAAAGTTCTTCGTTAGAAATCCGTTTTTATCAAGATTCACCATTCAATTGAAAATTGGTACCTTTGGTTAAAAATTGAATTTTTGTTTGTTTCTAGGTCTACTTATGTTGTTGAAAATTCGTTTTTTTTTTTGCTGGCAATTAATATTTTCGACTGAAAATGAAACTATTCTATTTTTAGTTAAAAATTCAGCTTTTTTAAATTTAAGTGTTAGCTTAAAAATTGATCTTTTTTAGGTGGAAATTTAACATTTGGTTTAAAAGTCAACTATTTGAAAATTAAACGATTTTTTCAAAAAGTCATATTTTTTGTCGAAAATTTAACTGCTTTGTTAAACATTTATATTTTTGAATAAAAAATTGGTCTTTCAGGCTTGAAAATTCAACTGTTTAGTTGAAAGTGCAAAATTATTTATTTAGTTTTTTATCTTCTACTTCAAAATTCGAACATATTTAGTTGAAGATTAATTTTTCTAGGTTAAAAATTCAACTATTTTATTACAATTTCAACTATATGGTGGAAAATGTAATTCATTCGTTCAAAACTCTACTGTTTTTCGTTAAAAAGTCATCTTTTTGGTCGAAAATTCGCTTTTTGGAATAAAAATTGATCTATCATAGTATAAAATTCAACTGTTTTCTAAAAAATACATTTTTTGTATTTGAAAATTCAAATATTTCGTTAAAATTTCAACTATTCGATTGTAAATAATAATAATATATATTATTTCTATATTATTTCATTTAAAATATATTGTATTATCAAGGTATGTCATCATAAAATATTTCCTCACGAAACCTTAAACGTTTCATATTGAAATCAATATGGTATACCCATAGGGGAAACCTCCCGACAGTGGCTAATGAAACCTATAATTGATGACCATTAATTCACAGCGCAAATATGCTTAAAATAATAAAATTTTTATTTAATTTAATTACAGGTATCGTGTCTTAACTATTGATTCTCTAAATTAATTTTGTACACAAATTACTATATTCAATTAATCATTATCCACTGTAGTTTCTATTATCCACTGTAGGGAGGTTTCTTCTGCATTAATGTTATCTAAAATAATTAAAGGCCTTATTTTTCTGAAAATTTATTTTGTTTCCCTTGTTTTGAGAGAATTTTGGGCCGTAAAGTCTGGAGTTTCCTTTTTATTGAAGAATTAGAGATAAAACTATGAAATGAGGACTCATTGAGTGTAGGTTTATCTCTAAAAGTTGTTTCTTCTTTTACATCCAAATTGAGCCCAATTAAATGTTAAGATGTTTTTTTTTTTTTCAAAGAGTCGAATGTGAATCTACTGGTGAGGTTGAAGATTCGGAGACAGTGATCGCGTGAGTTCAAATTACGAACGAGCCTCAAAGTGGACACGAATCCCTGTTATCTAATTATAAACTAAAAGGTAGAACCATACTTATTTTGGGTACCTTAAGGCCCGCTAGTCATTTCTATTTTTACCTTAAACTGCCACGTTAATGAACTCGACCGAATACACATGTCCCCGGTGCATCGAAGTACGAATAAAGCCCAGGTCAAAGTCAGCTGTCATATATATACGACCATCTACGTATATGTCATTTATGCCACATATAGACAGGGATCGATTTCTCATCTTGGGGCTGAAATGTCTTCTATGTCTTCCCGGAAAATAAGATTCAGTGTCTATAAAATCATTAGCAGGGTGGCCGTTTTAATGAAAGAAAAAAAAGGTCCCGGTCATTTCCCGGTTTTTTTCCCGGTTCGCAAACATTTTTGAAGGTCAATGAAATTTAAAAAATCGAACTCTGAATCCAAAAATTTTTCCATTTATAGTAATAAAAACGGAGCTACAAATTAATATACTCAAAGTGGGACTCTTAAATTAAAAATGTTTAAAACTGCAGTTTAAAAAATCTTTAATTAAAGAATGTTGTATTTAAACCCTCAATAATATACACATGTAAAATGGTCGCCACTAACACTTTTCAAGTGAATAATTTGAATTTAAATGCAGTTTAACGGCCAAATTAAAAATATAAATTTTTATAGTTTATAGAGTTCAAAGATTCAAAATCACTTCCAAAAGTATGAATCTACGTCATCATTTTTCATCATTTTCAATGCTCTAAATTGATGAATCAATGCATTCAAAGTTTTTCAAAATTATATCATTTTAAGCACTTTAGACTAGAAACATTAAAAATAGAACGATTTCATTTTTTTATAAACAGAACACTTTTTTAATTAAAATTGATTCTTATTCTAAATAGTTTATAAAAATCCTTAAAATTCTTCAAAGTTTTAGTTCAAAATCTTGGAACATTTACATGTTGTTTTACATTTTTTCAAATTTTTAATTATTGAAAAAATTTTCCAGAACTTCTAAACATCTTATAACATTATTCGAATTTTTTCTAAAGTTTTTTCTGCAATTTTTTTTTAATTCTGCCAAATTGAAAAATTTTCCTTAAAATCCTCCAAATTCATTTTCAATAATTTTGCAAATATTTTTCAATATTCTCTTTAAATGAATTTTCTGAAATGGAAATTCATTTTCAACTTTTTTTGTAAAATGTTTTTTATTCTTCGAAAACATTTCAAAATGCCTAAAAAACTTCGACATTTTTTTTTATATCTGACAAAATCTATATAGTTTTAAATTAGGACCTGAACTATCAAAATTCAATAATTTGACTTACAAATTAATTTTTTTTAATCGAGCAATTAAAATTGTAACGTTCAACGCTTAGTTTTTTTTGTTTCGTATTAAATATTTTATTTATAATTACTGATTTTAAATGAAGAGACCGATATTTCTAAATATTAAGTCATTGTTTTAAGTGAAAAACTTCAAATTGAATTGTTTAAAAATGGAATATTTTAGACTGATATAATATTTTTAATTTAATAAAATCCTTTGATTATAAATATATAATTTTGAAGTTATTTTAAAATTGAAAATAGTTTATAAAGTTTCAATCGGGCGTTAATAAGACTTTCCAATAGAAACAACCTTAAGTTTTAACGTTAAAATCTGGAAATTCTAAAATTGTGAGCTGATTCCGAAATATCTTGTAAAATCCATTATTATTTACTTTTTAAATCTTAAAGACAGTTCAATTTTATCAAAAAGCTTAGACTTTAAATACTTCTAAATTTTAATTCTTATAAATTTTTAAAAATGAATTTTGAAATTCTTTAAATTAAAATGTACGCTTAAAAATTAAAAACCTCAAATGGAAAAAATTTTTTATGTAAAAGATTTTCGAATTACGCATTAAAAACTGAATTATATTGTAATTGAAAAAGGTCACAATTGATCTAATTATTTAAAAAATGCTTGAAATCAATGAAAGTTGGACAGATTTTTTTCTTATAAAGCCTTGTAAAATTCCTGGTCAAAAAATAATTTCATTGTCATTTTCCGGTTTTTCTCGATCTTAAAAACCTGCCGGATATTTCTCGGTTATCCAGGTTTTTCGGTCCAGTGGCCACCCTGATTAAGGAATGGCAATATTATATGCGCGCGCGCGCTGCATTGCGCGGGAAACATTTCTTTGCATTAATAAATCCAAGTAATTTTATAAAACTTTGGAAAATATGAAAAGATTTTTAAAGATTTGAAATACCATAGGGGATTTCTAATAGATTTCAATCATTTGAAGTGATTCCAAATGATTTTAGAACATTAAAAAAATTCCAAGTAATTTTTAAAGGTTTCAACCTATTTCAAGGCATTTTGAAGGATTTTAAGGTATTTTCAATAGATTCTAAAGAAATTGTTAATTGATTCCCGTAATTGAATAGGAGTTTAAATGTTTAAAAATATTTCAAGGGATTTGAAATATCTTATAGTACTTTAAAAGATTCCAAGATATTTTTGAGAGCTTTAAAATTTTAAAAGAAATTTCAAAAGATTTTAAAGGATTTGAAATATTTTGGAAAATTTAAAAAGATGTCAAGGCATTTTTATAAGAACTTTCGATAACCTTCAAGGTGTTTTTAAAGATTTAAACCTTAGTGGCCATACTTCTGAGGAGTAACACGCTGACCACACTTGGGTCCAAAGGACCCAGGCGACAAAAATAGCTATACAAAAAATATTGAATATTTTTACTCGAAATTTTTTTTAGAACTTCTCAAGAAGTAACTGTAAAATATCATGTGGGTCTTATTGCCAAAAATTACATTTAAATATACTTTACAAAAAGTGGAAGTCTAAAAAGTAGAAAAAAATACTATTTTAATTTAAAAATTCACAACTTTTTTAATTTTCGATATTATGGGCTAAAAATTTAGTTACGTTTTCTCCAGATGTACTACTTTTAAAAATTTAAAGTTCTCTGGATTATTCAAAAAGTATATTTATTTTGAGGAATGAATGACGGCAAAAAAGGAAGAAATAAATCATACGTTTTTGTCAAAATACTCTATTGTATCACTTGTTATAAAACATAATTTTACAAAATTTTGACACTGACAATTAGATTTTCAGGACTTTATTATTTAATCTGATGTCAATATACGCTAAAATAAAAATTGATTCCAAAAATCACTTTTGAACATACTGACCACACTTGGGTCCATAGGACCCAACTCAACTTTTAAAAAGCTGCCAAAAAATAAACTAATAGTCCCAGTGTCATGGTAAAGGTTCGAAAGCATAGTTAAACTCTTTAACTATCGAAAGATGTTGCAATAGACCTGCTCGCTTTGCATTAAGGTACTTAAAATTTCATTAAAAAAGACCTCTGGGTACGGAAGACCCATGTGTGGTCACTAAGGGTTAAACATACTAAAACATCTTAGGGGATTTCTAATAGATTTCCATAATTTGAAGTGATTCCAAATGATTTTAGGATATTTAAAAAATTCCAAGTAATTTTTAAAGGTTATAACCAATTTAAAGGCATTTCAAAGTATTCTAGGGTATTTTTAGTAGATTCTAAGGAATTTTTAATTGATTCCCGTAATTGAATAGGAGTTTAAAGGATTAAAAATATTTCAAGGAATTTGAAATATCTTAAAGTACTTTAAAAGATTCCAAGACATTTTTGAGAGGTTTAAAATTTTTATAGAAATTTCAAAAGATTTTAAAGGATTTTAAATATTTTAGGGTACTTTAAAATATTCCAACAATTTGTTTATTGATTCCAGTAATTTCATGGGAATTTAAAGGATTTGAAATATGTTTGGGTATATAAAAAGATACTTTAAGATACTTTCACAAATGTCAAGGATTCAAGGAGTTCTTAGTGATCTAATGAGATTTTAAAGGATTTCAAATATTGTAAGAGCTCACAAATATATTAGGAGCCTTTAAAATATTCCCAGGAATTTTCAATTTAGTTCAGTGATATAATGGGAATTCAAAGGATTTGAAATATTTTAAAGCATTTTCGAAATTGCAAATGATTTTAGGATATTTTAACAGCTTCTAAGGAAGTTTTAATTGATTTGAGTAAATTTAATGCAACTTTTTAAAGGATTTGTAATATTTTAAGCGATTTAGAATATTTTAGAGCATTTTGAAAGATTCCAAGGCATTTTTGAGCTTTTAAAAAGTTTCAATTGATTTGAAAATATTTTAAAGGATTAGAAATATCTTGGAGGATTTTTAATAGATTTCAATAATTTGAAGTGATTCAAAATGGTTTTGAGATATTTAAAAAAAAATTCCAAACAGTTTTTAAATGCTTCAACAAATTTCAAGGCATTTCATAGAATCTTAGGGTATTTCAGTATATTCTAAGGAATTTTCAATTTATTTAAGTAAGTTAAGAGTTTTTCAAAGGATTCGAAATATTTTAAGGGGTGATTAAAAAAGATTTTCAGATATTTAAAAAAATTTCAAGCCATTTTTAAATGCTTTAACAAATTTCAAGGTATTGTAAAGGATCTTAGGGAATTTTAATAGATTTTTAAGGATTTTTCAATTGAGTTCAGTAATTTAATGGGAGTTCAAAGGATTTTAAATACTTCAAGGGATTGGAAATATTTTGAGTACTGTCAAACATTCCAAGAAATTTTCAATTGATTTTATTAAGTTAATAGGAGTTTAAAGGATTGCAAATATTTTAAAGCATTTTAAAAGTTTCCAAGACCTTTTTAAAGAGCTGTTTTCAGGAATCTCAAAAGATTTTGCAGGATTAGAAAATCTTAGGGGATTTCTATAAATTTCAATAATTTTAAGAAACTTCAAGCAATTCTTAAATGCTTTAAAAAATTCCAATGTATTTTAAAGGATTGTAGGGTATTTTCGAGGGAATTTTAATCCTGTAAACTCCTTTGAAACTTCTTGAAGCTTTTTAAATCTCTTAAAAGTCCCTGGGAAGCTTTCAGCATACTCTAAAATGTCTCAAATTTCTTATATTATTTCAAATCCTTTGAAAAACCATTAAATTACTGGAATCAATTCAAAATTCATTAGAACCTATTAAAATGGAAATCGGAAAATCACTGATTCACCATTCATATATGAAAATACTGATTTCCTCGAACCAACTTCGCCGATCAAAAATAGTGCAAATAGTGTCATAATATTGCCGTTAAATTGTTCAAGTGTACAATGGAAAATTTACTTTATTTTTTGAACCAAATTTCCAGTTTTCTAATTAGTCTTCAGTTTTTTCCAGTTTCTAATATTTTAAAAGTATTAAAAATAAACTATAATTTGTACTTAAAATGTTATTCTAGAGTCTATAAATGATCAAAATTACTCTTTACCCCCCCCCCTCTTTTTATCGTTTTTCCACTTAAATGCGAACTGAAATAATAGAAACCAATAAGAAATCTAATTATTTTTGGTTGAAAGTTCATTCTTTTCAGATGAAAATTCTGCCATTACATTTTTGGTTTTGAATTCACCCTTTTTAATACAAAATTGAATTATTTTGTTAAAAATTAAACTTTTTTGTTGAAAACTCAACTATTTTTTGACTGTTTTTTAAATTGAAAATTTAACTGTTTTGTTGAAAATTCTTCTTTTTGACTTGAACATTCAACAACTTGATTGATAATGTTTTTGTTCAGACTAACGAAAACCCTACCTTTTCATTTTTTTCAAAATTAAAAAAAAGTTTCTGCTAATATAAAAAAGGTATCCTGTTAGTTTTATGCAGGCTAAACAATTGCATTTTTCTTATTAAGACATTTTCTTTGCTACTATTTGATTAAAAATTAGTTTCAGTTGAGGATGAGATTTTTGGTTGAAAGTTCATTTTTTGCAGAAAATAAACTTTCTTGGTTGAAAATGCAACTGTTAAAAAATTAATCAGTTTTAGTGAGTGAATGTTTAACTACTTTCTTAGAAATTCATTTATTGGTTGAAAATTCGCAATTATCAGTTAAAATTCAATTTTTTGATACAAATTAATTTTTTCAACTGAAAATTCAAATAAATAGTTGAAATTTCGACAGATCGATTTAAAATTATCTTTTTTGTTAAAACTTTATATTTTTCGGTCAAAAGTTCAACTGTTTTTAAAAATCTTTTTTTTATTAAAAATGAATTCTCCTCCGGGGTCGTACATATATTACGTAGCGCGGTTTTCTTTGTTTAAATAAATACAATGATAAAATTATTCTTAAATGAAAAAGGACACAACAATATAAAAAAAAGAAAAACACGTTACGTCATATATCTACGAACACTTAAAGAAAATTCAACTATTCAGATTAAAAAATTTAGAAATAAAAAGTAATCAAATAAAATTCTGCCAAGAATAATAGATTCTCTGTTTAAAATATTTAGTTGAAAATTGATGAAATTTATTGAAAATTCATCTTTTTTGTTAGAAAATTATTCTTCCGTTTTGAACATGTATCTTTCTGGTTAAAAAATTAACTATTTGGTTGAGGATTTAGCTATTTTATTGGAAATTTATTTTTATTGGTCCAATCCAACTGTTTTTGATGCAAAATGAAAATTCATATTTTTTCGTTGAAAATTCAACTACTTGGTTTATATTTGAACTACTTTATTAATTCATGCAAAACAGTAAGATCCCCCCAAATTGTCTAACGTTATTTTAAGTTATCCCCTAAATAAATTCACACAAAAAATTTAGTCGGATTTAAAAAAAAAAAGTTACGTAATTTATACATGGCCAATAAAATCAGACATGGAGACAGTTGTCCAGTATTTTGTGATTTACCGAGATGGCGGAAATATTATTCTAGCCAATTAGTGAAGAATATCAAAAATATTTTTCAAGAAAAAGTAAAGATATATTGGCAAGGTAGAAGTATTGGTTCATGTATTTGCAATAAGTGTGCGTGATAATAACCTCGATTATAGCCACTGGTAGCTGAGCTTATGATTTTTCAAAATAAAAAAATAATAAAAATACTGTACATTGGACCATAGGAAGAAAAAACAGCAGTGGTTAAATTTAATTCAAAAGTTGTCATTCTCTGAACGAGAGGATGTGGGTTTTTGATTTGCAACAGACTTTAGTTTGATAATATGATACTAATGTGGGAAGTCACTTGACAGGTAGTTTCACTTTCCTATTACGAAAACTAAACAGAAATAGATAGATACCTGTCACTTTACAGTAACCTCAGAGAATCGATCATTAATCTCTTACAGTGGCTGCAAGACAGGAAATTAAAATTCGTAATTTTACCGCTGATGAGTCACAGATTCAGCACTTTGATGTCTTCAAATGCAACGAAAAGTGCATATATTTAAAGACATCCGAACAGATTGGTCGACCTAAGTTGGTTAGTTCATAATATCTTCAGCGCGGCGCTAGTTGACCCAGCACTCCCTGTTTTTGCATTGTAAGCAATGGGAGCAGACCACTTTTAAAAAAATTTTTAATAAAAAAAATGTTATTTTCGTAAAAAAAAACATTGAAATGAAAAGAATGTTACACATTTGATATTTCAGAACAATTTTCCAAACGATGGATATAAATGCTACTGGAAAACATGAATTAAAATGTCACCCAGTAAACATGGTAGATTTTAATTTGAATAAAAAATTAAATATAATACTTTTTATATCTGCAAACGCAGTAAATAATATTTATATCAATCAAATATATAAATAGTTCTGTGAAAAAAGTTTTAATAGTATACAAATTCAAACTTGATATTTGAGCGTTTAGCGAAATGTTTTAAAGATTTAAAAGGATATAATGATAAAAGAGAGCAATTAAAGAAATTTATTTTTCACTGATTATTAAATAAAATGTTTTCAAATGTAAATTTAGTTAAATTTAATTACAAATTCATTTAATAAACTAAGTACTATTCAAATTTTATCTCTGGGTAAATTTTACATTTCATTAATAATATTGTTAATTTGTTTTCGACAATAAACCTTAAGAATCATATTTTACTTTTTATTCAAATTCAAATCTAAGATATATTCCACTTTGCCATGATTATTGTACGACCAGATAAATCATATTTTGTCTTAAGTTTTCATAGAAAATGATTGGAAAAGTATTTTGAAATGTTAAATGAGTAACAATGTTTTAATTTCAAGAATTTTTTTAATGGATATAAGTTTTTGTTTACTAAAAAATTAAAAAAGTGATTTACTCCCATTGCGTTCTATGTAAAAACAGGGAGTGATGGGACAACTTCCCAGTGGGCACAAAATTTAGCGACATCGTTACGACAACTTTACGATATCTTATGTCCATGTCGCCAA
This sequence comes from Belonocnema kinseyi, assembly GCF_010883055.1. Classification (NCBI taxonomy): domain Eukaryota; kingdom Metazoa; phylum Arthropoda; class Insecta; order Hymenoptera; family Cynipidae; genus Belonocnema; species Belonocnema kinseyi. The sequence continues at coordinate 18,772,427 of NC_046664.1, read as the reverse complement.
TGTGTCTTTACGATATCGTAAAAACGTCGTATGATCTAACGATATCTTTACGATTTCGTAAAGACGCCGAAACGACACGGACATAGGATGTCGTAAAAATGTCGTAAAATGTCGTAAAGCTGTCGTAACGATGTCGTAAAGCTGTCGTAACGATGTCGTAAAGCTGTCGCCATATTTTCTGTCCACAGGGTAGCGCCGCGCTGGAGATATTAGGAACTAATCAACTTAGGACAGTTGCGGGGTCAAGTTAAAATCCGAAATATGGAGAGATGCACAAGGACTGGAGCAAGTGAATAAATATTTTGTAGCGCTTTTAAAAATGTCTACTTTTACCACATTTGTACTAGGTATATAAATTACAACACTTTTGTAGTAAAAACTGTAATTTTTTCAAATTTTTTCAAATTTTATACTTTACGGATCCAGTAATTTTCATAATTATACTAAATATATAATTTTCTTGACTGATAGTTTCAATTGTATTCAATATTAATATGGCAATCATCAAATAATCAAGGTAGCCGCAAAGCTTCATTTTCAAAATTTCCTGATTTCTCTCTAGTCAATAATATTTAAAGACCAGAACTCGAATTTCGTAAAATGTCTAATAAAAATTTATTATTCTTAAAGATTTGTTTATAGCACCTCTTATAAAAATTCTCTGACTTTGACACGGTTTTTTCCAAAATCGCAAAGACTTAAAATTTTAATTTTAAATAAGTTGTCAAGATTAAGCAACATCGTAAGATACTATCATCTCATAATTCATGCATATAGTACTTCCATTATATTTATTTTTAAATCGCTGTAGAGTTTCTTAACATTTTATTATCCATCCAAACAAAATCAATCCAACCCTTTTAATTGTTGATAAAATTGAAGAAAATAGATCCAATAATGTTAAGTGCAGAGAATTTTGAAGGCAAAAGTCAATCCTCTGATCAAAAACTAATTTTATTCCTTGACAGATTCTTTAGAATCTTATTTGGTCCTATTTTATTTTAAAAATAGAAATAATACCATTTTTTTAAAATACATTTTTTTCTTCATTAATTTTAATTTCAATAAAAATAAACCCATTAGAGTATATTTTTAGAATAATGTATATTATTATAATTCGTAACTTGCATTGGTATTAAAACAGATGAAATTTCATTGTCCCGTTTAAAAAAATTTGAAATTATTTTTTGCAATTCATTTTGAATTCACCCTAAATTATTATTAGTTAATCGTACATTTTTTTACATTCTTCCAAATTTACTCAGTTCTATATTCATTCGATAAAGTTTTTAAAAGTTTTTATTTCATTCATCTTGAAGTCTTTAAAACTCACGCTAAATTTGGAGGCATTTGATAAAATTCTTTTGAAGTTTCTTTAATTTTTCCCTAATTAATTTCAAACTCATTTTTGAATTTATTGAATTATGATTGTACAAAATGTAGAACTGATTTATTTTGAAAGTGGTTAGTTTAAATGTTTGTTTTGGAAGTTTTGTATTAAAAATTTTTTAAACTAATTGAAAATTGTACATTTCAGTATTTTTTTTAAATATTAAATATTATATTCGGATTCAGGGGGTCTCAAATCATGGACATTTGACAAAAATTGGGGGGGGGGGTCAAATTTTACACAAATCTTTTCTAATGAGAATGTAAAAATTCCAAACTTATTTTTTGAACTTAAAATTTAATGATTTATGTTTTAGTAGAGAATTTATATTTTTGGTTTAAAATTAATACTATTGCTGTTGAAGATTCATCATTTTAGTTGAAAATTGAACTATTTTCTTGAAAATCCGTTTTTTCGTTATTGAAAATTAATTCTTTCAACTAAAAGTTTCAACTATTCCATGTTTTGTTAAAAATTAATATTTTAAGTGGAAAATTGAAGTATTTGTTTCAAAATTAATTTATTTACCATTTTTGCTCCGTTGTGTTAAATGGTGCTTAGAATGAACGTCGCAAATTAGAATAAATGTTTATGTCTCGCGAAAAATATAAATATTTTACTTTTACAGGGTGGCCGCTGGACCGGGAAAACTGAAATATGACCATGAATTTTATGGTACCGCGAAATGACAGTGAATTTAGTTTTTGACCGGGAATTTTATAAATTTGTAGAGAAAAAAATCTATCCAACTTTCTTTGATTTCAATCATTTTTTAAATAATTATTTTAATTGTAATCTTTTTCAATTATAATATGATTCAGTTTTTTAATTCGTAATTTGAAAATCTTTCACTTCAGAAATGTTGCATTTTAGATTGAAAATTTTGAAGCGTACGTTTTAATTGAAAGAATTTTAAAATTCATTTTTAAATAGTTAAAAGAATTAAAATGTAGCAGCATTTAAAATCGAAGATTTTTTAAATGAAAAAACATTTTTTATTTAATCAAATTTGATTATGAATTAATTAATGATACTTAAAATTGAGCTGTACTTTAAGATTTAAAAAGTAGATGATAATTTATTTTACAAGGCGATTCGGAATCGGTTCCCAATTTTAGAATTTGCCGATTTTAGCGTTAAAAATTAATCTGTTTCAATTTGAAAGTCTTATTAATTAAACAAGTGTAAACGCCCGATTCAAAGTTTATAAACTATTTTCAATTTTAAAACAACTTCAAAATAATATATTTATAATCCAAGGTTTCTTTGATTAAATTTCAAACATTATTTGAGTCTAAAATATTGCATTTTTAAACCATTCAATTTGAAATTCTTTAATTCAGAAAAATAACAATTACCTCATTTTTAGAAATATCTGACCTTTCATTTAAATCCGTTATCATAAATCAAATATTGGAAAAAAGTGGTAACGTTACAATTTTGATTGTTCTATTAAAAAAAAATTAATTTGTAAGTCGAATTATTGAATTTCGATGTACAAATAAAAATTGAACACTATCGTTCTCAGAAAAAATTCGAGTAAGTTGAAGAAATATTTAGAACTTTTGAACAATTCAAAATTAATTAAAATTTTGAAATGATTTTAAATAATTTAAGCGAAGGCTCCACGTGTACCGAAAAAATCCGGCTATTCCTATATACAAAATTCTGTGCAAATAGTCCACGGCCTAATTTAATACCAAATGTATATTTTGAGGGATGTAGAACAAAACATTTCAAAGCTTTTTAATAATTTTGAAAGGGTTCAGAAAATAACAAGCATTTTTTATAAAAATTAAAAATGATTTTTTATTTTGAAAAATTAATTTGAAGACAATATATAAAAAGATTTAAAAATATTTTCAAAATGATTTAAAATTAATTTGGAGGATTTTAAGGAAATTTGTTCAATTTGGCAGGATTTAAAAAAAACTTGTAGAAAAATTATAGGAAAAATTCGAATAATTTAAAAACATGTTTAGAAGTTCTAAAAAAGTTCTAAAATAATTTAAAATTTGAAAAATGTCAAACAACATGTAAATGTTTCAAGATTTTGAAGCATTTTAAGGATTTTAAAACTGTTAAAAAACAGAATCACTTTCAATTTAAGAAGTGTTTTTAATTTAGCATTTTAACTGCCTTTAATTTCAAATTGTTCGGTTGAAAAGTATCAGTAGCTTCCATTTTACACGTGTAAATGATTGGACATTTGAATACAACATTTTCGATTTATAAAACTGTAAAATATAAGTTTTAAAAGTTCAAAATTCAAGAGTTACACTTTGAGTGCTTTAATTTGCAATTCCATTTTTATTACTTCAAATGGAATATTTTTTGGCTTTTTTAAATTGCATTGACCGTAAAAAATATTTGTGAACCGTGAAATAAGTTGGAAATGACCGGGAATTGTTTTTTCTTTTATTAAAACGGCCACTCTGTTTTAGTTAACCGGGAACATTGAAAAACTTGACCGGTAATAATCGGGAAATGACTGAAAATTTGAAATCGTACTCTGAATCGCCACCCTAATGTCACAGGTAAAGTGATTATTATTTTTATTTTTTAATTTTTATGACGCATACGTGCTCTTTAAATATTTTAAACTTTAAATCGAGACTTCTCGGTGCTCTATCGAAATCACTCGTTTTTTTTTTAGAGGATCGACATTAATAAAAACAGTTAGACAGTCGATGAACGTGAAATGTTCGTCTCGCCGTGAAACAAAATTCATCAATAATCAGATACTAAAAAGAGACTTTTAAGAACTTTTCTGAAAATATGATAGGTCGATTTATGAAATAATTTCCGACATTTAAAATAATAGGTCTTATACAGCTTTTCCCACGAAACTCAGAACTGAAGAGCTTGAGAGACGAGAGTAGAGCATGCCATAAAGATAATTGGGTAACTGGTGGCGGGTTCATTTATAAAGACTCACGCGCGTTTCTTATAATTGAAGTAACTCGCTGTGATAAGAATCACCGTCTTTGATCAAACCCTTGACTTTCAGACGCGAAAACGCGATTGTCGGCCAGTATAAGTTGAAACAGAAAGCTTCATTGTCCAAATGTTCAGACTTATGACCAGCATGAAATGTGATAAAGGCCGAGTTTAATTGAAAAAGGAGATACCTCGTGCTCAGTCAAATGCAGTCAACCGCTCACAATCGGAACACACTGTCGGTCCATCCGCATGAAACCTCGATTCGGGATTGCGGTGCGAAATTCTCTTTCATTCTCAAACAACGAAGTAATCTTCAAAAATTAATTTTAGAACATTGGATGGGTGCACAAAAAATAAAAGTTTAATTTAAAATTAAAAAAAAAAAACCGTGTCGGAGCTTACTGAAAAAAATTGAATCACAAGAGATTCATTTTAAACAGTATGAACATTGAAAGAAATTTAATTGTTTTTTAAGTTTTAATATTGATAGTGAATGCGAGAATAACTGACATTCAAAATGAGTTTGTAAGAAAATTATCTGAAACAAAATTGAAACCCTACATTTGCAAGAAGAAGCCAACAAGATTTTTTTGTCAACTTCATTGGCTTCGCAGGACAAAATCCTCTTAAAATAGGGACAATAAGGAGATTTTCCACGAAATTATACGAATAAATTCTTTTAAATTAAATTAGTGTCAGAGCTGTGTTCAATTCAATTTGAAACGCTTTAAATTCCTAACATTTTAAGTAGAAATATTACAGTTTTAATTGAATAGATAAATTTCTAACCGAATAGTTGAATGATCGATATCAACCAAAAAATGAATCTTCAACCAAGAAAATTAATTTTTTACCAAAAATGAAGAGTTTTTAACAAAAGACGTGAATTTTGAAACAAATAGTTAAATTTTCAGTTTAAAAAATTCATTTTCAAGCAAAGAAACGAGTTTTCAAGATGTCAGTTGAACTTCAAACAAAACAAAAAGAGTTTTTAACAGAGTATTTCAATTTCTAACCAAGTACAGTTGAATTTTCAGCTAAAAAATGTTTTAATTCTCGATAAAAAACAGTTAAATTCCATAAAAAGAGATGAATTAAAAAAATGAAGTCCTCTAAAGACAGATTAATTTTAAGCCAAACAATTGAATTTTAAATAAACAAAAAAAAATTTTTTATCTAAAGAGAAGAATTTTCAAACTAAAACACGAATTTTTAACCAAAAAGATTAGTTTTCCAGAAAAAAATACGAAGTTTCAACAGTCTAAAACAAATTTTAAGCTAAAAATACAAGTTTTTAACAAAAAAATGTAATTTTCAGCCAGAAAGTTTAATTTTATACTAAAAAAGACAAATTATCATCTACATTATACAAGAATTATTCTCAACAAACTAGTTGAATTTTCGACCATAAAGAGGAATTTTTAATCAAGAAGATTAAGGTTCTACCACAAAGACGAATGTTCAACAAAGTACAAGAATTTTGAACCAACTAGTTAATTTTGAGATAAAAAAATTTATTTTCAACCAAAACCGAATTTTTAATAAAATCTACTATTTGCATTTTTAACCAAAAAAACATACATTTTTTAAATCAAAAATTAAATTGTTGACATTTCAACCAATAAAGGTTAATTTAAACAAAATATTTGAATTTTTGACCACAAAGATGAATTTAAACCAAAAAGGTTAATCTTTACTCAAAAGTAATTATTATTACTCAAAAGTAGCATTTTCAACCAAATAGTGAAATTTAAGTTTAAAAAAATTAATTTTTAACCAAAAAACTAATTTTGAACATAATCAACGATTTGAATTTTCCACCGAAAAAAAGATTTGTAACGAAGATTATAATACTTGACATTTCAACCAAAAATGGTAAATTTTTAACACAGAAGATTAAATTTATACCTAAAGAGAATAATTTTCAAGCCAAACAGGGATTTTTAATCAATTATTTGAGTTTTTAGTCAAAAAGTTTTTTTTTCAAATTAATATGTTGAATGTCCAAGCTAAGTTTAAAATTCAGATATTTTTTTTACAACTGCAATAATTTTATTTTAACTGTGAGGAATTCTAAGCGTTTTTATTTAAAAGAATTTATTCTCCTATTTTCGCGAAAAATCTGTTTATTTCTCCCGTTTTCAGATAATAATAATTATTATTAAACCTTTAAGTCATTTTCCATTTTTGATTTCGAGCTGCACACTCAGAAAAGTGTTTGATTGCATCAAATAAATTTTTTCTTTGATATAGGGCCAAACAAATATTTTTTGGATTTCAACTAAATTTATTTGATTCAAGCATGCCATCGTTTGACTTAATCACATTTGGAACAAACAAATTCTATCTTTAATATAGAGTTAAAAAACTGTTTCTTCGATTTAAAAAAAAAAAATCTTATTGAACTTTGAAACAAAACACCCCTAACATAGAATAGATCAAATCGGTCAAATCCCGCCGCTATAAATTCGGTTTCAAATTGCATTCGACAGAATGAGGTAAATATTGCATTACGCGGTGGTTGTGACATAATGTTTCTCGATTGTGCAAGAGTTGCACTTGCTAATGTAACAGGTCAATGATCCAAAATAAAGTCAGAATGTCGAGCAAAACTGCTTTCATTTTCCATATACAAAATAAATATTGTAATTATTTTAATTATTTTAAAATCCTTGCCATTAATTGGTTATTCAGTATTTTTGGGCAAATCGTGTGTTACATTCAGTTGTTTTATATCTATACTAAAAAAAAGTATGCGAATGAATTAAACATTAGTTTGATCCTTTATCAAAGATAGAATTTGCGTGATTCAAATAAAATTGGTTTAAGTTAAGCAATGATATGTTTGAATTAAATCAGTTTTGTTTGAATTAAGCAAATATTTGTTCACATTAATTAAATATTTATTTGGCCCTATTTCCAGGAAATAATTGGTTTAAATTCTAAGGGACCGTACTTAAATTATGTAACAGATCTAGTGGGAGGAGGGGGTCGAGAGAATTTGTTACAATTTGTTGCGTTAGGGGGGTGGGGGTCCTTCACTCATGTACGTAATTTTTGCTAATTCGCAAAAACATTCTCTTGAAGATTATCTTTTTTAGTTATAAATTTTATTTGGTTGAAAATTTTACAATGTTCTTAAAAAGACATCCCTTTTCGGTGCAAATTCAAATGTTTTGGTAAAAATTCGTCATTTCGGGTTAAAAATTCAGCTCTTTTTGTAAAATTTTGTTTAAAATTCCTATTTCATTGCTAATAAGTTAACTGGAATCTTTTTTGGATGAAATCTATTTTTTCTGAAAATTTGTCTTTTCAATTTAAAAGCTCCTCTTTTTTTGTAGAATCATTGCATATTTCTTGAATAAAAATACAACTGTTTTGCTGAAAATTAAACCATTTCCTTTAATATTCATATTTTTGTATTGAAAAGTCAACTGAAATCTTTTTGGATGAAAATTCAACTCTTGTTTTGAAAATTTGTCTTTGTGATTTAAAAATTCACCTGTTTCAGTAGAATTTTCATTTTTCTTGGACAAAAATGCAAGTGTTTGGTTAAAAATTTTTTATTTTTGTTGAAAAGGAATGCTTTTGTTTAAAAATCTGACTATTTAGCAGAAAATTAATTTATTGTTTACAATTCATATTTTGGTGTTGGAAAGTGTACTGCAATCTTCTTAGGATAGAAATTTAACTTTTTGTTTAAATTGATCTGTTTTAGAAGTAATTTCATCTTTCTTGAAGAAAAATGCAACTATTTGGTTGGATATTCAACAATTTTGTTGAAGTTATACTTTTTGGTTGGAAATTCGGCTGTTCTTGAAAATTTGTTTTTTCTTTAATTAAAAATGTATCCTTTTTAAGAGAAATTTTATCTTCCTTCGATAAAAATGCAACTGTTTGTTTGAAAATTAAACTATTTTTTAGAAAATTTACGTATTGTTTAAAGTTTATATTTTGGGGGGTTGAAAAATTATTTGAAATCCTTGTTGGCTGAAAGTTCAATTCACAAAAAATGTTTTTTTTTTATTATTATAAATTAATCTAGTTTAGTACAAATTTCATATTTCTTGGACAAAAATGGAACAATTTGGTAGTGAATTTAACTATTTTGTTAAAAATTCATCCTTATTAATCCCAAAAAAATTGTCTTTTTGCATTAAAAATTCAATTTTTTCGTAAAAACCTGTTTTTTGTTTAAAAAATTCACATTTTTATCTTAAAAAGTTAACTGCATTCTTTTTCGGATGAAAATCCAACTATTAAAAAAATTTTTTTTTTACATAAAAAATCATCTGTTTTAAGAGAAACTTCATCTTTTTGGATAAAAATGCAATTATTTGGTAGAGAATTAAACTATTTTGTTAAAAATTCATCTTTTTTGTTTGAAAAAAATTCGTCCTTTTGGATGAAAAATTCAATTTTTTTGTTTTTAAAAAATTGATATTTTGATCTTGAAAAGTGAACTGGAATCTCTTTTAACAGAAAATTCAACTGTTTTATTAAAATATTAAAATTTGTATTAAAATATATAAATTTTTTTAATGAAAATGCAACTTTAAAAAAAATTATTCTTTTTCTGCTTGAGTATTTAACTATATTGTTTGAAAGATTTGGTTGAAACACTTTTTTATGAAATCATTTTTTTCTTGAAGATTTATATTTTTAGTTCAAAATTCGTCTATTTCGTTGAAAGTTAAACTATTTTGTTCAAATAAATCAATTATAATTGATAATTCAACTACTTGGGTAAAAGTTAAACTACATTGTTAAAAATTTGTTTTTTTGATTGACGGCTTATGTCTGGTTGAAAATTTAACTGTTTAGTCGAAAGGCCTTTCTTTTTGGTTTAAAATTAATTTTTATAACTGAAAATGTTACTTTTCTATTTTTTTAAGATTAATCTTTTTTATACGAAAATTCACCTTTATTGATGAAAACATAATTTTGTTGGTTTTAAATTTCATGTTTATTTGGTAATTGTTGAAAATTCCTATTTTTGGTTTTGCAATGCCTTTTTTTGATAAATTTCATCCTTTTTAATTTCAATTTAAAGTATGAAACTTTTTTTTAGGAATTTATCTTTTTAGGTTAAAAGTTTAATTATTTGATTGAAAATACAAGTATTTTGTTAAAAAGCCACCTTTTATAGAATAAAAGACATTTTCTGGCAAGGAAAAATCAGAGAATTCTTAAAATGAAGTCTTTGGACACCCTGCCTAATTTTACTAGCAATAACTAGCAAAACATTTCTGGAAACATTTCTGGGCCCATAATCCGTTACGTAATTTAAGTACGGATCTAAAGTGTATTATCAAATGTTTATATGATAATATTTTAAATAATTCCATTTAAAAATGCATGCAAATTATGTTTTGGACACTTTGAACAATGCATAAAACCTTGAATTTGTATAGAGTACATGAGTCTTGTGCATTAGGTCTATGATAAGAGATATACAATGTAGAGTATAGTGAGTGAATGTGATAAATAATGAAAGCACTGAAGCATAAGTGTAAGGCGTATGGCGTAATGCTTGAAAGAGTTGATAGTGTTAAAAGAAATACAGATTGCAACTTTGCCAGTTGCATTGGGTCAAGAGCGATCAGTGACAGTGCATGCTAAATAATTCGCTGCCAGGCAAATGCTCAGCGTCCATTCATTAAATCACGCTCTGAATTCAACAGAGAAAGCCAGCACACAATGTTAGAAGGGAAGCTGCCGAGACAACCGACCCGGACCTTATATACTCCTATAGTTTGTAATGTTGTACCAACGCCATTTTGTCAAATTGTCACATGGACTTTACTGTTCCTCGCGATTCAATCGGGTTGTCCTCGACACAGTTCTTGTGCTTTCATCTGATTCAATACTGCAATTCATCCACTCGGAGAAAAAGATATCTTGGAACAAAAGCATCGTCCTCTTGTGTGTTTTGTTTTGAACCACGTGCATAGCTTTTTTGCACAAACAGAATTATTAGGCTGCAAGATTAAATGTGGAGTAAGCGAAAAAAAAAAAAACATAACAAATACACATTTGAAAAAGGAGTTATGGATGGTTTTAGCATTTTTAGGACATGAGGAATGTGATTATTGACACTTGGTTCACAAAAAAATGTGTTGCACTACAATTTATCAACATGTTATAAAAACTGCATAAATCCAATCTGATTGAATGATTCGATAATGTTCTATGATCAGCTGAGATGATTTCCTTTATGTGATTCTAGTGGAATTCTTCTTCTATATCTCGTGTTTTTGTAATGCAGCATTCTTGTTTAATTATTGAGGTATCATCTTGAACACTTTTATCATATTTTGTTCGCTCACACCTCAAATGGTTAAATCAAGTTTGTCGCAAAAGGGTTATGTTTGCCACAAATTTGTGCCACGAAGAATCCGTTTGACACAACAGAAAATTTCTCTAAGTGTCAACCAGCTGCATTAGTATATAAATTAGTAATTCTATCTTCTACATTTCATTGATTGCTTACTGAGCGAGACGAGCGAGAAATATACGAGAACGAGAATGATTCTCGTTTTAATATTCTAATTTTCGTCTTATCTCGTCTAGATTAAACGAGATTATCGCAGTACGAGTGAGAACGATCGATATAATTAAATTATATACAATTATTTTAATATTTTATTTGTGGAGAACAATAATTCTGAAAACCAGCAAAAACAACAAGATGGACGAAAATTTATGAGTAAAAATTAAAGTATATCCCCTTGGGCTAAAGAATCTATATTCTTTTAGTGAATATCAGATTTTTCGAAATCTTAAATGTACAGATCTAAAAAATAATTCGCAATCCTTATATGAAAGATATTTTAAAGTAAAATTGCTCTAGTTTACATGAGAATTTTAGCCACCGCAAATTAAAAACATTATTTAATTTTAATTTAGCCTTAGGAACATGGTTCGCACCTCATCACTAAAAAGTTACTTTCAGTCGTTTTCATCAAAGTTTATTTGAGATAGGAAAGTTTGAATGGGTCTTGCTTCAGAAAGAATCTAAAATATTTAAAAATTATATTTAAGGTAGTTGTTGTGCCAAAAGTCGGATATCTGAAAAAATTGTTTTTCTATGATTTTAAGAACCAAAATATTATACTGATGTCATTTTAAATAAAAAATTATTTTTTATGAAAAATGTTTAAATTCACAAAAAAATAAAAACATTAATTTTAACCATGTTTTATACATTTGAATTTTTTCTGAGAGTCGCTTCTCACCCATTTTTGAAAAATGACTGCATTTTAACAAATGAACGATTATTTTTTTCTGTAGCTAAAATCGTGAGAACAATTTTTTGGTTAATAAAACATTTTTTAAACAAACAATTATATTTTAAGACTATTTAGTTATTTAAAAAAATTCTAGAGAATGTTCTCCCGAAAAAGGCCGTTTTTTATTAACATGCAATCATTTTTCAAAAAATGGTAATAAGCGACGGTTAGAGAAAAATTCAATTGCAAAAGCATGGTTAAAAATAATGTTTTTAGTGCATTTCAATATTTTTCATAAAAAATAATATTTTTTATTTGAAATGAAATCAGTTATATTTTGATTCTTAAAATCATAGAAAAACTATTTTTTTCAGATATCTGACTTTTGGCATGATAATTATCTTAAATGTATTTCAATTTTTTTCAATTCAAAATTAAAAAATACTTTTTGGTTAAAGTATCAAATGTTACATTTTTTATTAAAAAATCATCTTTTCAATGTCATAATTTAACTTATTGTTTAAAAGTTGAACTATTTGATAAAATTTTTTTTGTAAGATTCATAATTTCAGTTGAAAATTGATCTCTTGATCCTTTTAAATGAAAATTGAACTATTATATTTTTGGTTAAAAATTGATATTTGTTAGTTTGAAAATTGAAATATTTGTTTATAAAATATCGTAATTTGTTGAAAATACGTCTTTTTTTTTTGTACAAACTTAATCTTCTTGGTTGAAAATTCATATTTTTGGATGAAAATGAAATTATTTAATTAAAAATATAATTATTTTGTTGAAAATTCAACAATTTTGTTAAAAAGTCATCCTCCTTGAAACCAACTCTGTCCCCGGCCCCTTTTCCAATTTCCCTGTTATCCAATTGTTATTATTATTTCATAACCAAATCTGTCCCCGGTCCCTTTTTCAATTTAAAACAAATTAAAACCCTTTTGAGAGGATCTACAGTTTAAGGAGGGATCCGGTTTGAAAATTCATCTCTTTGTGCATAAATGTGATCATTTTTGGTTCAAAATGCAACTGGCCGGTAAAAATTTCTCTTTTTCATTTCATAATTAACCATTTGTTGAAAATACACATTTTCGGCTTCTAGTAAAAAATTTATTTTCTTGCTTGAAAATCTAACTATGTTGCTGAAAATTCATTAATTTCTTAATTGAAAATTAATTCTTTCAATTAAAAATTTAACAATTTAATTTTTGGTGGAAATTGTATCATTTTTTAATTAAAAATTTCGTTGAAAATTCATATATTTTGTTGAAATGTCCTTCTTTGTGGTAGAAAATCCTTCTGGTTAAAAATTTAACTATCTGATGGAAAAACGATGCATTTTGTTTAAAATTCGCCTTTTTATTGATATATGTCACTGTTTTTTATTTATAATTAAAATCTATTTTGTTTGCACCATTAACTTTTACATTTTTTATTAAAAATCTATATTTTCTGTTTGAAAAATGTACTTATTGGTTGAAAGTTACTTATTGAGAGTTTTTTTAGGTGTAAATACTGCTTTTAAAATCATGGATATTAATTTTCACTTATAAAGTTATAGTTTTTAATTAGAGTTAAAAAACATTAACCTGTTCGAATGTTGTGAATTTGCACATTTCTTCTTAGATAATTTGATACTCCTGAATGTTTTGCGTAAAAGTAGGCATACATTAAATAATAATAATAATAATAATCTGAAATGATGAAGGTATATCCACATGAAATAAAATATCAGGTTAAGCTCATTGAGGGTCAATATAAATATAAACAATTAAGTCTAGAAAATTGGATCTCTACTGAACTTATTAATGAAATTGATTGAAAAATACTGTGTTGGACTGTCCTGTAAAGTTTCTTTGAAAGCCACTGAATTTCCTTCAGCTTGATTTTCTGAATAATTCTCCTCAGGCAGTACCTGCTCTCTGCATTCGTTCTGCTTCTGTGTTTCGTCTACTTAATTCCTATTATCTAAAATTCTTAAAACTTTCCATTTTTGTTTAAATTTTATTTTCAAATTAAATTGATAGACACGTTCGAGAGCAAACAAAAACATTTCTTGTAAATCGAGACAGGAACAATCGAGTATGAACAAATGACATTCCATGGGGTTGTTTGGAAAATGTTCTCGCTAATCGAGTAAAATTTAACAAGAAACGAGAATTTCTCGCCTCGGCATGCAGCTTAAAGTCTGAACATTTGTTCTCAAACTGTAAAAAAATGTAAAAAAATGTAATTTTTTATATCTCTCGAACGGGTTTCAAGATCCTTTGACCGTATAAAAGGGTCGCTGGATGAGATCTCTAAAAGTTAAAACGTGTTGTTTTGTTGTGTTGTGTTGTGTCCCACATGGACCCATGGACAAATGGATGTGTGTGTAAGTACCACTTCTGGACTGGAGTGTTCAGTGCAGTGTTGAGATGATGAGCTACCATGACTAGTAGGCAAGAATGCAAGAAAGTATTTGAGATGCATGAGTGTGTGAGGGAGGTCCATGTATGAACATGAAGGTTTATTTCTTGTAGCGTGAACGCGGCTGCAGGTCTGGTTTGCTGGCCGCTTGGTCACGCTTCAGAACCGACCACACTTCTTCTGTTCTGTCTTCACTGACTGCTCTGCAGTCAACGAACTCCATTTCCAACGAACCAGAGAACGATTCAGTCCCTAATATCCGCGTTCTTCCACTGTTTCACCAAAATTAAAAAAATTTTAAACAGAATGGTCTGATGAATCCGTTCTGAGGCACTCAAAAATACAAAAAAGGCAAAAGTGCTTCCCAGGTCTCACAGACTTGTACTTAACCCTATATTCAGTGGAGGTCTCTAAATTTCTAAAATATCCTATTTTCAATATTTGGTCCCTATGGTACACTATTAAATTTTCCTACGTGCAGTCCATGATGTAACTTTTATTAATGTAACTTTCCGTGCAATAAATTAACTCATGGGTTAATCACTATTCAATTAAGGTCTATACCTATTTATAAATTGTCTCAAATTCTGTTGGAGTATTTCCGGGAATTTTTAAGATTTTAAGGTATTTTTAAAACTTCAAAAGCATTTTCAAGAGTTTTTAATTTGAAATATTTTAGGATCAAGGATTTTTCAGAGTTTCGGAATATATGAAGCGATTTTACAGGATCTTTAAGTTTTTACGGAATATCAAACGATTCCTAGGAATTTTTAATTGATTTTGAATAATTTGATGAGATATAAAAGCGATTGGAATATTCAAGAATGAAGAATTTTCCAGGCTTTCTGGAAATATTGCCAGGTCTTATAGAATGTCGTGGGATTTAATAATATTTTAGTGGATTTTAAAGAATGTATTCAAGAAAAGTGAGGTATTTCGTAGGTTATCAAAGATTTGAAGAGTTATGAAATTTAATTTTGGAAATGATCTTGAATTCATATTGATTTATCCTGAATCCTTTTGAATTCTATTGAATGTTTTAACTTCAATTGATAAAATCATCAAAGGATTTGAAATATTTTAATGCATTTTTTTTTGTCCCTTGACATTTTCAAGAGCTTTAGGACATTTTAAAAGATTACCAGACGTTTTTTATTTACCACAATAGTTTGAGGGGGTTTTAAAGACTTGGAAATATTTTCGGGTATTAAAAAAATTTACAAGGCATTTTAAAGATATTAATACAATTTCGAGGCATTTCTAAGGATTTTAAGAAATTCAAAATTTTCAATTAATTTCAAAGAGTTTTTCGCAAGAAGTGAGTGATTTCGTAGAGTTGCAAAGATTTCAAGAGATTTTCAGACATTTTTTGCAATCATTTGAAATTCGCCCGGAATTCGTATTTATTCATTCTAAATTCTTGCAGTCTTTAAAAATCACCTTAATTATTCTTAGGGATTTCATCAAATTACTTTGAATCCTCTTTAATTTTTCTAATCTCATTTCAAACCTACTCAATTTAACGAATTTTTTCTCATTTTTAAATTGTTTTCAATTTACTTGATTGCTTTTCAAATTTAGTTTGATTTTTTAAAATAAATTTCATTAAATTCTTCTCATTTTTCTTTAAATCCTCTAAATCCACTCAGATTTTACTGAAATAAATGGAATTTTTTCGATTTTCAAAATTCTTTCTAATTCACTTTAATTATTTATTTATTTTTTAAATTACCTTGAATTTTTATGAATTTCTCCAAATTCTGGTTTATCATACATTCCTCTAAATTCATTCGAATTTTACAAAAATTAATTAAGTTTTTTCTTATTTAAATTGTATTCCAATTCATTTGAATTATTTTGAGTTTTATTTAAATTTTTTTTGAAGTCTTATTCTTTTTCTTGAATTTGTTACCCTTTGAGCCCGAAAAAAGTACCTATGAGCACGACAAAAAGTACCCTTTGGTTCCTATATTTGTTGAAATTTTTTGCTTTTTCGTCTGAAAAATCTTTTTTGTTTGATAGTATTTTTTTTTCAGTTGAAAGTTTTTTTTTTAGTTGAAACACCAACTATTTGAGTCTTAATTAAAAAAGGTTGACATTTTTTTTTGTTTCTTGACTGAAAAATCTTTTTTGGTGAAAAACTCGACTTTTTTTCAAAACTTTAACCAATTTTCAACAAAATAGTTACATTTTCAATGAATTATTACTAGAATTATAACTAAATTAAAAGAACCCAATAAAAAAATTCAAGCAATCTTCGGTTGAAATTAAATTTTTTTTCTGAAAATTCAAGAATGTTATTAAAAAGATATCCTTTTTAGTTGAAAATTCATCCTTTTGTGGTGAAAATGAACTATTTTGGTAGAACATTTAAGTATTGGGTTGAAAATTAAACTATTTAGTTGGACCTTTTTTTCTTTTTGGACTAACAAATTGTTTTTAGTTGAAATTTGAATTATTTTGCTGAAAATTCGTCCTTTATGTTTTGTAGATTAATTTATTTTGGTAAAATTCCATCTTTTGAAGATTCATAATTTTAGTTGAAAATTCATCTCTTTGGTGAAAAATGAAAATGTACACTGAAATAAATGGTTATTGGAGCTAACTATTTAGTTAGTAAGATATGGTACTGCTATTTTATTAGTTGATACTGCTATTTGATTAGCGAGTACACCAATTCCATTAGTTGCCGTGACTATTCAGTTATTAACAGCAACTAAGGAAATGGTTGTCCCAACTAATAAAATGACCGTGTCATATTTTACAAACTGAATAGTTGGCCCAACTAACCATTTTTTTCAGTGTATACTTACTTGTTGCACATTCAACCATTTTAGCAGAAATTCAACAATTTCGTTCATTTCTTCTTGAAAATGCAATATCTTTATTTGAAATATCGACACGTGTTAGTCTGAAATTTGAAACAGTTTAGGCCTTATTTTTTGTTTTGGTAAAAGTAAAATTAATTATTTTTTTCTTTTCTGTTTCAGGTGGGTCTTTTTAAACATATTCAATCTTCCTTCCTAAGGTTTTGTAAGTTTACTTTATTTACATAATTTACCTAATCACGTAATTTTTTTATAATAAAAATTACAAAAACCAATTTTAAGGCCTTCTCAATTAGGATCTTAAAAAATTATTAGCTTAAAATTATGATTTTTCAAAGCAACGAATATGTTTATTATAAATTTTCATCTTTATAGATCAGTCTTTTCAAATGTTAATGAAAGTGAACATTTTTAACCAAAAAAGGTGACATTTTTACAGAAAAAGGTAAATCTTCAAACCAGAAAGATGAGAAACAAAAAAAATTTCAATCAAATGATTTAGCTAGCATAAAACCGATAGGATGACTTTTTATATTTCAGAAAAAATATTTTTTAAACATTGAAAAAGATAAGAAGGCGGGGTTTTCCTGACAATCTTCAAAATTGGTTGCAAAAAATAATGAAAATAAAACATTTGAATTAATCGAAAAAAGGTTAAATTTTAAACAAATTATTGAATTTTCAGACCAAAATGGCGATTTCTTTAGAATGTAGTTCATTCTTCAACCCGAAAATAAGAATTTTTATCCAAATAGGTAGTTTACAACCAAATAGTTGAATTTTCTATTTAAAAAAATTGAATTTTCTACCTAAAGAGACGAATTTCCAACATAAAAAATTGAATTTTTAAGTCAAAAGGAAGAATTTGGTACCAAATAGTTGAATTTCTAATAAAAAAGATAAAATTTCTACCGAAAATGATGAACTTACAAAAAAAATGAATTTTCGCCTAAAACGTTAATTTCCAACCTAAAAATACATATTTTGAATAAAACAGTTGAATTTTGAGCATAAAAGGAAGTACTTTGTAACAAACAAAAAATTGTTCTTCAGCAAAATATTTAAATTTGCGACCAAAGAGAAAAAATAAAGTTAATTTGCCACTTCACACACTAATTTGACACTATTTTCTCGAATTTTTGACAGTATTTACAATATTTTTTATCTTTGCAGTGAGTCTGAGGCCTGAAGATTGTATAAAAAGAGGACCGCGCAGATTAAATATTCTTGGAAAAAAGTTTCTTGTTGAAAAAAACATCTCCGGGGGTCCATCTTAAATTAAGAGAGTGAAAAAAGTTCCTCCAGTGATTGAGTATTTGTCTCGGTGTGCAAAAATAGCGTGACGCGTGTTTTCGCCGTGAAAGATAAATTCACGGCCGCCTGTCCGTGCGATTGCGATACTGCAACTGGTTCGGCACGACCGACTTTTTTTCTATCCTATCCGTTTCTAATCCAGGTTTTATAGCTCTGGCAGCCAGAGTCAGACCAGTCTTTAGAATCACTATAGTTAGCCTGGCGAGTAGTGACTATAGTTAGACTGCCGGGGAATGTGAGAAACAGCATGTTATTGTTACAACATCCTTTTCTCACATGAGTTGAGAGGAAAAGTAAACAAGTCATCCAATCATCTCAATTTTTTTATTTTTCTGCATTCTTCAATTTCCAGTCTAATTTATAATAATTATTTAAAAAAAGGAATGATTTTTGACTCGCGCCTTCATCTTGTGACAATTTGCGATATTTTCGTAGAGCTCTCCTCAAAATGTTATGTCAGGTCTGGCCCAGATCTGCCCCAGGTCTGGCGTTAACTAGACCGTCCAGTCTGGAAGATCTGTCTGGACCAGGAGTAGCTCTGGTCAGCTATCCAAGACCAATGAAAATAAGAAACTCACATTATAAAGCCAAGACTTTTTTCTGATCATATTAACAGTATAGTCATTATAGCCATTAATTAAAAGTTGATCAAAAATTCTAGTCTGGAGCTAGCCAAGAAAAAACGTTACACTTTTGGCTAGGTCCAGGTCAGAACATCTGGTCGGCATCACGAATGGAAACCAGACTGTGGTCTGGGACGAACTAGCGCCAGAAGATTTTTCATAATGGAGAATCTTGGTTTAAATTATAAAACGATTGATCTAAGTAAAACACTCATCAAATAAAAGAAATTCTTTAACGTCTTTTCAGACTAGATGGAGCTATGAATTTACATTTTAAAATTATGTTTTCTTTGAAAAAAGAACTTCGCTCCGCTGGGAATCGAACCAGAGGTCAACCGGTTTCTAGTCGGGTGCTCTTACCACTAAGCTACTGAAGAGGTCGAAAGAAGAATTCTTTTCATATATACGCTGTATTTTGCAAGGTGTTATGTTTAATAGGAGTCAATTTACAATGAATCTGTATTATCATTGAAGTTAGTAAAGATTGATCAGTGGAAATATATTGCATTAAACATAACACCTTGCAAAATACTCCAGTAGCTTGGTGGTAAGAGCGCCAGACAGCCAATCCGTAGACCTTTGTATTCACTGATCAATTGTTACCAACTTTAAGGATAATACAGATTCCTGGTCAATTGACTTGCATTTAACATAACACCTTTCTAAATACAGCGTATCTCTGTAAAAAGAAGTTTCTTTAGATCTTTCCAGTAGCTTAGTGGTAAGAGCACTCGACCGGCAGTCGGTAGACCTGCGGTTCGATTACCTTTTCTTTAATGATATCTCATTTTATCTCCTGTTTTCAAGAAACTTCCCCTTTTTCTTGTTTTTTTTTGCTCAAATTTGAACTAAATTGATAGAACACAATAAGAAAATCTATAACTATTCATGATTAAATTTTATTTGTTGAAAACTCTATCATTATATTTTCCGTTTTGAATTCATCTCGTTTAGTTTAAAATTCCAATGTTTGATTAAATAATTAATTATTTATTTTATTGGTAATGAAACTATTTTATTATAAAGTTTTTTTTTCGTTAAATGTCCAACTACATTGAACATTATTGATACACTGATTAAACTACATTGTTAAAAATTAATTTGTTTGTTGAAGAATTATCTGTGCTTCAAAATTGAACTATTTTGTTGAAAATTCGTTTTTATTTTTGGTTTAAAATTAATTTTTCTAACTGCAAATTCAACTCTTCGATTGTTGGTTGAAAATTTATTTATTTTTTTATATAAAATTCAACTGTTTAGTTGAGAATTTATCTTTTTTAATTAAAACTTTACGCATTTTGCTAATAATGCATCTTTTTTGGAAAAAATTAATCTTGGTTAAAAAACTCAACTTTTTGGTTGAGGATTCAGTTCTTCTCAAAAATACATTTTTCTGGGAGATTGATCATTTTAGTTCAAAATTCATGTCTTTGTTTAAAAATCTAAGTGTTCTGCTAAAAAATCATTTTTTTAATGGTTGATTATAATTTTTATTTTCACTGAAAATGTAACCATTCCTTTTTTGGTTAAAAATTAATGTAATTCGTTGAGAATTAATTTTTGTTTGTAAAAAATTAATCTTTGTGGTTAAAAATGTATCCTCTTTATTTAAAAATGCAAATTCTTGATTTAGAATTAATCTGTTTTGGTTGAGGATTCAACTATTTTGTTGAAAATTTGCCCTATCAGGTTGAATGCTTGTTTGTTTTTGTAAAATATTTTTTTGTTGAAATATAAACTATTACGTGTTTAATTGAGAATTCTTTTTTTAAATGCATGTATTTTATTGATAATTATTCATTTTCTTTTCTGTAGAAAATTTATCTTTTTGGTTAATAAATCAACTTTTTGTTTGAAAATTGAACTATTTGATTGAATGTTGTACTTCTTTCTTAAAAATCTATATATTTTTAAGATTTCTCGGAAGATTCATCATTTTAGTTCAAGTTCAGCTCTTTGACATTTCAATTCTTTTCCTAAGAATTCGCTTTCTTTACTTTTTTTGTCGTGAATAATCAATTTACATTACTGACAATGTAACTATTCCATTTACGATTGAAAATTGATATTTATCTGGATTATTATTCGATACTTTGAAAATGACTTATTCCGAATTTCGGAAACCTGAAGTTACTATATTTCTGAATTATAATAAAAAATTCTGTAAATAAATATAATTTTGATTTAGAACAGGGTCTTTTGGACATTAAAAAATCTTTGTTCCAAGGTAGATTATGAAAAATTGTTGTCACAAATTTTGAAAATTTTTTGTTATTTATTTACGAATTATAATAGAAAACTTTTATTAAGAAAAACAGAATTTGTACTTGGAACAAGCAATCTTGAAAATTAGTTTCATTGTTACTTTCCATAGGGATATTTCTAAAACAAAAATATTTATTCTGAGTATGTAAGAGGGAATTTTCGAAAGAATTTTTATTTAACACGGAACGGAGAATTTTTTATATAGGACGAGAATTTTGGAAAATAATTTTAATTCTGATTGAGATGAAAGGAATTACACAAAAGTTCCTGTTCAAATCCGAATTGTAATTCTCGTAACTAAAAATGATCTGGTGTTCCAACTCAAAATTATAATTCTTTTTTAAAATTCCCTGTTCCAAATAAGAAATCCTCAAAATGTTTAAATATCGTTTTAAATTATTAAAATTATTGGAACTTTTCTTTTAATTAAGTCGGAAAAATTTACAATTGATCTGAAGAAAACCGGAAAAATACCGAAAATTTGATATCATTCATCGGATGAACATTCGGATTTTATAAAATTTCTGATGGTTTCAATCATTTTAAGGGGGGATATAAAATCTGACGTGTCCAAATGACAAGATTTCATCTTGGAGAAACAAAATGAAAAGGTGCTAACTTGTGAATATCATATGAAAAAAGAAAAGGCGCTACAGAGTTGAGGCTGCTGATGTTTTAATTACAGTTTATATGGGATTTTCAATTTTTTATATTTCGTCACACAAGTCAGCATCTTTTTATTTTGTCTCCACGAGTTAGCACCTTTTCATTTGTACACGTCGAATGGATGGAATGAAATTTAAGTACTGGCTTTCTAAATGCAGATTAAAAATAATTTATAGTCTTGCATTTGGAATTAAGAAAGAACATTCGATTAAATTGGAACCTTTCATTAAATCTTGACACCACAAATTATAATAATGGCGTGGGTTGATATTTGTTAATATAATGCGAGAGGTAAATGGTACATGGTTTGTGTCTCGTCTCTGCTATACTGTTAGCATCCTATTTATATCAGTGACGGTGCAAGCCGGGTTTATAATAACCATTCACGATACTCTGTAATTTCACTCGTAAGTCTCTTCCTTGTTTAATCCTCGCCGACCTTGTCCAAATGGATCCAACTGGTCCATTACTAATATCACAGCCTCTTCGATTATCGAATTTCGATAATACAAGAATAGAATTCTCATTTATTTTTATCTGATCCTGCTAGACCCAATACTATTTATATCCAATTGAAAACTAAAAATAACATCCACTTTAATTGTCCAACAGCTCTTTCGATTTGTTTCTTTAAACTAGAAATAAACTTTACTTTACAATACCAAGACATCGAGAAATCTTTCGACACTTTTTTTTAATGATTTAAAAAAAATTCAGAACATTTCAGGGGATTTGCACAAATTTGATGAGATTCTAAAGATTACAGCACATTCAAAGTCAAAGTGGCCGCAGCGCAGTACGAAAAAAATGACTTTTCGTATTCAAAATTACGTACAGCCTTTAAACATTGACCCATTTGATCAAATTTGCCAGAGTTGTCGAGCCTGATTTTTCATTTAGTTTTTAAAATTTTTTTATAAATGAACAAATATGATGAAAAAAGGGACTACTATTTTGTTTGGCTTTCACGGTGTTCAGACGGAAATTTTGTAGATAGTTGATAAATTTTATGAAACTAATTTAATAAACAAGTGCAACATTCGGGCATATTTTCACGGAAAAATTACTTTTTTTTTAATGCCAGCCCTTTTAATTGGGAACTTAATGATAATTTCAGAAAAATTTATAATCAGTTGATAAATTTTATGTTCTTTAAATTGGTAACACGAATAAGGCATTTGAAAATAAGCTTGATAAAAAACATCAAATTGATCAGGTAATTATGAATGATGCTTAAATTATAATGAAGTTTCTAATTCAAAGAACTGACATTGAAAGAGCGAAATTTTCTGCCGACATATGCTTGTATAATGCATTTTTCCAATTAATTTGTTTGTAATATTAACAAGAATAATCTTAAGAAAAACTTACCTTATAATATTTTTTCCATTCGAATTTTTGAGAATGTAACTTAAGAAAGGTTAAATTGTTGAAAATGATGGAAATCAATAAATAATTTGTTGAAACAAATTTTTGTTGTTTATTGCCTTCTGATGGAATATCTTTAACTAATGTTACTCTGTGAAACCTAAACAATTGCCACAATTTTCCTATTATTAACGAGCATCGAGAACGTCTAATAAAAAAATTGGCATTTTATTTGGCATATTTGTTTATATGTATCTAAAAAATCAACAAAATAGTGTGTACTTAATTAGAAAACTTTCGGAACATAAATAAATTTTTAAAAACTCTCTTCAAAGAAGAAAATTTTTTTAAAATTTGCTTTACATTTTTCAATGGTAAGCAAGTTCTTTCCATTTGCTTATTGTATTTGGTCACTTTTGTAAATTCGTATAGAAAATTGTGCAAGAAGTAAGAGAAAATTATTATTTTCGTTAATAATGGGTGAAAAATTCTCATTGCCTGATAAAAGGGCACTTTTAATCAAAACATTGATAAAATAAAAACTGAAAGAATCAATAAAAAAATACAAATAGGGGACCTTTAAATCGTATGCAATTTTCACCTTTTTTTTCTTTTTTTTTTGACTAATCTTCAGATTCGAAATTTTTTGTTTTGTTTGCTTTATAAAATGTATCTCAGTAATGCATATTATTTTGGAGTATCTCATGAAAATGAGAGTATAGTTTCATAATTTACAAACAAAATTTCATTTTTCTTCGTAGAAGAACAATAGCTGTAGCTTCCAGACAAAATAAATTTGCATTGCAATTGAGGAAGGAAACGATTGTATTGTTGCAATTTTATGTTTATTTGTCCTCACGCAATGTGTCATAAGTTTCAGCGTATTCTCATGTGTTACAGAGTCAATATGACTAATTTACTCGTTGAACAATTAGATAAATTATTTGAGTAATTTCCATTAAGAAACTGGGTCATATTATTATTATTATTATTATTATTATTATTATTATTATTATTATTATTACACCATTAAGCCATTTACCTTTCGGGGTAGGCGTAATATTTAAAATTTCAATTCGAGAGGCTTACCACATTTAAATCTGGTTTAAAATGAAAATTTGAAGATACAACAGTATCTTTTTTAGGGAGCGTTCACATATTACGTAACATTAAAAAATGGGGGGGGGGGTCTTGTTCCTTCAATGTCTGTTATGTACGGGATATTTTTTACTTTATTACGGACAATTTTTAATTGCCTAAAAATTTATTTCTAAAGTTTTCTAAAAATTATAGATAGAAGACAGCGTTTAAATTGTAACTGATTGTTTCATATTCGGAAATAATTCTTTTTAAACATTTTGCTACCATACTATAATTTCTGAACTTTAGTCCATTTTCAAGGAGATAAGAAAAATTAAATTATGGGAACAACTTATTAGTAATTGAGCTTTTCAATAATTTGGAAACATTTGTAGACTAAATTTTTAAAAAGATTTCTGGGAAAATTTTAAATTTTCTAGGTTTAATTTTAAAAGAATAATTCTAAGTTTTGAAGATTGTGAAATGTGTTGAAGAAGAATATGGAAGACTAAGGCATTTCTTTAAGTTTTTCAGGATTAAACATTTTTGTAGCCATACTCAATTTTGCAAGGCTTCAATAGATTGAGAAAGAATACTCTCAAGATTCATGGGGAAATTTTAAATAATTTTTTCATAATGAATTCTTAAAGAAAATTGAAAAAGATTACAAAACATTTGAAATTTTTCCTACAATTTTAAAAAAGAGTGTATAAGATTTGAAATCAAAATTTCGCCATAATACGTGATTTTAGAACAAATTTTAGTAAGTTTGAGAAATACTTAGAAGTTTTTATACTATTTAAAAATAATAAAAACTTATTCGATATTTTAGGAATTGTGTAAAGTTTCAAGAAAATAGAAAAAATTCCTTAGGTTTCTACAAAAAATTAAAATGAGTTTTTATTTTACAAAATTAATTTTAAGAGAATGTTTAAAAAGATTCAAGCAAAATTTGAATAATTTAAAAATATTAGAAGCCTTAAAAAATTAGCAACGAAAAAAAAAATTTCTTAAGATTTATGGGAAAATTTTTTATAATGTTTTAATTTTTGAAAGTGAACTTTAAGAGAAAATTGCAAAAGATTACAAATGATTTCCTTAAATTTCGAAAAAGAGGATTTTTTCAAACATTTAAAACAAAAACTTCAGAAGCTTTAAAAGAATTTTGAAGGGTTTCAAGACTTTCAGGTGAATAAACAAATTGTCTTAAAAAGATAGGAAAATATGGAAGATTTTAGGGCAACTTTTTTACATTTCGAATAATTTTTTAGAATTTTGAGAAATTCTAGTCTGCTAAAAGTATTTTTAGGAATTTAAGAGCTTTTGAATATATTACAAATATTTTAAAACTTGGAAGCATTTCCGATAATTTATGAAATCTTTTTTTGTTTCTTCCATAACTTCTAGAATTCCAAAATATCTTTAAAAGGCTCGAATTCTCGCTAATATTTCGAAAATCCTGTAAAATAACATTTTTTATTTTTTTTATTTTCTATATTCTTTCCTAGAATTATAAAGACACGCTTTTTGAAACAAAAAAGACCAATTTTCTACCAAAAAAGATTTTTCAGTCAATAAAGAAAGAATTCATCAAAAATGTTGACTTTTAGAGCCAAAAGCATCAACTTTTAACTAATTATTTAAATTTTCTGCCAAAAAAGAAGAAAGCAAAAAGTTAATCTACAATTAAGCAGTTAAATTTTGATCAAAATTTTTTAATTTTTGGTTAAAAAATTACATTTTAACAAAAAACGTTTCAACTAAAAATATGAATTTTCCACGATCAAAATTAAATTTTAAGAAAATAGTTCAACTTTCAAACAATTAGTTGCATTTTTAAACAAAAAATGTAAAATTTTTACAGAATGAGATGAGTTTTGAAACTGAAAAGAATTTTCGACGAAATATTGTCCATAAACAATTTCCTAATCTGGAAAAAAAATGTTAATCAAATTCTTGAATTGTCATGCGAAAAAGATTAATTTTCTACCAAAAAGACGAAGTTTTAACTAATTATATAAATTTTCAACTAAATTTTTCAAGGAAAAAGTTGAATTTTAAGAAAGTATCTCAACTTTTAAACACGGACTTGAATTTTTAACAAAAACGTAATAGATAATATTTCAATTG
>NC_046664.1:18742361-18746070 GCF_010883055.1 Belonocnema kinseyi | reverse complement strand
ATATTTTAAATGTGTAGACTATAATTTGATATTTAGCGCATTGTTTCAAACCTTAGAAACTACCCCCAGTAACAAAATATATTAGAAAAGACGTTTTTGATGGTTTGAAATGTTCTAATTATACATGTATAATAAATTTAAATATTTTAAAAATTTACACTATAATTTATCATTTCAACCTATTTAGTTTTAAACTATTTAAAAAAAATTATTCATTACATTAATATTTATTATATATTAGGAAAAAAAGGTCTTATATTCTAAACAAATGTTTTATTATTATTAAAATAAAATATCAGTCAGCTACAAATCCTATAAATATAAATATTTTTTAACGAGCTGTATTTCGAGATTTTGTTAAATAAATGGTTTGAAAACCATGGCATATTCTACGTAAAAATCCTAAATTTTTACTGTCCAACATTTTTTTTTATCATTCATATTTTTCGTGTTATATTAAAAAAACTGTAATTTTTTGAAGATTAAATTTTTTTAAATTTTAATATTTAAAGAAATATGCATCCTAAATTGCTAAAGCTTTCAGGATATATTATAAGCATCTAAATAAAGTAAATTATGGAAGCAGAACCTTTAATTTAAAATCTGGTGATAAATATATCAGTTTTATTGCAGTATTTAAAAAAAATTCAATTAGCTGCTTATTTTTATCATAACTCTGTTAATTTTTATGCTAATGACTGGTAATCGATTTTATTATAAAGATTTTATAAAGCACTTCAAAAAATGTCATATGCATTTTTTCCTGAAACGTTAATTTTTTCAGTTATTTTACGTTAAACGCTGCAAACTTAATTTCCATCGGACAAGAAGTGACCTTCAACCTGATCTCAGCACCTATTGCATTTACGTAAATGAAAAAAAATCAATCCGCTAAAAAACGTGGTTTTTGGACGAAAAATGAACATTTTTAATCACGTGTAACTCAAAAAGTATTGATTTTTCAACAAAAAAATATGTGGGATACTTTTCGCTTAGAACTCATCGCTTTATCAATTTCTGCAGTTATTTTCAACATTTTATTTTCCACCCCCTAGAAGGGGTGACTACCACCCCCTGAGCAAAAGCACTCATTGGAACAATTTAGCTTCTATTCTAGAGGGTGAAATATACTTAATTCCAAATTTTTATGAAAATCGAGTCACCGTCAAAATATTCTGAGGCGAAATCCCTCGTTTGCTGGACTATAAACAGAGATGAATTCTGAACCAAAAATATGATATTGTAGACTTTTCAATCAAACTGAATAAACTTTTAGCAAAACATAGCTGGATTTTCTTAATGGGTTCTATAAACTCAGTTCGTAGTTAAGTGAAAAAATTAAAGGTTCTAACAAAAAAAAAGAAGGAATTCTTTCAAAAAGGGGAAAGGGGAAATAAGAGGGAAAGTGTGAAGTCTGCAAGAGGAAAAAGGTGTACAAGCGCTTCTCTGTTCTTCAAAATGATGATTGATGAAGCAGCGAATCAAGACACTATTGGCTAAAAATAAACGAATGTAAACTAATTTGTTGACCACGGCCATTAGTGGCATAATCAGATCCATAAAGAGTATATCTTGTACGTGTATTAATAAAGTGATTGACATTCACACGCAACTAACTAATTGAGAAACATGTCCGACACCAAACAAATTTTTTTTAGTATTTTCATAAAAATAAAAGGGAAGCTAATAACCCTAACCTTTCGGGAATTTTATCTCGGATTTCAAAGAAACAATTTAGGAAAGAATTTGGAAATTTACTTAGATATCTTAGGAAATATTTCCTAATAAACTGCAGAGAAAATTTCGTAAAATCTCGGAAATGAAACGTTTTCTGAAACCAACAAAACGATTCAACGAAAAACTTTGGTTGCAGTAAACCGAATTAGCTGAACTGAATAAAAATTTTGTTCATTTAACAAAAATTTTTCTGAAATCAACCAGATGCGGTTTAAGAAACTATTTTCTTGAATGGAGAAAATTTGTTTCTGGGTGTCATCATCAAAAATAATTTTACTTTCAATGAAAGTGATAATAAATGTTGGTTATTACAAAGAAACCATAAGATGCTCCTTCAAAGCGTCTAAAAACAATCAAAATGCCGGAAATAATGTTACTTTCAATGAATCTAAAAATAAATATTAATACAAGCAATATCTGAATATAAGAACAATATATTTAATTCTTCACAAAAAATAATTTTCCTAATCAAAAACAATAATATTCTCCAAACATAACCTAAAACTTTTTTAATTCATAAAGGTGTCGGGAAAAGAATTCATATTTACGGTAGCCCTTTAGATACTAAAACTGGAAATTTAAGTTAGATTCGTAAAAAAGTTTTAAAAACTGCCTATGAAAGTATAAAAAAATTTCCCGAAAGGATAAGAAAAATTTTCCATTTTAATATGATTTTGTTAATTCCTTAAATCCGAATTATTCTTGACTTTTTGGGAACAGTGTTTCGACTCATTCCGAATGTTTTCCCATAATTAGGGAAAATTAACTATTTTTTCGAAAAAAGTACTTTTCCTGACAATTACTCTTCAGGAAAAAAAGATGAGTATGTGTCTATTATTTAAATATTCTCATCAGATATTTTTCATTTGTTTTTCATCTCGACACATTAAAGAAGAAGCAACGGTTAAGAAAAATTACGTCGACAGCATATTACTCCTTCAACATTTGTGCTTTGTACTAAAACTTTATTATGCAACATAAAGAACGTCCGAGTGAACTGACCGAATTTCCAGCAGCTCTTATTTTATAATACTCGTCCTTGTTCTACTAGGAGTGCTCTGAAATTTAAACATCAAACTCAAGCTTTCTAATAATTCCTGAAATTTAGTTTCCAACACGGAGAACATATATTCATTAAATTTTATATAACTTAGTGCGGTAAACCAAGGAAATTAAGGAATTTCGGTACAAAATTTAACTTTCAGGCATGCAAAATGGGATATGGAAATATTTTATGTGAAAATAGAAATCAAATTGTTGATAAAAATTCATTATAACTCAAATTCGTCAAGACAGTTTCATTACATTTTTCAACTGTTAAAAACGAAATTCAAAATTTATTTAAAATGTTATTCTTTGGTCTAAAATGATCAAAATTTATATTTATTTATCGCAGACTACACAGAATAAAGTAATGATAAAATTTCTTGCAGGAAAATATTTTAGAGGGATACATTTTTATTCAGATAGCTTCGCGTTTTTCAAAAGACATGTCTTGTGATGGAAAAACTAAAGAAAGTGAACTGATATTTGGTTAAAGTTTATCCTGTAAAGTTAATTTTTGTTGCAGCGAAAGTTCATTATTTTCGGTTAGAAGGTCCACTCTAAGATTTCTGGTTAAGAATTTATCTTTTTTTGGTAAAAATGTTATTCTAATTCTTTTTTGTTTCCTGATAATTAAATTTATTTTATTAAAAAATCAACTATATTTTAGAAAACTCATCTTTTCAGTTAAAAAATTCATCTCATTCGGTGGAAATTTCATTTTTTTGGTTAAAAATTATTCTGTTTTGATTGAAAATTTACACTTTTTTCTTAAAAATTCCAATTTTTATAGAAAATTTGAATTTTTGCCTCGAAAATTCAACAATTTAGTAAAAAATTTATGCAATTGGTTGAATATTCATCTCTTTTGGAAGAACATCCATTTTTTGTTAAAAATCCAGTATTTTTTGAAAATTTGTCTTTGTTA
>NC_046664.1:18736391-18742261 GCF_010883055.1 Belonocnema kinseyi | reverse complement strand
CAAATCTGCAAAATATGTTTTCTTGCATATTTTGTCAGTAAGGGTGGTTTCTAAGGGTTGAAATATTGTGTTCAATTATTTATTATTCTATAAAGTATTAAAAAGACGTTTATTTATTATATACGCACCATACAAATCATTTAAGATGAAAGAAACGTTTTTTTTTAGTAATTTTGTCATTAAGGGTGGTTTCTAAGGGTTAAAATGTTGTAAATATTATGCTATAGTATATGAAATATAATCCACAATGTAAAAGAATACTTACACTATATAATTATACTTGAATTTAACCTATAAAACCTTTACTATTATATTTATTTAATTTTTCAGCTTAAGGGGTAGTTTTCACCCCTTAAAAATAAGAAGCACATGTCAGTCGAATATAGCTTCTGTTCTAAAGGGTGAAATGTACTTAATCCCAAATTCGCATAAAGATCGTTTCACTGTGAAAAAATTCGGAGGTCATATCGTTTTTTTCCTCTTTTACTGAACTATTAAAATTTGTAATATTTTCTTTAATATTCAACTTTTATGGTCGAAAATTCAACTATTAAAAATTGGTTCTTTTGGATTAAAAATTCATCTTTTTTGTAGAGATTTCATTTCTCCTGGTTGAAAATAAACTTTTTTTTTGAAAATTCAACTGTTGTCTAAAAAATTGGTTTTTTACTTGAAAATTCAATTACTTGATTGAAATGTTATCTTTCTTGGATACAAATGCTACTATTCTGTGGGAAAATTGATTTATATTGTTGAAAATTCAACTGTTTTGTTATACATTTTTTTCATACAGAAAATTCTTAGTTTTAGTTAAAAATGATAAGGTGAAATGGTTGAAATCAAGTGTTTCGTTGAAAATTTATCTCTTTAGATTCAAAATTTAACTTTTTGGTTAAAAAATCAACTATTTTGTTAAAAATTTATTTCTTTGAGCTTAAAAGTCCAACTATTTGGTTTAAATATCAACTGTTCTGTTGAAAATTCATCTTTCTTGGTAGAGAACTAATTTTTAAAGTTTTTTTAGTTAAAAATTCAACTTTTTTTTGTATAAACTTGAATATTCCATTTTTGTTTTTGATTTTTTAAATTTACCTTCTAAATTAAAAATTCAACATTCTTTTTACTAGAAAGTTTAAATTGAACTATTCCACTTTTGTTTTCATTTTTGTAAATTCATCTTTTTTGGTTCAAAACGAACTTTTTTATAGAAATTCATCTTTTCAGTTAAAAATGTTAACTGCCTTAAAATATTCGTCTCTTTGACTTAAAAAAAGTCAACTTTTTGTGTTTTTTTTTTTACTGTAAAATAGCGTCTTCCACTTTTGGTTGTGAATTCAACTGTCTGGTTAAACATTCGACTTTTTGGATGGAAAATTGTTTTCTTTTTTTTGATATATTGAAAATTCATATTTCCTGATTGAATTTTTTTTTAAATCTCGAGTGTCTTCTAAAAAAATCGTTCTTTCGGATTCGAAATTAAACTGTTTGGTTGAAAGTGATTTTTTTTGTAAATTTAAATTTTCTAGATAGAAATTTAATTTGGCTGAAACTGAAATAGTTTTTTGTTGCAAATTCAACAATATTTCTAATAATTAATTCTTTGAGCTAGAATTCAACTTCAATTTTTAGATAAGAATGTATCTTTTTTATTTAAAAATTTTGGTTAGTAATTTATTGATATTGTATTTCTATTTTTATTTCTTTTTCCAGCTACTTCTCCCAAATATTATATTTATAATTAAAAATTCTATTATTCAGTAGAAAACTTAACAATTTAGTTAAAAATTCATCCTTTTTTTTATTGAAAATTCTCTTTTGGTTGAAAATTTAACTATTTTTTCTAAAATTCCTTTTGCGGTTTAATAATTCATCTCCTATAGTATGAATGTTAAAATTTTTGTTTATATATCCAACTTTTTGATTAAAAATTAACTTTTTTCTTTCATTTAATTTTTTGGGAAGGACAATTCAACTGTTTTAAAGAAAAATCGTATTTTGGCTTGAAAATTCAACAAGTTGGATTAATTGTGTTTCTGATTAAAAATCTTTATTTGTTGAAAACTCGTCTTTATGGTAAAAAATACAATTTCCTTGTTTAAAATTAAACTTCCTTTTTTTAGATTTATCATTTGATCATTTTACGGTGGGAGTAATTTAAAGATATCTGTATTATAATAAGAGGTAGTTACTCTAGATTTGTGAAGATATCATTCCACAATCTTTGAAAGTAGAAATTAAAACCATTGCTCAAGTTAACTCTTCAAATAACAGAAAATACTTAACGTCACTTTGGATTAAATGGATAATTTTTTTTTTTAATTTTAAATTTATATTTTTCTTAAAAATGATCTCATATTTTCACCATTTTAGTTGAAAAATCATCTGGTTGGTTGAACATTTAAATACTTTGTTGTAAACTGCTTTTTTAAATTAATTTTTTTATCTGAAAATGTAACTATTCTATTTTTCGCTAAAATTTAATTTTTTCTAACTAGAAATTCAACTACTTAAATAAAAGTTGATCTATTTTGTAATAATTTTTTTAAAGGTATTTTCTAAATTAAAATTGGCTATTTTTTGGTTAAAAATACAATTAACTTTTTTGTTGAAAGATCAAATCTTCGGGTTGAAAATTAGACTGTTTTGCAAAAAATTTGCCTTGTGGCTTGAAGGTAAAACCATTTGAATGACATTTTTTGTTTGTCTGCAATGAAAAATCTTTATTTGTTGAAAATTTGTCTTTTTGTTCGAAAAATTCAACTTCTTGGTTAAAAGTTGATTTATTATTTTAAAAATTCATTTTTCTGTTGGTTATGGATTTATCATCTTAGTAGAAAATTCAACTATTTGTGCGAAAATTAATGTATTTTGTTGAAAATTCGTCATTTTTGGTAGAAAATTAATCTTCTTAGTTAAACATTTGTCTTTTTGTTTGAGAATGTATCTTCTTTAGGTTGAAAAACAACTGTTTGGTTAAAAATGTTTTGTGGAAATTTTATTATTTTGTTGAAAAACTAATTTTTTCATTGAAAATTTAACTATTTTCTTTAAGATTCGTCGTTTTGTTTGGTGCGAAATATCAACTATTATATTTTTTTTTAAAGAATTCATATTTTGTTGAATATTTAAGTTTTCGGGTTGAAATCTATTTGTTTGGTTTGAAATTCGACTACTTGGTTGACATTGGTTGAAATTTATCTTGGTAGTTAGAAAATTCCAGTATTTTCTTCAAAAATCAACTATCTTTTTGAAAATTTAATTATTTTGTAATTTGTTGAAATATCGAGTATTTTGTTAAAAATTAATCTTTTTCTGTCAACAATTCAACTATTTTTCTGTCTAACATTTCTGTATTTGGACAATAAATACGTTCTTTTTAATTGGGTGCGTTAATTGGGTGCGAATTCGCACCAGTGTAGCGTTTGAGGGTTAAAACGGTTTTATTAGGGTTTTGAAACATTTTATGTTAAAAGTGTTACAAGATTAAAATTCTAGTCTTTAAATATTAATGGACAGTTGAAATGAGAATTCTGAAAATGAAGTTTATGAATTTTTAAAAATAAAATTAGTTTTTTGTATATGGTAAATGTGAATCTAATGAATGTTTTCTTTTCTGTTGCAGGTGGGTTTTTTTTTAAACATACTCAGTCTTCTTCCCTGTGATTTTGTAAGTCTGTTTATCAGTTTGATTATTAATATTCGCAATTATAAAAAATTCAATACAAACAAAGAAAAAACATCACAAAGAAACTGGGAGTACGGAACGTTGCAGGAAAGTTTACATCTGTTTGTGCAATGAGCTGACTATTACCCTGCTTGAAAGGGTAAAAAGTGATTTAGGTAAAAATTCTGGGGTTAATCTCGATATGCAAAAAAAAAGAAGATCGGTAAGGATAACATGAAAACTTTTAAAATGCTGTGCTTCAAAGTTAAAACGTACACATTGGATGATGGTAACATATTTTTTCAAGCAAGTCGAGCAACTTTTTACTGGTCATCTTCAAAGCACGTGATTAAGAGCACTATACGGGGGTCGTATCCAATTATGGGAACGAATCACAGTATGACCCTTGGTTGGACATTCTTTCATGTCATCATTGCCTGCCGGAAGGATTACTTACAGAGTGACATTATACCAGATACATACTTCATACTATTTAGCCTTCCTTGAGGATCTCTAACCATGTCTTAATTTTAACTTTTAACTCACTTCTTGACTTTTCTAAAAGAAAAAGATTTTTTTTAATCACCCTCGGACATACCACACTATTTGACACGTTTTTTTTTTTGACATAAAACTATTTTGCTACTACACTGGAACTTGGATTTCCGTAAATTGGATTTGTGCGTTCTGAGAATTGATGCCGCTCACCGGTTTCGATGCGGGGCTAAAAGGGGAGAATGTGTCCAGCCAAGTGTGACGAACAGCTTGAAGGCCGCACTCACACCGTGTTTGATGTATCAGATTGCGTCATATCTTCAAATTCCATGCGATTTATATTCAGATCTTTATTAGGTAAATTTTAATTTAAGAATATTAAATTTTAATTTTGAAAAATCTGATCGCCTCGCGGGCACATTCTCTTCGCGTGCCTAGGGCGCGTCTGATGAATCTCGTGCTTCGCGCTCGGATATTTCTTCTTTGAATTTTAAATGGTTTAATAAAACTTTATCAAAAATATCCCTTTTAGATCGCAGTATTTATATGCGGCTTCACGTTGCGAATTTTCTACTTAATTAACTATAGTTAAAGAAAAAGTTGTTTAAAGCTCTGTAGGCTTTGAGGTACACATTGTCATCGTGACACTCGCACTACAAAAATAATAACTACAAACCTTTTTTCAGACATTTTTTTCTATCTCGCTTTTTATGCTAAAATAGGATTTTTGTTTTCATATTATTTTTTATGGATAAAAAAAACCCTATACAAGTCGTCTTTTAGATTTTTTACGAATCTGGAGTCTTTTCGCGTAATATTGTAATTTTGGACTTTCTGCATAATACTTTCGATAAATAAAAATCAGATGACAAGACCTATTAAAAAAACGTTATAATACATTTTTTAGGATTTTTCAAAAGTTATTATTTCTCTTAGACTTTTTTTTACGTATTTTTCGTCGTTCGGTTTAAAATTTGAAAGTCGTGGCGTCCAATTTCGGACAATTCCAATACTTTCTCAATCATGAATGAAGAAAATTCCGCAACTTGTGTCATTTTTCCGAACATTCAATTTTTTGTTTTTAATTTTATTTTTCACGAATAAAATAAATACTACACCTACTGTCAAGAAGTGATTATTAACAAATTTTCGATCTTTTCTGGCATCACAATTTTTTTTATTCCTCTTTTTTCGTATCTTGCATAGTTTGACCACAAAATGGAATTTTTGATTTTCCATTATTTTTTGTATAATCAAAATTCGAATTTTCGATTTTTCAAGAAAATCCAAAAGTTTTTACGATCATCTTGTAGGACTTTCAAAAAGCAAAGTTTTCCTTCCCTTGACTGGTTTTCATATCGTGCATTTTTGGCTGAAAATTTTGATTCTTTATTGATTTTTTAAATCTTACAAATACTATAACACTAATAATATTCATTTGATCGAAAAAGTAATTAAAAATAAATTTATTGGCTTTCTTAGTACTACAAACAGCCATTAACTGGTTGATTAATGAACTCGTACTTCCTTTTCGGACTTGAAAAAATTGTGCCAAAGATCGATTTGATCCATATATTTTAAGGAGAGTCATCGTGTTTACGGCCGGACCGTCGCACAGTGGGGTGAAATCGGAAAACGAGGTTCAAAATGACATTTAGAACGCAATTATGCACCGATTTTAGAATTTTTTTGTTGAAAAATTCAGAACTAA
>NC_046664.1:18734919-18736291 GCF_010883055.1 Belonocnema kinseyi | reverse complement strand
TGTTTGCATTAAAATAAAAATTAAATAAACAAAAAAATAAAAAATCTACTCTCACCATTTTCTGAAAAATTTAGTTCTGAATTTTTCAAAAAAAAAATTCTATAATCGGTGCATAATTGCGTTCTAAATGTCATTTTGAACCTCGTTTTCCGATTTCACCCCACTGTGCGTCGGACGGACAGACAGGCAGGCGCTATCGTAAAAACTTGATTTTCGGATTCGGGGGTATCGAAACGTGGAGATCAGTTGAAACACTGCGGTGTTAAATTTCAGACAATTATAATACTTTCTCAATTATAATTGATGAGAATGTAAAAATTAATTTTTAACCATCTAGTTAAAATTTCAACCAAATACATAAATGTTCAATCAAATATTTGAATTTGCAACTAAGAAGATTAGTTTCAACCAGAAAAGATAAACTTTTGTACAAAATATATAAATTTTTAAGGAAATAGTTTAATTTTTTAATTAGAAGATTAATTGTTTACCAGAAAAGTCAAATTTTTAATAAATTACATAAATATTCGTCTAAACAGGTTGAAGAATGGATGTGATGTGATTCTAAAATTTTATTTGACTAATTTTCAGTTTATATTTTTTTCGTTTCTATAAATATCCAACTAAATAGTGGAATTTTTAAACTAAAAAATTCACTTTTTAACAAAAACTGGATTAGTTAAATTTTTGTGAAAGAGAATTAATTTTTAATTAAAAAATTGTTATTCTACAAAACAGTTGAATTTTGTACCAAATATTGATTTTTCAAACCAAAAAAATGAGTTTTCTACAAAACAGTTGAATTTTCAACTATAGAATATAAATTTAAAAAAGAAGTTAATTTTCAACTAAGCAGTTGAACTTGCAACAAACTATATAAACTTAAAAGAAATTGATTTGTAACCAAAAAATCAATTGTCATATGAATTTATGAATTTTGAAAATTTATGAATTTTGAAATTATAAGGTTAGAAAACTATAAATTTTGTTAAAAAAATGAAGCTTATTTTGCATTGCACTTTTTTCATTTCACAGTATTCACGTTTTCATTGAGCAAACACATACGTCTATTACTTAAAACTTTTTACGATACTATTTTGACACTATTTTTTATCACTGTACAAAATTTATGTTGGAACTATTCATGAAATGTATTGACAATTTATTTCCGAGACGTAATAATGTCACACATGTAATTAAATGTTGTGAAAGAAAAAAAAATTGCGGTCACGGAGAATCGAACCCTAAGCGCCAATCTCAAAAAATTTTCTTATCCCAAAATGCAGTTTAAACAAAAAAAACGTGATTTTTCGTGCCTATTTTTTTGTGAACCATTTTCCAAAGCTTTTCGAGTCTGTAATTAACCTGAAAT
>NC_046664.1:18722509-18734819 GCF_010883055.1 Belonocnema kinseyi | reverse complement strand
ATTGAAAAACTATGCGCTTTTCGGAAAAGTTGTCAAGAATAAAAAGTTCTTGTAATCAGCCGAGGAATACGCCTGAATTTTTCCGGAGCATTTTGAGCAAAAATTTGAATTTTGCAAAAATTGTTCATACGCAAAATCCAAAATTTTGCTTAAAACGCTTCGAAAAAATTCAGACGTATTCTTTGGCTGATTACAAGAACTTTTTATTCTTGATGATTTTTCCGAAAAGCGCAACGTTTATTGTAAAAAAATTCATGAATGTTTTCACAAATATTTTGCCATTAAGGCGCCATTTTGAAAATACTAAAACGAAAAACCGATCTTTGAACCATGGATTCTCAAAGTTTAGACATTTATTCCACCCGTTAGTGAGATTCCAGGTTAATTACAGACTCGAAAAGCTTTGGAAAATGGTTCACAAAAAAAATAGGCACGAAAAATCACGTTTTTTTTTTGTTTAAACTGCATTTTGGGATGATAAATAAATTTTTTGAGGAATTTCATTGGCACCGTCGGAAAGAGGAGATCTTAAGCAATAAAAATATATGTGTCTCAATTTTTTCTAGTGTCGAATAGTCTTAGTTATTGGCCGCTGAAAAGCAGTGTCTCGGTAGTGGCGTTTTGGCCGTTTAAGGGTTAAAAAAAAAATTATTTTTACTGAAATTTTCTCAAAAGTGTTCAATTTGAAAAATTATTTTATTGCAAAATTTACCAAATTTCGAAGATCCATGTTGAATATTCTGTTGAGGTGAAATTAATTTAGTCTTCTGATGAGAATTACATATGAATTTATGCACGTCGTATTGTGAGACCCAGACCTTTGTTTTTAACCTTGTTTTCTATCTATTGTGGGAACCCATAGAAGAATATGATTTTCAAGTTCACACATGCACATTCCGTTCCCATACTTAAATCGCATGTGGACTATAGAAAGTGTGTATTCTCACCATAGACGGAAAAAAGTTGACCGTCTTACCCATTTTTTTCCAATTATTAAAATCAATTCGATATTAAAATATTTTCAAAAATTAATTTATCGCCATTATCCAATAGAATGCTTCAATTTTTTTCTCGAATTTTCATGCACAATCCATTTCCCATAAGAAAAAAAATTCGTTTTATGTAAATTTTTAGTTACGATGCTCAATATGAAGTGAATAGAGCTGGAACTGAACATTTATTTTTAAAATTAACTATAGAATACAAATGAATGATTACTTTTTAAATATCGCCCCCAAAAATCAACTGTATAGGATCCCAAAAAACCCCATAAATGGAAAATTGGGTTTTGCGAGTTTTTCGCGCTAATTGTGATTTTTTTGCCGTTTTTAAAATTCAAATTGTTTCTGATACATAAAATACTACTTTATACTGATAATGAGATGTTAACATAAATTGTTTAAACAATTCATGATTGTTTTTAGCCATTTTAACTAAGAATAGAGTTAGAAAATCGCGGTTTTTCTAAACTTTACAACTTATTTTCAAGTTTCTAGTTTCGGTGAGGCAATCATCAAATTAATTTAAACATATTTGTTTTAAAATTTATTATTTATAATAATATTCTCTTAAAATAATGCTAGGAAGTTTTTTTTTAACTGCACTTTTTGTCCACTTTCCAATTAGAGTGAGATAATAAGAATTAATTCAAGTTAGAAAACATAATAGCGATACAATTTATTGTTATTTTTAATAATATTCTCTTTGAATAATGGTAGAATGTTTCAGTGATTAACGAAATGTAACAAAACATAATTATTTAAACAAATTTTTATTGGTTATCTTCTATATTAATGCTAGATAGTTGCGATTTTTTCTGAAATTTTTTATTCTTTTTTTCACTTTTTAGTTAGTGAAATTATAATGAATGCGAATTAAAAAAGGTTGATTATTTAATAATAATCCATAGATATAGAAAATTTGAAGAATATTTTAAACAGCTGTGTTATTTCAGAAAAATATATTAACAAAAAAGAGATTGTTTAAAAAATAATTCTCTCTATTGTTTTTTAAAATTATTTGTTCATAACTAAAAAGCCAACGCAAAGTTAAAGATTTTAGAAAAACGCAAATTTTTATAGTAATTATCTAACAGAGATAGTTATAAACAATCATGAATTATTTTAAGTGAGAAGGTAACTAAAAGTTAAATATTTACGAAAAAACCCGCAACTTTCTAGCATTATTCAAAGAGAATATTATTAAAAATAATAATTCATTTTTAAGCAATTATGTTTGACAACTTGAATTAATTATTACCTCACTAGAATTAAAATTTGGAAAAAAGTGCAAACTTTTAGAAAAATATGCATCTTTCTAGCATTATTATAGGAGAATATTATTATTATTAATAAAAAATTGTTTAAACAATTATTTTTGTCAAACATAATTTATTATTTTTTTAAGCCGACTGAAAAGTTAAAAACAAGTTGAAAACTGTAGAAAATTCCCGACTTTCTAACTCCATTTTAAGAGAAAATAGCTAAAAACAATTATAAATACATGTGTAATAAAAAGTTTGTTTTTACCAAAATTATTTTGCTAACAATAATTATTTGACATTTCGTGTTTTTTAAGACCTTTTTATAACATTTCTTAATTTGTATCCAAGCCTAACAAAATGAGCTATTGTTTATTAAGATTGAATGAAACTTTTATTTATTTAATATGTTGCATGATTTACAATAACATTTTTTAATAATATTTTCAACAATTGTTATTTTTCATAAAGGTTCATATTTATTTAAAAACTTGTCTTTGTTAGTTATGATGAATAAATACAGCATTCGTATCAGATTCTCAGTTTTGAATTTGGTTAGATTGTGTGAGAAAACTCACAAAAAAATGTTTTCGTTTTTTATAGAATATTGTAGAATCTGCTGGACTTTTAAGGAATTTTGAAATTTGTTGGTCTGTTATTAGACTTGTTGTTAGTGCTTCTTGTGATCACTTATTGCGAATTTCGGAATAAAATTAAAATTTAAAAATATGTTGAATACAAAATTGTTGTGAATTTTAGAAAAAAATGCGATTTTTACAAAAGTATCTTATTAAAGGTTTGTAGTATCTTTGATCACGAATTTCTTAATGACAGTACAAAATTCAAAGTAGAAGATCCAAAATCTTGGACACTTTTGCTGAAAAAAAT
Source organism: Belonocnema kinseyi (assembly GCF_010883055.1). NCBI lineage: Eukaryota > Metazoa > Arthropoda > Insecta > Hymenoptera > Cynipidae > Belonocnema > Belonocnema kinseyi. The sequence goes on along the minus strand of NC_046664.1, from coordinate 18,731,671 downwards.
ATAGGATTAGCATTCTCTTAAATTTTTTTTTTTGTAAATACATATTATATAACTGTTTTTCTGAATTAAAACAAGTGATTAATTAATATAGAAGATAACTGATAGTCATTGATTTACTGATTTGTTCAAGAAAATATTGAAAAGGAGAATAATTATATTTTTTTATAACTATTATTTGTTTAAAAAGAAGGTTATAGTTTGCTCAATAAAAATCTACTCATAACTTCAAAAATTGCAAAATGTGGCTTCAGATTTTTGCAGGGCCTAAAGAAAATAGTCCATGGGATTTATTCGTCAAAGAATTAGCATATATACATTTTTTTCAACATTAATTATATTTTCGAGAAACTGATATTCCCTCGACTCTTTATGAAATTCGAGATTTCCTTCTTTTATTAAAAAGGATTTTTCAAAAATCTAAATCCGTGAATATGAATATGTAAGGGTTTGCTAAAAATGAACAATATTGCACAATATGATTGCTTCATTATCAATTAACATTGCAACATACATTTTTGGTGCATAAGATATAATTTTATTTTATTTTTCGGGATTTGAATTATATTACAATATTGGTAAGTAATAACCATTTTATAACTATTATAACTATTACCATAACCAGTAATTATTAATTAATTCCTTGAAAAAACTGATATGAAAGACTTTTGGTATATCCGCTTGAACGATTTATTTATTTATTTAATTAATAACCATTTTTATAACCACTATTTTATGACAATTTTATAAAAAAATAATAATATTATTAGTAATATCAATATTAAAGATCCCAGTATCCCAAACGAAATTCAATCTTTTTTTTTGACCACACTACCAATTTGAGGCCACCATAAGATCAACCTCTTACGTTTAATTACATTGAAACTTTGATATAAGGCCGGTTTCGGGTATGGCCTAGAACGGCTTAAGCTTAAATGGAGGTTAGCTCGAAACCATAAAGTGAATGCCGTATGAACCATTTCATTGAAAAATATATAATATTCATTAAATGAATTTCGCATATATTTAAATGTTTATTAATTTAAAGGCTGGCCATATTTCAATAATGAATATTAATTAATAAAAAGAGAATTTTCAGTGTGTTTTTGAAAAAAATCGCCTATCTTTCATCCCCTTGGACACCCATATCACCGAATGTAGTTAACCGAAATTGAGGGCCCCCACCAAAGAAACGTTTATGGTTATAACTTACTGGCGCCTCGTGTAGGGGCCCCTGGACATTCCCTAAATTGAAGCAGTAAGGAGCTACTCCACTCTGATTTACAGAAAGTTATAACCTTTTATTATCTGGTCACTTAATTCTATGTTCAACTTATATCGAGGGACCTTATATCGGAGTTCCAGTGTATTCAGCAACGTGGGCCATACGAATGTGATAATCCCCAAATAGCCGGCGGAATCGAAATTTGAGAGGATCCTCTCTTGATATTGGTACAGTCACATTGGCATGATTGCCGATTATACGTATTTTAACTCTACGAATATTGTTATTAAGATCATCTCTGGGAACTACGAATGGACACAAACGATAATCTATGATAATTCCAATGACGTACTCGTCGTCATCATCTGTTCCTACAGTACAAAAGCCTTCTGGTATCTGTTCAATAGTACTTGAATCATATAAACTTTCGTGATGATGAACATTAAGTTCCAGGGGAATAGGATGAACTGCGTTATCTTTATGTTTTATCACCAATTCTGAAAAAAAAGTTTAAGTACACTGTTAGACATTCTCGGAAAATTCTGACACATTTATGATACTGAAGTAACTGAAATTTACGAAATTAGGTTGCTGAAAATGAAATTCCGTAACTTTTACAGTAAATTTACTAAATTTGTATTTGACTTCAGAAGCGGTTTCTGAAAATTATTTATATTTTCCTAAAATTCCTAAATGGCAACAGTAATATAAGTTATCGTGACATAAAGAAATGCGCAGTTGCATGCGCACTCCTTACTTCTCAAACGCGTGCGGCTAGAAGACGAAGCATGAAGGTTCAGTACAGCGTGTTGCAAACATTTTGTTATGATTTTTTACGTAAGGGGGGCATTTTATTATTTCCAACAATTTTTCGGAACATCATGCACTGAACAATCCTGGTGAGTGAAAACAAATCTAGCTAACAACATTTTTTTTAATGTCAGGGAATTTTTTTGGTTAGTGAAACTGTCAAGTAAAATAAATTAAAAATTTTTTAAATTTTAATTTGAAATTAGTTTATTTCGTTTATAAAAGATTCTAGGTTAAAAATGTTACAAGGTTACGATTTTGCTCTTTGAATATTAATATGGTCAGGGTAAATGAAAAATTGGTCAGTGGGAATTTAGAGAAAATTAAATATAAAGTTTTGCGGTAACCGCATGGTATAATATTCTTGTTAGTAATTTATTTGACTTTTATTTATATTTATTTATTTGCAGTGGCTTTCTCCACAATATTACCTTGTTAGTTATAAATTTTTTTACTTGTTTGAAAATTCATGAATTTTGTTGAAAGTACATCTTTTCTGGTTGAAAATTGAATTTTTAACGACTAGTTTCATAAAAAATTAACTTATTTTTTAAATGTCATATTTAAATGCTAAAAAGTTCAACAAAATATTTTTGGTTGAAAATTCAATTATTTTTCGAAAATTTATCTTTCTATTAAAAAAAGTCATCTTTTTACTAGAAATTGCATCTTTCTTGGATAAAAATGCAACGGTTTGGTTTAAAATTCAACAATTTTGTATTAAAGTCTTTTTTCCTATTTGTTAAAAATTCAACTGTTTTATTGAAAATTTATATTTTTGGGTAGAAAATGGAACTACTCTCATATATCATTTTTTTCTCAATTAAAACTCATATTTTTATGCCGAAAAACGAAACTGAAATCTTTTTGAATAAAAATTCAACTATTTTTATTATTATTTGTCTTTGATTCAATAATCCATTTATTTTAGTAGACATGACACCTTTCTTGGATAAAAATGTAACTGTTTTTATAAAAATTAAACCATTTCTTTTCTCAAAAAGTTGCCTTTTTTAAATTAAAATTTCAACCGTTTCGTTGAAACATCGTATTTTTGGGTTAAAAATTGAAGTATAATTTTCGTAGAAGATTTACTTCTTGTTGTAATCTTATATTATGATGTTAAAATGTCAAAATAAAGTCTTTTTCGGATGAACATTTAATTTTTTTTTAATTTGTATTTTTGATTGAAAAATTCATCCGTTTTAGTAGAAATTTCATCTTTCTTGGATGAAGATGCTACTGTTTGCTTGAAAGTTAATCTTTTCTCTGTTTGAGGATACAACTTTTTTGTTGAAAATTTTGGTTGAATCACTTCTTTAAGAAATCATTTTTTTAGCTAATATTCGTATTTGAGTTGAAAATTAACTTCTTTGGTTTAAGGTTTAACTATTTTTCTGCAAATGAATTTTTTTGCTGAAAATTCAATTTTTTGCAAAAAAAATACACACTAATATTATTTATAATAAATAAAATAACATTTTGTATAAATTTTGTGAGTAAAGTTCTCTAAACATGTAATGTATAGAGTCATTATTGTTTGGTTCATTCATTTTAATATAAATTTGCAGTATATAGTTGTCATAAAAACAAAAAATTTAAGTAAGACTATACGAACGAAGCTTATATGTAAATAACTATGTTATATAATATACTCAATATATTAAATGTCAAAAAAATTCTTATCATAAAAGATGGACTTTGATTCTATATTTAATACAATGAGTTTACATAATATAGCGTAGATACATGAGAAGTGGTTAGTCTTAACATCAGTTATATTTTCTTTCTATTTATATTTTTGCGACAGATATAGACTTCATGTTTTATATTAAAATAATGAACCCACAAAAATTTTTTAACCTCTAGGTCTAGGACCAAATCTTAGTCACCGTTACAGTGGTTATGTCTTCTGTGACCATACCTACGCGTGTGCTTATCAGTCACGGCTATCGAAACAACTTAGGAGTGGGGATACCTCCCTCTAAGGATTTTGTTGCGAAGAGTACCGATCTGACGAGTCTTACTGTATATCCAATTTTAAAAAATAAATTCATTTATATACAAAACTCATTGAAAAGTCGTTTAACATTATTTAGAAATATAAAATTTCTTATTGAAAGATTATTTGTTCTTTTCTAAATGTGAACATTAATTAATGTTTCCTCTAGTTTTACTTTTTTTTTTTGACAAAAATAACCTATTTCCCTATTTCCCTATTTCCCCTTTTTACATTCGAGACCCAGTAATTACGAGATAACAGATTTTGCGATTGTGTGAATATTCAAGAATAAATACAAATTTATAGATTTAGCGATTACTGTGTGTCGTAAGCGAAAGAGTTATTTCAATTGGAACGATTTCGAAGAAGATATAAATATACTGCAGTAGTTAAAATTGCATTTGATGTTATTGATTATTATATTTACCAGTAGGATTAAGGAAAGTGGATAAGATGATGCAAATGGTACTAATCACGCGTTTCATTTTCTTAATTGAAAAAAAGGAAATCCTTTTCTGAAGAATTTTGATTAGGGTGTAACTGCAATGAATATTTTCAACAAATTTTACAGTTATACGCTTATCAATATCATACCTTTATGTTCACTATCGTATTTTTAGGATCACTGTCATTATCTTAATTGGATTTAATTTGTTTGTACAGTTTTGAGAGTATAAAATTAATTATTATGAAATAGAACGATAAAAAGATAATCTTACGTTTTAACTGTTTAAAACAACAAAAGACTTTTCAATATCAGTCAAGAAACTTTTGAAGAATTCTCAACTGAAAAATAAATAAAATCAGGCAAATTCCGGATATTTGACACAACTCTTGAAAAAGTCAGGGAATTTCTATATAGTCCAGTCATCTGGTCGGAAAAATAGGGCGAAGATGGTCATTTCTGGGTCAGTCATTTTTTTCTCTCAAGTACTTCATTTGTGGTTGCATAATATGGGGTCAGGTTCTGTGAACAGAAATATGCCTATTTTTTTTGTCTTTTGTCGCCTAAAATCCGAAAATCCTATCGGTTTGATGAAAAAGACAACAAAATAGGCATATTTGGAAGGTCCTTTCTCGTGACCTATCGGGAGCAGGTACTTAAGAGAAAAAAAATGACTGCTCTATAAATTACCATCTAAAAGTATCAGATGACTGGACTAATAGAGGTAGTTTAAGTTATGGCCAAGGAAAATAGTTTGGAATTTTTTAAATTTAAATTTTAAATTGTTTTATTTTATTTATAAAAGATTCTATATTTATTTATTTATTCTACATGTATGTCTTTTCAGACTTTTACATTTGTTGCCCCTTTCCCCACTTAATACTAAAATACAATATGTGTAAGTATCAATAAAAATATTATGTTAACAATTTTGTTACTAATAACATGTTAATTTAAATAAAGTTTCAGTCCCCTTACCACTACTATAACAGTGTCGTATTAAAAGATTCTGTATTAAAAATGATACAATATCGAGATTCTGTACATTGAATATTATTGACCAGAGAAAAGAAAAAATCGACCCAGGAAATATTAAGGAATTTAGAAAATGTTGTTTTCTGGGTCACCCCCTATATAATATTCGTGTTAGTAATCTATGTGCCTTGGATTTTTATTTGTATTTCTTTTTTGCTTGTAGTTTCCTCACTCTAAAAATTAATTTTTGTTATAAATTTTATTATTGGTTTGAAATATTAACTTTTTGACTTGTTAATCATCGCAAAAGAACTTTTATTTATTTATTCGTTCAGAATGTTTAAACAGATTTTTTAAATTTTCGGCAGTTAAAACCTAAATTAATAAAAAGATAAAATTTTATATTTTTCAATAAATATTGATCTTTCTATATTGTGTAATAACTGAGTTTGATCCCTCTAAATTGTAGATAATAATAATATCATAAATTAGAAGTATCTTTGCGACTTCAGTGTGGCAGAAGCAGATTAATGGAATGCAAATAATTGATAATGACGAATAAGATAAGCATATAGTTTATATCTTAAGACACTTTGAAGAATATTCATTGTTGGTAGACTCTTTTTAAAATTCTTTAAGAGTGGGTTTCCTCTTTTTTCAAGAAAATGAAGAGTGTGATTGGTATTCCGTGCTTGCTCTTATCCGTTTTGCCTAATCATATTGGTAAATATAATAATCTAAAACATCAAAAGCAATTTTAGGTTCTGAAAAAGTTAAGAAAGTTCCAGAATTTTAATTTAACTAATTACTATAGTGAAGTTTGACTGATTCAATTGAAGATAAATGAGCTACTAAAAATTAATGAAAAAATTACTTTTAAACAAAATAATATTTTTATAATTATGGGGTTTCTTTCAAATCTTTTATATCCTTATTTGAAATGTTAGTAAATCATTTCCATGAATCCGACAAAACATATTTATTCTCTTGAAACCGATCAAAATTCTTAAAACGCTTTTAAAAAATGTTTTGAAATCTTAATTTGTTTTAAGTCATTTTTAATTTTCCCAGAAAGCTTAAGAAAATTTTCGATACCCTTAAAGCATTTCATAATTTTTAAAAACCTTTTTTTTCTAATTTTCAAATATTTACGTTTTGTCTTAAATGTTGTTAAATGTTCTAAGATATTTTTAAATATTTTCAAAACTTAAGTTTTCAAATATCTTTTGAATTTTCCTAAAAAACATAAGATCCTGCAAATAAAAAAAAAACATTTTTCTGTTTTTTTTTCGACATCATTTTTTTAGTTGAAAATATAACTGCTTGGTTGAAAATTCATTCTTTTTTATGTAAAATTTAACTATAAGGTTTAAAATCCTTTAAAAATGTATCGTTTTGGTTGAAAGTTCATTTTTTTTTGTTTTCTTGAAAACTAGTTTATTATTATCGAAAATTAAGTTTGTCAATTACAAATTTAAGCATTCTATTTTGAGTTGAAAATGGATCTATTTTATGTGACAATTAAATTATTTTGTTGAAAATTCGTCTTTTTGGGTAGAAAAGTAATCTCATCAGATCCCTCATTAATTGAAACTTCATCTTTTTGTTGAAAAATTCATTACTTCGGTTGAAATTTAAACTATTTTCTTAAAAATAATTTTTTTTATGTTGATAATTTGTTTTTCAAACTGAAAATTTAACGAATCTATTTTTGGTTGAAAATGTATGTTTTTTAGTTGAAAATTCATATGTTTTGTTTAAGATTAGTTTGTTTTGGTCGAAAATTATTTTTTTGGGTTAAAAATGTTATATTTACATAAAATTCATTTCTCCGGTTGAAAATTGAGCATTTTAGTCAAAAACTCATTTCTGTAACTGAAAATTCTATTAATCCATTTTTTGTTGAAAATGTATCTTTTTTAATAGAAATTTAATCTTCTTAGTTGAAAAATTTAGTTATTTGGTTACAAATTAATGTTTTTGGTTCAAACTTCATAAGTTTAGTAAAAAATTAATTTCTTTGGCTGAAGATTTAATTATATTCAAAATTCATGTATTTTACGTATGTGTTACATAATTTCTGAATTACTCCTTGTAAAATTCTGTATGATTTTTTTCACTCAATGTGTTTAAAATAAATTTAGAAATAAACTTTTCTTTAAATTAAAATTATTGATCTCTTTGGTATGAGGTTGTTTTTATACCTGAAAAAAATTGATAACGGTCGGGGAAAACGAAGAATGGGCGAGGGAAAAGTTTGGGTATTTTGAAACTTTAATTTTGTAGCAACCCTAATTTTGAACAATTCTTAATCTTTGCAAACAGTTTAAACAAAATGGTTGACTTTACATTAGTGAAAATTTTTTTTACGATCTTGTTGGTTAGACAAAAAAAAATGATATTTAAATCGAAGGAGAAATGGTAAAAGAATAACAAGATTAAAATTAATACCATTAACTTGAGGTTGCCTTTAGTACTCTTCTTGGACTCAGTTTTATTTTCTTTCTCTAATGTATCAATTAAATTTTGTTGTAAAGTAAAAAAAATGATTTATTAAGTTATTTTTTCAAATAATACAATAATTAATTGGCTCTTTAAACTTTATTTTTTCAGCATTAGCTCGGCCATATAAAGATGACGCAGTTCATCCTTTTCCCATCGAACTTGATGTTTCTTATTACGAAAATTTATTTCATCCAAATATGATTAGCCACGTACCATCTGGCTTTTGTGAAGTAGGAACTGATGAGCGTTACCAGTACATCATTGGAATAATTATGTCTGGGCGTTTGTGTCCATTCGTGGATATAGTGGATCCTATAGCTGATCTTAATAATGGTGCTGGTAGAATTAAAATACGCATGGATGGCGATCATGCCAACGTGTCTGTACCAATATCGAGCGATGATCCTCTGAATAATCTGTTCCGCAAGAGATTCGGGCCAAAGCACGTCTGTATTGCCCACATACACGAATAATTCAACTTAAGAGTATTTGGGGAAAAAGATAACATGTTTATCTATACCAACAGATTGCTTACCAGATTATATTTAAAGTATATTAACGCGTAATATCTGAGATATTAGGCATCTTGATATTAGGCTTAACAATATTTTTATGTTAAACTGAAAGTTACGAGATGTTGACTGAAATATTCAAGATGTTAAATTTGTTGCCCAATGCAGGAAAGCACAGTACCTTTATAGGCTACTTGATATAGCTTATAATCAATTTCTTGGAAAATGCTGTCGACATCTGTTGTTCACTTTATGAATTATATAGTCAATGTTTCGTCTCGTATGTAGAGGATTGTCTCCGGTTGTGCAGCATATTTGTTTTATGCCCATAGCTTTTGACCGGATCATCCAATTTTGATGGTGCAGATACCGTTGTAGATCTAATGTCAACCCCTAACTTTTTGCTGAAGAAAGTATATTGATTTTATTCAAAACAGAAAAGTTAGGGACAATTTTTGGAAGCTAGCTTTTTTGGTTAAAACAAAAAACTGTCCCCGGTTGTGCAGCAGGATTTGTTTTTTGCCCATAGCTTTTGACCGGATCATCCAATTTTGATGGTGGAGATACCGTTGTAGATCTAATGTTAACCCCTAACTTTTTGCTGAAGAAAGTATATTGATTCTATTCAAAACAGAAAAGTTAGGGACAATTTTTGGAAGCTAGCTTTTTTGGTTAAAACAAAAAATTGTCC
>NC_046664.1:18707957-18722409 GCF_010883055.1 Belonocnema kinseyi | reverse complement strand
GGATTTGTTTTTTGCCCATAGCTTTTGACCGGATCATCCAATTTTGATGGTAGAGATACCGTTGTTGATCTAATGTCAACACCTAACTTTTTGCTGAAGAAAATATATTGATTCTATTCAAAACAGAAAGGTTAGGGACAATTTTTGGAAGCTAGCTTTTTTGGTTAAAATAAAAAATGGTCCCCGGTTGTGCAGCAGGATTTGTTTTTTGCCCATAGCTTTTGACCGGATCATCCAATTTTGATGGTAGAGATACCGTTGTTGATCTAATGTCAACACCTAACTTTTTGCTGAAGAAAGTATATTGATTCTATTCAAAACAGAAAGGTTAGGGACAATTTTTGGAAGCTAGCTTTTTTGTTTAAAACAAAAAATTGTCCCCGGTTGTGCAGCAGGATTTGTTTTTTGCCCGTAGCTTTTGACCGGATCATCCAATTTTGATGGTGGAGATACCGTTGTTGATCTAATGTCAACCCCTAACTTTTTGCTGAAGAAAGTATATTGATTCTATTCAAAACAGAAAGGTTAGGGACAATTTTTGGAAGCTAGCTTTTTTGGTTAAAACAAAAAATTGTCCCCAGTTGTGCAGCAGGATTTGTTTTTTGCCCATAGCTTTTGACCGGATCATCCAATTTTGATGGTGGAGATACCGTTGTTGATCTAATGTCAACACCTAACTTTTTGCTGAAGAAAGTATATTGATTCTATTCAAAACAGAAAAGTTAGGGACAATTTTTGGAAGCTAGCTTTTTTGGTTAAAACAAAAAATTGTCCCCGGTTGTGCAGCAGGATTTGTTTTTTGCCAATAGCTTTTGACTGGATCATCCAATTTTGATGGTGGAGATACCGTTGTTGATCTAATATCACACTTTTTTCGAATAACTGATTTCACCGAAATTCATTTTGTATAATAAAATAGAGGTGCAAAAATAAAGTTAATAACGTATTGTGTAAGAAGATTTCCGAAATTTGTTACAGGTTAACAATAATCAAAGATGTTTTGTATTAATATCTGTAGGTTTAGAGCTGTACTATCTTACACTTTGAATATCTACTATTGAACATCCATCTTTCTGCGTGTAGTTTCTTTGCACATGAAATTATTATATTTACACCACTGAATTTCAATCAAATATCATAAAATAAATTTTTACTTTTAGTAGCTTCAACGAAGCATTTTAGTTGGAAATTCTCAAGAACAGCTCCGATTTTGATATATTTTTTTAAATTTTGTTCTTTTATATTATTTAAAGTCAGAAACCTTTTGAAGGGGCCCAACAAGTATTTATATTTTTTAAACAATTGTAATGGTATTTAAGTGTAAAACATTTTTTTATACGATATTCATCAAAAAATTAGTGGTGAGAAATTTAACATTCTGTATCAAACATTACTGAAAATATAATAAAATTTAAATACATAAAATTTTATGAAGACTTGTTTATCAGTTTTTTTGAAATATTTTATTAAATGTAAATAATTTAGTGCTTTAGTCACATATACAAAAAATAAAAAAATTAATTCTTATTAATATTCTGCGTATCAGAGATACGATTAATCGTAGACGATTAATTGCAATGAATAGTAAAAATACCACGCTTGTTTATTATGCGAGTTAAACGAATGCATTACCTTTTTCATTACCACGTCACGTGGACAGTTTAACTATTTTTACTGTCTCTAACAGCTTATTACCTTCTTTTCCCTAAATATCCACAAACCCATGATCTCTTTTCATGATAATATCTCGAAGAGATCAAAATTATTTATAATGAATTATTTCAGAGTTTTAGTAATACAATAGACTCTACGATACATCTCGTTTCCGGGGCTGTAGGGGAAGCGAACACGAAGTGTCAGAATACCCTCTCCCCTGCGAGACGCGAGAGCCACGTGACGAGCGTGCGAATTCAAATGCTCTCAAGCGCAGTCCAGCTTTGTCAAGTATGTTCGATGAAAGGAAACCTTCCCTTCAGTGGCACCGAAACGAAAATCTTTTTTTTTTTGGGGGGGGGGGGGGGAATTCATATAATTATGAATTTCGCGAAATTCATAATTAAAATTTTGAAATATCAATTTAATTGGATCTCGAAGAAGATGATTGTTAATATCAGAACGAAAATTGTAGAAATTTCAAGAATAATTACCGATGCTAAGTTTGAAATTTTTTGAGTACTTTTTCTCCTTCTTGAATTGCTTTAAGGATACTTGATTTTGTTCCAGCAATGAGCCATTCATTTTTTTTACGTATTTTTGTTGGCGGCTCCATTGAAATTCTATGAAAAAAATGTCACAATGTAGGTTAAGGTATTTGGTAAACAGTTTGACAAAATGAAAGGTATGCTGCCTTGTTCGGAGTGAAATGAGGCAAGGAGCGGGGGCGAGCGAACGAAGGAGAAATCGGAAAACGACAAGCGTCTTAGAGAGAAGTGTCGTAGAGTCTAGTGTAACTATAACCCTTGCGAAAAACTATTATAGGGTGTTCAAAAGTATTCAGAATGGGCCATCCAAAAACACATGGAAAATATAAATGTGAATAACAATTAAAAATTTTTTTTTTAAATCAAAATGAATTTTTACAAAACTTTCTCATTTACAAAACAGAATAATTTTCTACGAAATAATTTAATTTTTTACCGAAAACATGAATTTTTAACTGAGAAGATTAATATTTTTGTGAAAAAGAGGAATTTTAAACAAAAATATGAATTTTTAAACAGTCTATTGGATTTTCAACTATAAAATATAAATTTTCTGCTAAATATTGCATTTTTTTTTAAGAAATATAAATATTACCAAAAAATGTAATGTATTTCAACTTTTTGTACATCATTAAGTATACTGTTGGCAATATTCTGTAATTTTTTCATTTGAAAATATTTAAAAACAAGCCGGTGACAGAGATTATCCGAGAACTTCTTGGGAAAAAAACAATTCCCGGTGTTGACTGTATCTCGGTCGGAAATGATCGGAAATCAAAAACAATTTAAATTTAGTCAAAGTATTATCAAATACTTTCCCAAAGTTCTCTGATTATTATTTTTTTTTTGCATTAAAAAATTGTTGGTGGTCATCTAAAGTGTAATTTGCTATTTTCCAGGAAAAATTCCACCATTTTGGGGGTAGAAAACACCCTTAATGTGAAAAAAATGTTTAACTAAACGTTGGAGGAAGGTATTTTATATGCAGAAAATGTGTGCCAAGTGTGAATTGAATCGGTACAGTAGTTTTGAAATGGCAGTGAACACGGACTTTGAAAAAATAGTTTTGAGAAAAACGCGTTTAAAGTTTTAGAAGCCCGCAGCTGTCAGTGCTGTAGTGCTAGAGGACAGGAGATTAGCTAGACAATAATTGCTCAGATCGACTTAAAATTTTGGGAGTATATTCTTGAAATGTTTAACAATAAGAAAAGACAGACAAAAAAATCGATTTTTTGAAAGTGAAAACCTTTACCCTCCCCCCCTAAAAAAATTTAAATTGTCAACAAAAGATATTAATTTTCAACTAAAGCCATGCACCAAACAATACATTTTTAACAAAGTACTACAACCTTTAACCCAATAGTGGAATTTTATACCAAAATGATTAATTTTCTACCTTAAAAGATGAATTTTTAACAAAATATAACGCAATAGTGTGTCAAACACGTACATATTTCTTGACCCACACAACAAATTTTTACGATGTAAATATATAATTATTGATATTCAGTTTATTGCAACACCTTTTTTTATTCTGAAATTACTATATAAAGAGATTTTTAGAAAAAAATGGGGACAAACTTAATTTTTAAAATAAATATCATAAATATTGTTTAAACAATATAAGCAATTGTTTTCCCCCTCCAAAAGGTTTCTGATTTTAAATAATATAAAAAAAACAAAATAAGAATAAAAAATTATGAAAATCGGAGCTGTTTTTGAGGACTTCCAAATTTTGCCTGTTTTATGTATTCATTGATTATACTATTCAATATCTTTTATTTGTGCAAACAATCTGCAAGCATGATGCAGATTAATCATTTTACGCAGAACTTTGAAAATTTGAATTCAACTTTTTAAAAAGAATCGCAAATAATGGTGCATAAACATAAATATTTACACCTATGTAAGAGCTTTTATTCTGAAAAATGTGGTTGGGGCTAAATGGTACAATGTTGGCTTAAAGAAATATAAGTTTTGTAAAAACGACATAAGGTTAATAAAAAGTTTTATAAAGTTGGGACCAAGTGGCATAAGTTGGAGGTAAAGTGGTATAGGATTGTTGCAAAAAGGTATAAAATACATATTTTTAACATAAATAGTGTATTTAAAAATAAAGACAAGGATTTAAAATTTCCGTCTACTTTTAATTCTTAAAAACGGTTGGTTATAAAAAAAGTTACGAAACATAGAAGATGTAATTTTCTTAGATGTTAAACCCCAAAAAAGTCCCCCCCCCCCAAAGAAATCTGGTAGGTGATTTCGGGTTTTCTACATTAAAGGCCAACAAGAAATTTAAATTAGGGATTGATGCTTCAGATATATAACTTAGTGCCTGCTAACCGGGAAAACAAAGAAATAGCCGGGAATAAACATAAAGCCGTGAATATAAATTCGAGCTGGGAATCACTATTAGATTTTTGGAAAATGTGATATTTTTTAACAATCGTGAAAACAAGAGAAGAATATTAATTTATCCTTTTCTTCAAAACTGTATGTATATGACTTTTAGTTACTGTTTTCTGTTTATTTATCTATTGATAAAGGTTACCATCGATGTGCTAGCAATGTTACTATTTCTGAAAAAGAAAACAATCGCTCATCCTACAATTTATGATTCTGAAAAAGAGATAAATATTTAAAAAATGAAATTGTGGTTTAGCTGGTTTTTCCGCAAGCTTTCCTTAGCCACATTTTACGGTACAAAAAAATTAATTGAAATGTTAGAGAAAGAAAACAATTACAATATATTATAATTTATTATATTTACCAATAGAATTAGAGAAAGTAAATGAGACGAACAGAATATCAATCACGCTCTTAATTTTTTTTATAAAAAGGAAACCCAATTTTAAATCATTTCGATGAGAGTATAACTAATTAATATTCGTCAAAATGTTTTAAGATATAATATATTCGCTTATCTTACACGTTATTCTAAATTATTAGCATTTCGTTTACCTCTTTATCGTACACTAAAGTAAAAAAAAATACTTTACATTTATTACATTATTCTGTCAAATTTAGAGGGATAGAAATTATTTATTGCACATAAAGATAAAAATCTAAGCTAGGTTTTAAATGTTTTACATGATTAAAGACTTCCTAAAATCAGTCAAGTTACTTCTCAGACTTTTTAACTTATCCAAACTACTTTTGCAATAGTTTCTTAAAAAATTGACAAAATGATTTCATCCTCCTTGCGCCAAACTCTAAAGCTGCACATAGGCCGAGTATCCTTTTAAATTAAGTTATCCTCGTATGTAGGCAGCATAAACATGTTTGGGCCCAAATATCTGGCGGAATCGATTATTAAGAGGATCATTCTCGGGTATTGGTACAGTTATGTTGGCATGATAACCATTTATGCGTATTTTAACTCTATCAGAATTGTTATCAAGATGATATAAAGGAGCTGTGAATGCACATAAACGTTCAGCTATAATTATTCCAATGACATACTGATAATGCTCATCTGTTCCTACATCCCAAATGCCTGCTGGTATGCGGGAAATTATTCTTGGAATGATTGAAGCTTCGTAATAATGAACATCAAGTTCAATGGGAAAAGGATGAACTGCGTCTTCTTTATTTGGTCCAGCTAACACTGACAAAAGAAAGTTTAAGTACTAAATTAATTATGGTATTAATAATAAAATTAATTTAATAAATGGCCATTAGGGTGGGCCAAAGATGCAAAATTAGGCTAAACACATCTAAGAATTAGGAACAAATAATTAAACTTACTGGAAAAATAGCAACAAAAAAACACATTTTACAATTAGAATGAAAAAATACACACTTCACACTCATGAATTAGGGCAACGCATTCAGAAATTAATATTATTTCGCGGTATTATGAAAATTCAAAATAATAAAAATAGCCGAGACCCTAGACTTTATATGTTTGAATTTTTCAACCATGAATCCTTGTGCAAATAATCTGACCCTGCTGAGAGAAAATCAAAAGAAAAAAACCTAACATTATTGTTAAGTGTTATGAGAGATTACCGAACTATTTTCTGGTAATTAATTACCCCATACTTAATTTGCTCTGATTTTTTTTTTTATTTTTAAACTTTTGTCCACCGACCCTCAAATGTTTAAAATAAAACTGAGATCTGATACATCGTTTTCTTTTACGTAGTTTAATATTTCATATTCATTAAAATGGTATCATTTACTTTTTGATTGAAAAATAAAAGGTTGCAGGCATATGCTCATTTCATAGTTTTATTTTTTTTTTAATTTATCTAATTATTTAGATGGATTTTAATTTTCGCGCATAGGAAGTAAATATACTTCAATCAAAATGACACCTCATATTACAGATTGAAGTACTTACCAACAGGATTAGGGAAAATAAATATGATGAAGCGCAGAATACTAATCAAGTTCTTCATTTTCTTGTAAAAACGAAAACCCTATCTTGAAGAAATTTGATAAGAGTGTAACATTAATGAATATTCTTCGAAATTTTTCAAGGTACAAGTCCTTTTACTAGTCGCTATCTGATATTCTATCATTTGTTTGCTTTTCATTAATCTTTCTAAACCAAACTGAAGTCGCAAAATGATTTTAGATTTATTACATCATTATGTGCAATTTAGAAGGAGAAAAATTTATTATTAAGCCATTTAGAAACATTCATGTTTACTTTGGAATAATGTAACATTTTATCTTTCTGTCAAAGATAAGCTTACGTTTTAACTCTTTAAAGAGTAAACATTATTTTTGAGGATTAAAAATGCTCAGATATTTTGTTTCTGAAAATATCGCAATAAACATTAAAAAATTGCATAAAATTGAATACATATTCTTTATTTTTGTCACTAATAATAAACATGATCATCTATAAAATAATTTATTTTCTATGTCAAAATCTTAGCTAATTTTTTGAACAATTGATAAATTTTGTATGAAATTGCTCATGAAGTAAATAAATCAGTATCTGCTGGTGAACTATCGTAATAATAGGTTATTGTATAGTTATTAATATTTGATATTTGTGCAAAAAATCAGGGTAACGTATTTTCAAATACAATTAAATATGCCTGCGAAATAGTCTAGTGATCCTGCCAACTAAGGAAAAATAATCTAGTGATCCAGCCAACTAAGGCAATATAAGGTACGATTCAGCCAGCTAAGGCGCGATAGTCTAGTGATCCATTTAACTAAGGCAAGATAAGGCATGATGCAGCCAATTAAGGCAATGCAGTGCATGATCCAGTCAACGATGGCAAAATAGTTCAGTGTCTCACTCAGCTAAGGCAAAGTAGTCTAGTGTTCCAGCCGGCAAGGCAAAATACTCTAGTGATCCTGTCAATTAAGGTAAGGTAGTCTAGTGATCCTTCCAACTAAGGCAAAATCATCTAGTGATCCAGCTAATTAAGGCACGATAGTTTTGTTATCCGGCAAACTAAGACGAGATCAAGCATTATTCAGCCAACTAAGTCAAAATAGTCTAGTGTTCCAGTCAACCAAGGCAAGTCTTGTGATCCTGCTAACCAGGGCAAGATAGTCTAGTTATTCTGCCAACTAAGGCAAGACAATCTAGTGATCCAGCTAGCTAAGCTAATCTAATAAATAATCCAGCCGACTAAAACAAGATTAGGCATTATCCAGGCAACTAAGGCAAAATGGGCTAGTGTTTCAGCCAACCAATGCAAGATATTCTAGTGATCTTGCCAATCAAGACAAGATAATCTAGTGATGCAGCCAGCTGAGGTAATACCAGATATGATCCAGCCAACTCAGGTAAGATTAGGCATTATATAAACAAGTAAGGCAATGTAGTGCATTATCTAAATACCATGGAAAAATAGTTTAGTGATCCAGCCAACCAAGGCAACAAAGTCTATTGTTCATGCCAACTTAGGCAAGATAGTCTAATGGTTCAGCCAATTAAGGTACGATAGTGTTTTTATCCGGTCAAATAAGGCAACATAAGGTTATATCCAGCCAAATAAGACAAAATAATCTAGTCTTCCAGCCAACCAATGCAAGATAGTCTAGTGATCCTGCCAACCAATGCAAGATAGTCTAGTGATTCTGCCAACTAAGGCAAGATAATCTAATAATCCAGTCAGCTAAGGTAATATAAGATATGATAATCATAACTTAGGCAAGATTAGGCATTATCCAGCCAACTAAGGCAAAATAGTATAGTGTTCCAGCCAATTAAGGCAAGATAATCTAGCAATCCAGCCATCTAAGGTAATATAAGATATGATCCAGCCGACTGAGACAAGATTAGGCATTATCCAGGCAACTAAGGCAAAATAGGCTAGTGTTTCAGCCAACCAATGCAAGATATTCTAGTGATCTTGCCAATCAAGACAAGATAATCTAGTGATGCAGCCAGCTGAGGTAATACCAGATATGATCCAGCCGACTCAAGTAAGATTAGGCATTATATAAACAAGTAAGGCAATGTAGTGCATTATCTAAAAACCATGGAAAAATAGTTTAGTGATCCAGCCAACCAAGGCAACAAAGTCTATTGTTCATGCCAACTTAGGCAAGATAGTCTAATGGTTCAGCCAATTAAGGTACGATAGTGTTTTTATCCGGTTAAATAAGGCAACATAAGGTTATATTCAGCCAAATAAGACAAAATAGTCTATTCTCCCAGACAACTAAGGCAAGATAGTCTAGTGATTCTGCCAACTAGAGAAAGATAGTCTAGTGATCCAGTCACCTAAGGCAATATAAGCCAGCCAATTGAGGCACGATAGTCTGGTTATCCGGCCAACTGAGGCAAGATAAGGTATGGTCCAATCAATCAAGGTCATTTAGGGCATGATCCAGCCAGTCAAGGCAAGGTAGTCTAGTGAACCATCCAGCTAAGGCATGATAGTCTAGTGATCCAGCCAACTAAGGCTTTTATAGTATTCCTGTCAACTAAGCCAAGATAAAGCATTATTCAACTAATTAAGAGAAAGTAGTCTCCTAATTCGGGACTTGAAAATTAAACTATTTGATATAAAATTAACTTCCTTGTTCAATATTTAATTGTTTTTGTAAAAAATTCGTCATTTTTGTTTCCAGAAAATTAATAAATTTGGAAACTTTAAAATTTAATTGAAAAATGTTTGATCCTAATTATAAAAGAATCTATGTGGAAAATGTCACAAGATTAAAATTCTGTTCTTTGAATAATAATAATCTGAGAAATGAAAAATCGGTCAGGTAAAAGTCAAGGGGAAGTCAGAGAATTTTGGAAATGAAGTTTTGCGACCATCCCGAATGGCCCCATGTTGATACAGTCAAAACGACAAGAGTGCCTTTTAAAATTTTGATTTAAAAGATAGAGAAACATCTTTCATCCAGATGATGTGATATAAATAAAGAACAATATACAAAATATTTTTCAGCGGTGATAATTATGCATTTAGTTTTTATAAAATTATTTGTTTTTATGGTAAATGTGAAGCTAATGGATGTTTTCTTTTCTGTTTCAGGTGGGTGTTTTTTAACTATACTCAATCTTCTTCCCTAATCTTTTGTAAGTCTAATCATCAATTTAATTATTAATATTCGCAATCATAACAAATTTTGTGCAGCCTGGATTTAAAAGTGTGTATGTTGTAATTTTTCATTGTAAATTAATTCTTTTTAATTGGAAAGTCTATTATTATATCTTTTGTTCAGAATTAATCTCTTTTGGTTAAGAATTCTAGTATTTAGTCGATAATTCAACTATTTGTTCAATAATTCGTTTTTTTGTGTTGAAAATTCAACTATTTGGTAGAAAGTGTATGTATTTTTTTGTAATTTCTTATTTCTAAGACGAAAAACAATATTCTTGATTGATAATTTAAGTGATTGGTTGAAAGTTGAACTACTTTGTAGAAAATTCATTTCATTAGTTGAAGATCTATCTATTTTTATAAAAATTTAACTATTTTGTTGAAAATTAATTTTGTTGTTGTTAAAAGTAAATTCCTTAAACTGTAATTTAAACTATTCCATTTTTAATTGAGAATTGATTATTTTTTTACTTTGTACTTCAACTAATTTGTAAAAAAAATTTTATTCTGCTTTGAAAACTATTAAATTTCTCATTGAGAATTCCTATTTTTTGTTAAATTCGACTGCTTTTTATTTAAAATTAAAACCATTTTTGATTGAAGCTTACCTTTTTTTATTTAAGAATTCGAATAATTGTTTGCGAATTTATCCTCGTAAGTCGTAAATGCATCTGCTCTGTTGATAACACAGCCACACAAAAAAAAGTTTGCAGATCTGGTAACAAGACACACGTATTCCTATGGATTTTGGGGCGCTGAATTCAAATTCGGTATCAAAAATCACCCATCACGTCATGCTTGAGCCATAACCTCAAAAAATGACGAAAGATCATGCAATGAGGCAAATAAATTTCAAAATATTGCCAGTGATGCAAATTTTCACTTCAAAAACATGTCGACAACTGTGGCGGATCAACGCTTGCCTGATATCAACTTATTTAACATAACTTTACCCAACAGAACCTGACCTCACCTAACCTGAATTAACATCAATTTATTGAACTACACATATTTTCCCAGTAGCAAATGTGTGTTACATCGAATGGGTAAACTCGAGCCTAACCTAGAAATAAATCTAATCTAGCCTAGCCTAACCTCACGAAACACAATTAAACTGATTGTGTAAAAAGCAAGATAAAATTTAAACACGAAAGATAGTATAAATATATCCCTTAAGTTTAAGAAAAGCAGAGAGAAAAAAAGTTTGAATAAAACTCTTATTCATTTGCATGTTTAAGTTACAGTTTTACATTTTAATTGATACAAACATTGTCAGGTTAATTGAAATGGGGTCAATTTTACTTGTATTTCTAAGTTTCTTCAAATGAGTAATGTGCGCCTAAATTTTTAACCACCTCTAGTACAATGAAATGAATTTTATTGTGTTACAACGGGAACACTTAAGTTAAGTTGTGTTGCGTTAAGCAAAATTTCGTTAGGTTCTGTTAAGTTAGATTCATTTGTAGGTTAAGATCGAGTTAACCTATTAAATATAGTATACATTTAAGACTGAGAACCGTACGCTTACATAGCTTCATGTGTGGCTGAATTTCATTCGGCTAGGTTAGGTTAGGATAGGTTAAACCTCTATGTAGGTTAAGCCGAAGCTGAATGAAACGGTACCGCAAATGCAACGGGACAACACAATGAGTCTAAATATGTTACGTGCGAAGTTAAGTTAGGTTAGGTTAGGTTTTGTTAGGTTATGATAGGTTAGACCTCTATGTAAGTTAAGCCGAAGCTGAATGACACGGTACCGCAAACACAACGGGACAACACAATCAGTTTAATTGTGTTTCGTGAGGTTAGGTTAGGTTAGGCTAGGTTAGATTTATTTCTAGGTTAGGCTCGAGTTGACCCATTCGATGTAGCACACATTTGCTACTGGGAAAATATGCTTCCAGAGCTTTACGTGTAGTTCAATAAATTTCTGTTAATTCAGGTTAGGTGAGGTCAGGTTCTGTTGGATAAAGTTATGTTAATGACTTTGTTTTAAATTCTTCTCTTTACATTCTCATCATTTATGATTGAGAAAGTATTAGAATTGTCGGAAATTTGACATCACACTTTTTCAACGGATCTCCACGTTTCGAGACCCCCTGAATCCGAAAATCAGGTTTTCACGATGGCGTCTGTCTGTCCGTCCGTCCGTCCGTAAACACGAGAACTCTCGAAAAAATGAACGAATCAAATCCATCTTTGGCACACTCTTTCTAGGTCCTAAAAAAAAAGAACGAGTTCGTTAACCAGCCATTGTTGATGAAAATTCAAAAAGTGAGCGCATTTTTAAAATTTTTGAGACCACTTTTTTCTGAATTTGAAAATTCTATGTACGGATATTTATGGTATTGAAAAGAACAAACAATTTATCCTAATGACTTTTTTCGATAAAAAGAAAATTCTCAGATTTATAGCGTTTTCAAAATATTTTTAATCAACCGAAAATCAAAATTTGAAGCCGAAAAACGCACGATATGAAAAAAAGTCAAGAGAAGAAAAACATTTCTTCTTGAAATCCCTACAAGATTATCATAACCAATTTTTGGATTTTCTTCAAAAATCGAAAATTCAAATTTTGATTGCACAAAAAATAATGGAAAATAAAAAATTCCATTTTATGGACAAACTGTGTAGGATACAAAAAAAGATGAATTAACCAAAATGGTTATCCCAAAAAAAGATGTACGATTTCATTAAGAATCACTTCTTGATAGGACGCGTACGTTTTGTTTTATTCGTGAAAAATAACGTTGAAAAAAGTAAAATAAAAAAAATGTTTGGAAAATGACGAAAGTTACGAGAAAAAAATCCAACAAAACCTGTTGACAAATGTCTGTCGGAAATCGAGCGCGCAGCGCGAGTGTCACGATGAGAATGTGTACCTCAAGGCCTATAGAGGTTTGAGAAACTTAATCTCTGACTATACTTAATTAAACAGACAATTCAGAGTTTGAAGACGCATATAAATACTGCCATCTAAAATAGATCTTTTTGATAAAGTTTTTTTCAAGCATTCCAAATGCAAAGAATAAATATGCGAGCGCGAAGCGCGAGATGCAATCGTCGCGCGCCCTAGACGCGCTGAAACTTGCGAGCGAAGCGAGCCGCGTGTGTAGGGCCCGATGAGAATGTGCCTACAAGGCGGGCAGATTTTTTTTTAATGATTTGCTTTTTATTTAAAATTAAAATTTTATTTTTTAATATCAATTATGACATTTTTATTAAGGATTTAGCTTTTTTATTAACAAATGTAACTTTTTAAGTTGAAGTTGCAACTATTTGGTTTAAAACTCCACTATTTTGTTAAAAAGTCATCTTTTTTCCATCCAAAATTAAACTACTTGGTTGATAATGCAACTGTTTTTGCCTAAAGTTTTATCCTTGTTGTTTGAAAATTCAAGTGTTTCATTAAAATTTTAATTTTTTTGTTGTAAATTCCACTTTTTCGTTGTAAAAGTCACTTTTTTGGTAGAAAATTCAACAGTTCTGTTGTAAAGTCATCTTTTTGGATGGAAAATTCGTCTTTTTGTTAGAAAACTTGTTGGTTAAAAATTTACATTTCTTGGTTAAGGATTCAAATTGAGAATTCGTGTTTTTTATTTAAATATGAGTAATTTGTGAGAAATTATCTCTATAGGTTGTAAATGCAACTGTGTAGTTGCTAATTATTATGTTGTTTGTTCAAATTTAACTATTTGATTAAAAATTCATCTTTTTTCAAGATGAAACTTCAAATATTTGGTTAAAAAGTGAATCGGTTTTCGTTGAGGATTCAAGTATTTGTTTGAAATTATATTTTTTTTCGTTGAAAATTAATATTTTTTATAAGAAAATTTTGCTATTTGGCTGAAACTTTAATTATTTTTTTAAAATGCTACTGTTTTGTTCAAGAGTCATTTTTTTAAATCGAAAATTTAGCTATTTGGTTGGAAATTCTCATCTTTTTGGTTGAAATTTCATCTTTTTAGTTAGAAAAGTTCGAGAATTCGGTGGAATCTTTATCTGTTCAGTTTAAAAGTTCTACTATTTTGTTGAAAATTCATCTGTTTTGTTTCAAATTACAAAAATTTGGTTGCAAATACAAATGTTTGGTATATTTTATTTATTGCCTTTTTTTCTTTTTACATTGCAACTATTTGGTTGTAAATATAAATATCTGGTATATTTTCTTTACTATATTTTTTTGTTGAATATTCATCTTTTCAAGTTTAAAAGTCAACTTTTTTTTAGAGAATTTTAGTCTCTAAAGTCCGATTTTGTAACTAGAAATTTTTGAGATAATTATAAATATTTGAAAAACTAATCATTTTTGGTTGAAAATTCAATCTATCCCAAGTTAACTTTAATAATGTATGTACTTGCAATAATTTTATTTAAAAGAATTTCTTCCCCTATTTTCGTAAAAAATCACCCTCTTTTCCCTGATTGAAGATCATTCTGTTCTGTAAAGTCTGTCCTAGTCTCATTCTTGAAAACGTTAAATATTTTTCCCCAAGATTAGTCCTTTCTTCCTTATACCTAAAAATAATACTCTCATATTTTCTCTTAGTTTTTGGCGTGAAAATGTTCAAAAATAGGTTCAGACTGTGGGTCATGATTAAAAGTCGTCTGGTCTAGTAATTTCAGAGAGTAATATGGCTAGGCTGTTTAGAGAGCACATGTTCAAAACAGCTTTATGTTTGCAAGTGTGTATGTGTGTGAGTCTCTAAGTGGAGGTGG
>NC_046664.1:18650501-18707947 GCF_010883055.1 Belonocnema kinseyi | reverse complement strand
TATTTAAAAGCTTGTCTCTTCAAAGAATGGAAACCCTTTTTCGCAAACACCCAAGTACTGAATGGAAACCTTCAAGATCCTCGAGGGCAATGCACCTCACCAAGCTTGGGTGGGAAAGTTGAGTCTGAATTCCTAAGCGATTTTCCGAAAAAGATTGCTTTTTATGAGACCCATTGCTTCTAAGGCTGATCTACTTCCTTTCTTCTTTTTTTCCTTTACTGACCTTGGTTATCTTGATCTTAAAAATTAACATAACTAGATGGAAAAAAGTTAAATATGCAGTAAAAGTAGCGAAATGCAAGAAAATATTTTAAATATATTAAATAAAAAAGAGTTAAGTTGAAAAAATAGAATGAATTGTCTAAAAAGAGTTTAATACTCAACGAAACAGGTTAATTTTCAAATATACAGTTGCATTTTTATTCAAAAAGATTAGCTTTTTAGAAAACAGTTGAATTCTATAAATTTTCAACTAATTAGTTTGGACAGTAGATTTGATGATAGTCCAAGTATTATTTAAATAATGTTTCGTCTATAATAATTTTTAACTAAATAGTTGCATTTTTTAACTAAAAAGGATCAATTTTCAACCCAAAATAGAGTATTTAATTTTTCACTTAGGATCATTAATTTTGAATCGAAGAAAAAAACATTTCAATTTTCAACAAAATAGTTCAACTTTCAGTTTAAAAAAACTGATTTTTAAAAACAAAAAAAATTAACTTTTAAGAAAGTAGTTTAACCTGCAACCAAGGAGTTTAATTTTTAACGTAACAATGGTTTTTTGTGTTAAAAATTCAACATTCTTTAAGAAAATTCGTGTTTTTGTTTCAATAATTTAACAATTTGGTAGAAATTTGAATTATCTGATCGAAAGTTAAACTGCTTTGTTGTAAATTCCATTTTTTAGTGAAAGATTTGTCGTATTAATCGATAATTTATTTATTTGTTTGAAAATTCGGTTTTTCGTTGAAAATTAATTTTTTTAACGATGACGTCTTACATTTTTTGGTTGGAAATGTATATTTTTCAATTAATAATTCAACTATTTGTGTGATAATTAAACTATTTTTGTTGTTTAAATCATGCTCTTTTTTATTTTTTATTAATTCAGTTATTGTTGTTGTTGAAAAATTAACTATTGCATTTTTCATTTAAAATACAGCTTTTTACTTTGAAAATTCAACTTCTTGGTTAAGAGTCGAACTACTTTCTTTGATATTTATTTTTTGTTTGAAGATTAATAATTTTAATAAAAATTCATCTATTCGAATGAAAATTGAACTATTTTGTTGACAAATTTTGTTTGGGTTAAAAATTAATTTTTTTACCGCCAATTTGACTATTCCATTTTTTGTTTAAAATTGATCTTTTTAGTGTACAGATTTAACTAGTTTGTTGAAATTTTATCTATTTTGTCACAATTTATTGTTTTTTGGTAGAAAATTCGTCTTTTTTGGTTAAAGTCAAGAATCATAATTCTAGTATAAAATTCACCTTTCTAGTTAAAAATTGAACTATTTGATTAAAATTCGCTTTTTGAGCTAACCTTCGAAATTTAACTATACTACTTTTGTTTCAAAATTGATCTTTATAATATAGTTTAAAAATTAAACTATTTAGTTTAAAATTTATGTAATTTATTGAAAATTTGTCTTTTAGAAATTTATATATTTTGTTAAAGTCTTGTCTTTTTTAGTAGAAAATTAGTGTTCTTGGTAAAAAAAAATTCTTTTTTATTGAAAATTCAACTTTTTTGTAGAAAAATCTATATTTTGCCCTAAAAATTTAATATTTTAGATGCATTTTTTTTTCTTTGCTGGCTGAACAATTTTTTTTAGTTGAGGATGCAACGTTAGAAGGATTTGACGTTAGATCCAGAAAATTATTTGATCAGTAACCGGAAAAATCTAACGACAGAAATTAATTATTTAATTAATTACTCTGGTCGACAAAATAACATCAAAACTACATTACATTTTTTGTTGAAAATTCAACTCACTGATAGAAAGTTTAACTACTTTTTCAATTCCTAAGACCCATCAATTAATTCGCGAAAAAAGTTTAATCTTCAAAAATTAAATATAAATTGGGGCTGCGGTGGGGAGGGGGGGGGGGGCATGTGGGACAAAATTTCAAAAAGAAACTTTACGCTATTTATGCTCGGCCACTAAAGTGTGAAATTTGACGTAAATTTGATGCAAATTTGATGGATGCTACAGGATTACACAATCGCGTGATGCAAGATGTGACGACATGTAAGTGACAAGCCTTTCGCCGATTGTATGAGTAGGCTGTATGATTGGATTCTGTGCTGTCAGTTTTTATAGAGCAGCTGTTTTATTTCTTCCATGAATGATTTTTTGCGTCATTTGCTATTTGAAAATAAATATTTTTTCGCCAAATTTAAATTTAATAATCTTTTACGTTATTTAAATGGTTGTAACGTTCAATCTCAAGTCCTTCAAAAGCCGAAGAAAAAAATAGAACAAGTTATTTTTCAGGATATTTGGGAGTGATTATAAGACAACTAAGAATCTGTCCCTTAGGGATGTTCACAGCGTACAGTTTGCTTATAATTTAATTAATTTTTTTAATAATTTATAAAATCTACGAAAATAGACCCAATGTTAGTTGCTGTGAATTTTGAAGGAGAAATTCAAGCGTGATTTAGAAAAAAGGGTTCAAGTTGAAATGGTTTATTTAACAATAGTTATATTGATTTTTGTATTTTAGATTGAATACTGATATTATCGGATGGATAGTATTGGACCGCTAACCAGATGATCTTTTACAAATTATCCTTGTATTTAAAAGACGATAACACACTCCAGAATATAGATTAAGAAATGTTTTTATTTATTTATTAATTTTTATTATTTATTAATTTTATGATTTAAAAAAGTGATCTTTGAGATTTTAACTTTTATTTGAGCTATTGAACATTTTCTAACCAGAAATACTTGAGCGGTACAATTTATAAAAATTTTTAATCTTGGTGTTTAAGAAAATTTAATTAAAAAATGGTTTAATTAAAAATCTTCAAGGCTTCCATTTTATATCCGTAAATTATTAAGAGTTTAGATTAAATTTTTCGGGAATACAATTTTTTTCAGCTAAAATTTGAAAACTTCAGCTTTAGAACGTCGATTTTTAAAATTTTAAATGGCAGGAAAAATTTTTTGCATACCCGGAAATGACCGGAAATTTTTTGCATCGACTAAAACGGCCATCCTGAATTAAAATTAGGACTGTTTTCGTTGGTATTATAAATAATTATGAAGAATGGATAAATTTTCAGTTTGACTGCACATACAGTAAAGTTTGTGTGCTCGTCCCTGGCACGAAAGATTTAATTTCGCTTGATAAGAAAGTGTCGAGTTGGGAACCAGAAAACAAAGAGGTTACTGAAGTACTAGACATGGATTCGCTCTTCCCGAGTTCATGTTTTACAACTTTGACTTTTTTTCAACCGAGAAGATTAATTTTCTACCAGAAAAAAAAGAAATTTCAACAAAATACATACATTTGTAACCAAACAGTTGATTATTCAACCTAGAAGAAGATTAATTTTCTCTCAGAAAAGATGAATTTTGAACCAAGCAGATTAATATTCCACCAAAAGGACGTATTTTCAGCTAATAAAATACATTTTCAACTAATTATTTTGGACAGTAGGTGTGATGTCAAAATTTTATTTGAATTATTTTTCGTTTTTCAAAATTTGTTACCAAGTAGTTGAATTTTTGAACTGAACAATATTATTTTCTAACCCGAAATGTCTACAAAATAGTTCAACTTTAAACAAAATAGTTAAATTTTTAATTAAAAAAATTGATAAAAAAACAAAAACGAATTTTCCACTAAATTGTGATTCTTCAATCAAGAAATAAACTTTCAGAAAGTAGTTTAAACTTCAACAGAGGAGTTTAATTTTCAATAGAATAGCTGTTTTTTGGGTTGTTAGTTCAACTTTTTTGTAGAAAATTTGTTTTTTATTTTAAATTTAATGTTTTGGTTTTAGATTTATTTTATTAGTTTAAAATTTATTTGTTTGAAAATGTAACTATTTTTTTGGAAAATTATTTTTTTTATTGAAAATGTAACTATTTTTTTGGAAAATTATTTTTTTTATTGAAAATGTATCTTTTTTAATTAATAATTCAAATATTTCATTAAAAAATGAACTATATTATTTAATGTTCATATTTTTTGGCAGAAAATTATTCATCTTGGTTAAAAATTTAAATCTGTGATTACAAATTAGAATCTACAACCAAAAACAAATGAATTTTTAACCAAATAGTTCAATTTTTATTCAAACAGTATAATTTTCAACAAAGAATGTGTTGGTTGATGTTTCAACAAAAAAAGATTTTAATTTAAAGTAAAAAACTATTGGATTTAACCAACAAAGACGAATTTTCAATAAAATAATTGAATCCTTAACTAAAACAGATTGTTTTCAGCCACATAGTTTCTTTTTGTAACTAAAAAATAAATTTTCTACCAAAATGATGAATTTGCTAGAAAAGAGTTAACTTCTCATTTAAAGAATTAGTTTCAAACAAAAAAGGGATTTTTCAACTAAATTGAACAATTTTTTTGATGATTCAACTGTTTAATTAAAATAGTAAAATATATAATTTTTTATCAAATAGTTAAACTTTTAACTAAAAATGGTTAATTTCCAAATAAAAATTTGAATGTAAATTTTTAACAAAATAGTGAAAGATTCAACCAAGCAGTTTAATTTTCAACCTAAAAAGATGAATTTTCAGCAAAATGCATACATTTTCAATCAAATAGTTAAATTATCTGCCAAATCGTTGAATTGTCAACCCAAAAAGTGGAATTTTCAACCGAGAGGTATGACTATTTTTTAAATTGTGGAATTTTCAACAAAATAATTGAATTTCGAACTAAATAATAAAATATTTAAATGAAAAAGCTAAATTTTTAACCAAAAATTAATTAGTAATCTTTTCAACTGAAAAGAATGAATAGTTGGATTTTCTTATTGGGTTCTATTAATTCAGTTCAGAATTAAGTAGAAAAATTAGGCTTATTGATTAAAATTAAATAATAGCATTTTAAGTAAATGTTGAAGTTTATTGATAATACTTGAAAAATGTAATGACTACTTTGATATTTTTTTTCTGACACTATTTATACTATTTTTCATCTCTAAAGTGAATCCGAGGATTGCACTCTAAATCCTGATTGAATAAGTGATTCGATCATTTTAAAATCAATTTTCGGATTTAATAATAATATTTCTTTTCTATTATTTTCTGATTGAAGTGTACAATGTTGAAGTACATTTTTCTTTTTTGAATCGTATCAAATGTGCTGATGATGTAGACACTTGTTAACTTGTACTCACTATGATGACTCATTGATTATGTAACGAATGCATTAACTAATCTGTTGTATGCATTGAATTGAATAATTGTAGAGAACATGTCATCATCAGAGAGATAAATTATTTGTTTAATTATTTAATTGTCAGTTATTATGTACTTCTATTATTTTGAAAATTCGTATTTTCAAGTGAACTGGTTTGTTTGCGTGCTAAGTTTCTAGAATGTTTTTACAGTCGGTAAGGCAGGCTTCGTGGTCCGGAAACGCCCCTGGCTATCTACTTTAATGTTTGCGAAAAAAGTTGATTACCCATCTCGAGAACATTCTTTGGATGAAGTGGTTCGTGCCCGTGCTAAGTTTCTAGAATGTTCTGGAAGTCGGTTATGTAGGTTTTATGGTCCTAAAACGCCCCTGACTATCTACTATAATGCTTACGTAAAATGTCAATTACCAACCTCGAGAACATTCTTTGGATGAAGTGGTTCGTGTCCGTGCTAAGTTTCTAGAATTTTCTGGATGTCGGTTATGAAGATTTTATGGTCCAAAAGCTCCCCTGACTATCTACTTCAATGCTTGCGAAAAATGTCAATTACCAATCTCGAGAGCATGCTTTGGATGAAGTGGTTTGTGTCCGTGCTAAGTTTCTAGAATGTTCTGGAAGTCGGTCATGTAGGTTTTATGGTCCTAAAACACCCCTGACTGTCTACTTCAATGCTTGCGAAAAATGTCGATTACCCACATCGACAACATTCTTTGGATGAAGTGGTTCGTGTCCATGCTAAGTTTCTAGAATGTTCTGGAAGTCGGTTATGTAGGTTTTATGGTCCTAAAACACCCCTGACTGTCTACTTCAATGTTTGTGTAAAATGTAAATTACCAACCTCGAGAACATTCATTCTTTGGATAAAGTGGTTCGTGTCCATGCTAAGTTTCTAAAATGTTCTGGAAGTTCGTTATGTAGGTTTCGTGGTCCAGAAACGCCCCTGACTATCTACTTCAATGCTTGCGAAAAAATTCAATTACCCACCTTGAAAACATTCTTTCGGTGAAGTGGTTGTTGTCCGTGCTAAGTTTCTAAAATGTTCTGTAAGTCGGCATGTTTCGTATAGATGCCAATCCTGGAAAAAAACACTTTAAAAATTCCAGGCTTCTCCTAGGCATCTTCAGATTTTGTTTAGGTCGAAGTATTTATACAATTTCCCGAGTTTATTATTAATATTTTTGTTCAGTCCTAAATTCCCTGAATTTGTATAATAATTCAAAAAAGTTTTTTTGTTTCTTAATACTTGAAATTCATTGATACTAACATTAATATTTGAAGATTTGTACAATAATATTACGCTTAATATTTTTATGAAACGATAATTTGAGCAGTAAATGTTGGTGAAATTTGGGTCTAGTACTTTAGGATCCAAAATTATTGAATTCAATTAGTTAATAATTGAACCAAATGTTTTCTGAGACTAATGAAAAATTCAAATTTCGTAACTGAAAAATTGAAAAATTTTCAATCCTTTAAACCTTTAAAAAGCTTTAAAATTTTATTTCAAAACCTTTAAAAATCTACATTTTTGTTAATGTTTTTAAATCTTTGTAAAGTTAAAAATTATTTTTGAAATTGTTCTAAAACTTTTAACTATTTATTTTAAAAATCAAGATTTTTCATTAATTCGAAATTTTTTAAATTTAAATTAATTTCTAATTAAATTTAAAAATTTAATAATATATTAAAAAATAACATTTTTTAAAATTCTGAATAGTTAGAAAAATTACCTTTAAATCTTAGAGATTCTTTTTTCACAATTTAAAAAATATTTTGAAATTTTTTAGTATATTCTCATAAAATTAATGAAACAAAATTTTTCAACAATCTTAAGAAAAACGTAATATTCTCATGAAACCTTTAGAAATTCTTAAAATTCTTATAAATTTTTATTCGAAATTTTCAAAAATCTACGTACTGTTTAACAATTTTGAAACTCTTTTCAAGTTTTAAAATATTTTTGAATTTTTTCAAAGCTTTTACCCTTATCTTTCAAATTGATTAGAGTTTTTTCTAATTGAAAAATTTTTTTATTGAATTATTTTAAATATTACTTAAAATCAATTTTGAAAAACGAAAAATCGCTGAAATTTTCCCAGGAATTTTAAGAAAATTTATTTAGAATCTTGAAACCTTCGAAAATTCTAAAATAGCTTCAAGATTTTATTTCAAGATCTTCAAAAATATACATTTTTATTTTCATTTTTTCAAGTTTTAAAATTAATTTTGAATATTTTGTATAACTTCTAAATATCTTTTAAAATGATTATAATTTTTCCTACAA
The DNA here is from genome assembly GCF_010883055.1 of Belonocnema kinseyi. Classification (NCBI taxonomy): domain Eukaryota; kingdom Metazoa; phylum Arthropoda; class Insecta; order Hymenoptera; family Cynipidae; genus Belonocnema; species Belonocnema kinseyi. The sequence continues at coordinate 18,700,256 of NC_046664.1, read as the reverse complement.
ATTGAAAAATATTCTGCTAGTTTAAAACCATGCCTTTAAATCTTCGAGATTCTTCTTCGGTAATTTTAAAAATCTTTTTAATTATTCTGCCAAAATCAATTTTTTAAAACAAAATATCGTTTAAATTTTCCCAGAAATGTTGAGAAAATTTATTTAGTATCTTGAAACTTCAGAAAATTCTAAAAGAGCTTTAAGATTTTATTTCAAGATCTTCAAAAATATACATTTATATTTTTCAATTATTTTTAGATTTTAAAATTATTTTTGAAATTTTTTTATAACTTCTAAATATATTTTAAAATGATTATAATTTTTCCAACAATTTTTAAAAATTCTTCTAGAATAAAACCCTGCCTTGATTCTTCTTCGGCGATTTTCAAAATCCTGTTAAATATTCTCTTTGAATTAAATTTAAAAAAATCATTTTAAATTTTCTTAGGAATCTAAAGAAAATTTGCTTATTTTTTCAAAACCTTTCAAAATTCTTAAAGGGCTTGTAAATTTGTATGAAGAATTTTCAAAAATCTACATTTTGTTTAAAACTTTGAAAAATCTGTACAAGTTTTAAAATATTTTTTAATCTTTTCGAAACTGCCAAACCTTCGATTTAATGTAAACATCTAAGTTATCGGCAAGACCCTATTGATCGCCAATCTGTAAATTTATGTAATAAAAATGAAGAATAAACCTTCGTAAGTATTTTTAAATCAAATTTTAGGTGATTTTAAACACTGATTAAGTGAGTTTTTTTTTAAATAATGAATTTTTAATGCGATTCATTGAACATTGAATTCCAAGATTTGAATTGTAAAAAGAATATAAAATTTCGACACTAGCGATTACGGGACTTTTGTTGTTGTTTCATATTTCATATTTATTCACAAAAATATAAGAAAGTTTTTGTCAAAAAATTCAAGTACATATTAATCATAAATCTAATTTCTATAAATGCGTATTACTTTTAACCTTTATTATTATTATTATTATTAACCTTTTTATATAAAACTAAAAAACAATTCCATAGTTGGCCAAATTGCCTAAGTCATAGTGACCATTTTTTATATTTCATATTTGAATTCCATTTAATTTCATTGTATTCCTTGCAATAAATGTAATTGAGTTAATTTCATTCTAATGTAATCAACGTAAGAAAGGAAAATAATAAAATATTTGAAATCATCACACTTAAGATTTTTATTACATGGATTACATAATCACACATATATTTTTCGTAGAAATTTATAAAATTTGTATCTAGTAACTTAACTTAAAATCAGAGGAAGTTGGGTAATATTTATTAATTTAGTTGATTAAAATATGTTTTCTTGTTATGCGTATGCGTTATTACCCGGCTTTCAGAAGTTTTGAGAGATGCACGATTCGTCCTCACAGCTGAGTCAGGCCAAGATCGCACTCATTGTTTGGCTCTTGTGGACTAACCGTGGTGGCGGCTGACAGTCAGTCCGCCGCCACCAGTGCAGTTACCCCTCTTGGCTTTGTGCGCGTGTGGTGGGGGGATGGAATCGTCACCACGGGTAGTCCGCAAGTGTCAAAACGTGCGTACGATTTCGTCCTGAAGTGTGCGGACGAGTCGTGGACTGCCCCAAATTTTTAATTATGACAGTTCCCCTTTTGTGATAAATCCATACCTGAAATGGATGATAAATCGTATTACAATTTACGTAATTTAATATTTTTAAGTCTTACACATGTAAACAAATTTTATAGGTTAGATATCTTTGGGATGTCTTCAAAATTCAACTATTTTGCATTGAATCTTTTAAAGTTAAACGGCATCATTTTGATATATATCCAGGTCGAGCGATTTGATATTTTAGGCATTTAAAATTAAACTAGTTGTAAAATCTGTGTTTTTAGATATTAAAAAAATAATTCTGTGAAAAATAGAAAATGGTTTGTTCAGGCAACTTACCTTTATTGCATGCATAGGAGCACGGGAGAGTATTAGTTCTTACGCAAACGTTAGCAATCCTTTTCTAAAAAACATATTTTTCTATTATTTCAACATTTTTGGAGAACTACATCGATTTCCAATACGATAAAGACCGTATACGTTTTGTTTACTCACACATTTTTCGTTACAGTCGACGGAATCATCCTAGAAGAAATATAATTTTAATTATCAGGAGTAGTATTTCACAAAGTTTTAATGATTTGATAATAATTAAATAAAATTTAAGAATAAAAAATGGCGAATGTCTTAAATATGAAGAGTAAATATATCTTAAGATTGAACATTTTAAATCACTGTTATGAGTAAAGTAAAATTTACCTCTTTAGATGAAGAACCGTCAGAATCTGCCAAGATGGCCGAAAATAAAGTTGCAATGACTTTAAAAATAAATTATTTATTCAAATTTGAATTTTCATTATAAAACGATTTAACATATTTTAAACTAGGCTAGACCCAAAAAAACCGGGAATTAACTAGGTATACAAATTCGAGACAGGAATCACATTTAAAGTTTTGGAAAATGTAAATTTTGAAAAGTTTTAAGAGAATCAGCATTTTTTAAAAGATTTCTGGTGAAATAATGATTTTTTACTTTTTTAAATCGATATTAAGAGAATAATTGAGAGCATTTCAAAAGATTTACAGAATTGTCAAAAAAGGAACCTTGCAGATTTTAAGGCATTTTTTCTAATTATTCAGAATTTAAAAAAATATATAAAGATACCATCATTCTAAAAGATATTTAAAAGGTTTATAAATGTTTACGACATTAAAAAAAACTTTAAGAAATATTACAATCATTGTAAAAGATATTTAGAAGGTTTTGAAGTTTTGCAAAAATAAAAAGATAATTTAAAATTAAAAATATTTTCAAAAATATTTAAAATTGTCAAGAGATCAAACAAAATTATTCGTAATATCCATGGGAAAATTATAAATGATTTTATATTTAGAAAAGATAATTTTGGAAACAAATTTTAAATAATTTCTAAAAATGTCAAAAAAAAAATCTGAAAAATTGTAGGGCAATTCTTGTTATTTTTAAATATTTTAAAAATTTTTAGAAAGAATTCGAGTCGGCTTGATAAATGTTTAAAATGAAATTTTTCGGTTGAAAATCAATTTGTTTAATGGTGGATTAAATCATTTTAATGAAAATTCATTTTTTGTTGTAGAATTCATCTGTCATTCCTTGACAATTAATTTTTTTTCTAGTTGAAAATGTAACTAGTTTATTGAAAATACTTTTTTTAAATATTCATTTATCAACTGGAAATGGACGTTTTTCAGTGAAAAATTCATGTCTTTTTTTTTTGAATTCGTATTTTTTAGTAGAAAATCTTTTTGATTTGAGATTCATTTAAGTGGTTCGAATTAATTTTTTAAATTCATATTTGTGGATTGAAAACTTTACTGTTTGGTTAAAAATTTCTATCTTTTATTGAAAAATCATTCTTTTAGATGAATTAAATTCTATTTTATTTAAAATGAAAATTTTTTGTCTAAATATGGAGCAATTACATTTTCTGTTAAAAATTCAGTTTGTTTTTAGAAATTCCACTACTTAGTTAAAAATTGAAATAATTTTTATTTAATTCGTTTTTTTTGGATGCAGATTCATCATTTAAATTAAAAATTCATATCTATATTTGAAAATGTAAATATTCGGTTTAAAAATCGATTATTATGTGTCAATTTTTAATGATTTTTTATTTTGAAAAATTAATTTCAAGAAAAGATTTTAAAAAATTTCAAAATAATTTTTTTTTAATTTAAGAAAAAATACCGTAATTCAAAAAAATGTGTAAAATGTTTGGAAATTGCTGCTAATTTTTTTAAATTTAGGAAATGTTAAAATCATTTAAAAATATGTTTAGAAGTTTTAAAGAGATTACAAAATTATTTAATTTTTAAAACTATTTTAAAAAATTTTGAACAATATTTGAGTCTTTGAAGATTTTGAACAAATAATTTTGAAGCTTTTTAAGAATTTCGAAAAGTTTCAAGAAAATAAAAATCTTATTTTAAGATTCTTCGACAAATTAAAATACATTAGAAATAAGGCATATTTAAATGCTAAGTGAATTTTACATTAACAGTGTTATAAAAAAATTATTACCGTTCAATAATTAATCAGGAATCAATCAATTAAATAAATTTTTGTGAAAAATTTACTGAACTTTACTGAACTTTACTTATAAGACATCATAATACATAATATTACAAATAGAAAAAACTTATCTCAAATAGTTTTTATTCATAGACAGCCTGATAGGTAAAGCTTTTTATCTATTTTTCTTTAAATAATTTACTTTTTATTTAAATTTTATTAGAGACTAATTGAGTTCAGAGCTTTAAAACAATGCAATTTTTTCTTTATATATTATATAAATAATAAATTGCATTATTTAAACAAATATGTTTATCATAACATATTATATTCATTTTATTTTTTTATTATTTTTAATACTAATAATAATTACTTACTTAGTAAGTAGACGAATCCAATTTTACACGTCATGTTGAAAACTGAATTTTAAGACAATATTTTTTTACTGAAAACAAGCTCCTGAAATAACGAAGGTTGACAAGAAACTGGATATTTGGAGAATGATAACAGTCGCGGTTACTATTGCCCTAAAATACCATTTGGATAAACGTGACTAGAACTTTCCTATTGTTCGGCGTAAAAGTAAATATTTTTGTGCTCTATATTTTCTATCTGAAAAATGAAAACATTTTGGTAGCAAAACATGCAATGACAATAAATATAATTTTTTTTAAACTTCTAAATAGCTTTTAAACTTACCTGCATTTTTTCTAAAATTTTGAAATCTTGCAATATTGAAAAATGACGCTTTAATGTCCTTTACATTTTTTTTAAATTAGGAAATCATTGGAATTTATTATAAATCTTGTTCAATTGTTTTTTGTTATTTTTTCGAAAATCAAAACTTATTTGGAATTTTACAATTAATTTTAAAACAAATTTTTTGTTCTTTTGAAACCTTTCAAAATTCTTAAAAAGCTTATTTTTTCGCAATATTTAAAAATCTGATTTTTAATCCAAAATTTTGAAAACTCCTCAATATTTGAATTAGTTTGGAATATTTTTTAAACCTCTAAATCTTCTAAATAACTTCTGAAATATTTCAAAGCTTTCCTAGCATTATTTAAATCCTAGAAAATTAAAGAAAAAATATCTGGAAATATTTCAAATTATTTTCCACATATTTTAAAATAAATTTTGAATTTCGAAAAACTTTTGAAATATTCCAAATCTTTCCTAACATTTTTTTAAATCTTGGAAAATGTAGAAAAATTGTCTTAAAATCTTTCAAATTCTTTTTCGACATATTTTAAAATATTTAAAAAATAAGATGAATTTTTTTAAATAAAACCAAAATCATTAAAAATTTTACCAGAAATACTGATCCATACCAGAAATACACAATTAATAACTGTATTTTTTTGTTACTGGCATTAACATAATATCGATCAAGTTAAGAATCTTCAATAACAGAAAATGCTTAACGTCTTTATAAGTAGATGGGAAATAATATTTTTTCAAATTAAAATTATTTCTTGAAAAAAGCTACTATTCCATCTTCACTCCATTGGGAATCGAACCACAAAACTTCTGATTTCCGACCAGGTGCTTTTCCAATTGAGCTATTAGAGGGATCAGAATAAGAACTCATAATTCCAAAAAATAATGCTAATTTTTGGAATTATGAGTTCTTATTCTGATCCCTCTAATAGCTTAATTAGAAAAGCACCTGACCGAAAATCAGAATTTTTGTGGTTCGATTCCGTATGGAGTGAAGATGGAGTAGGATCTTTTTTTCAAGAAATATTTTTAATTTCAAAAAATATTATTTCCCATCTAGTCTTATTAAGACGTTAAGCATTTACTGTTATTCAAGATTCTTATCTTGATCGATATTTTGCAGATTTTCTGCCTTCATGTTTTGGAGGGTTGATCTACTGTCTCTGATGATATAGCAGATAAATTAAAAAATAATAACTTGTACCATTAACACCTAGCTGAAAATTAGCGTTATTTTCTTGAATTAAGAGTTCTTATTTTGATCCCTCTAATAGCTTGATTGGAAAAGCACCTGACCGGAAATCAGAAGTTTTGTGGTTCGATTCCCAATGGAGTGAAGCTGGAGTAGTATCTTTTTTTCAAGAAATAATTTTAATTTAATAAGTTTTTTCGAAATTAAGATTTAAATTAAGATAATAAAAATTTAGCAATTGATTAAACAATTATTCTTTACTTGTAACTTTTTATCAGGTTGAAGTTATAATTTTTTTCAATTGTGCAACTTGATCGTTAATTATTAAATATCTACATCACTCAGAGATGTAGATATTAAGTATTCAACAAAGGTTAATTGTACACTTTCATGGAAATCAGATTTAAATAATCGGATTTTTGTTCTCAATTTGGTTAACTGTGTCGCTTATCGTTAAATATTAAAATATTGTAAAAATTCTTTAAAAAAATAAAATTGGTTCGAACAACTTTTTTCTTATTATTGATAAAAAATTCAAGCAAACAAAGATGGCCGCGTTTTTTAAAGAACTAAATCTGACAGAAAAAAACCTTCTTATGACCCATGTGAAAAAATTATTTAAATTATTATTAATTTTTTAAAGAATTGATATAGCATTTAAATATTGGATAATAAGCGACACACTTAATCATATTTAGAAAAAATCAGATTTTTGTGGTATTTCCATCAAAATAAAAAATTAGTGTTTAATAAAATGTTTAAGCAATTAAAAATGTTGCTGTGAACAATACAAAGTTACGGAGTTATTCACAGAAAAAAATAAATTTTAGAGATTAATTTCATAACAAAATTGAATTTGTTTGAGTGAACCAAATTTTTGTTGTTTAAACATAGAATATGATTATTATGTGGACCACAAATTATTCGGTTGGCCAAACTAATGTTTTTAGTTGTTTCAATCAATTATTTTGGCAGATGTAGTGTGTGGTTAATTCAAACAAACAAGTTTGCTGGGACAATCGAATATTTTTGTGAATAGCCAAAATTTGTTTGATTCAGCCAAATTTTATGTATATCCAAGAAAAAAGTTTTTTTGGCGCCAGCAGTTTTGTTTCTGAGCGTAGATTGTGTCTAATTAATTGTATTCTGAATAATCTCATAAAATCCTGTATTTTATAAAAGGATTAAAAAATGTTAAATTTCCAAGTCTTCTACATTTGAAACGCATAAAACCTGTCACCGGACTTCAGTCTGTCTCGTAAGATAAAACCGATGTCGAAAGTGATCTATCTTTTTTACGGTTTTCTCTTTCTATCCTTTCAGATTTTATGGAATAGATTGTCTGTATATTTACGAGGAAATACATATAACAATGTATAAAAAAGTATTCAAGAAATAAAAAATATATTTCCCACGCCCCCTCCTTATTTCCCACGCCCCTTACTATTTTTCGAGTCTATTTTATATTTTTACATAAAAATTGGTTGGCAAATTGGTTGGCTGTAGGTCAGGAAAATCCTGGAAAGCAAGCAACAGTCTGGAAACAAATTTTTAATTTTTTAATTAAGATCGTTTAATTCCTTTCATTAAAAATTCAGTGTTAAAAGTTGCACAAAGTTAAAATGCTATTCTTTAATTTTTAATTACAATTTTCTATTATTTGGTTAAAAATTCAACTATTTTGTTTAGAATTTAAGTATTTAAATTAAAATTCCAATTATTTTGTCAAGCAGTCATATGTTTCGGTCGAAAATTCAAATTTTTTTCTGATTGAAAATTCTTTTTTTTTTTATTGAAAATGTATTATTTATGGTAAAAAAGAAATCTTTCGTGGGGCCTTGATTCGGTAAATTTGCAACCTTTATATTTGATCTGAAAATTGTTTTATTTCGTATATAAAAGATACAATATTTAAAATTTTATAACATTAAATGTCTGGTTTTGGTACATTAATGTTCGGGTAAAATAAAAAATTCTGAAAATGAAGTTTTTCAACCGAGATAATTTCAGGAGCTTTTTCTCTCTATCCAAAAATATAATCCAATTTCCTTCGATTGAACGCCTAGATTCAGTAAGTAAGTGACTAATAACCGGATACACGAATGCGTTAATGTTCATAAACACATTCTCTATAAAGCAGCATTTGAGGATTTTGATATAATCGAAATTGCTTATTTATCGATTCAAATAACGCGTTTCTGCTTGTGAGGAATTTCGTTGGCCTCGATTTCAATAATGATTCTTCAAATCCTCTTCGCCAACAAAGTCAGGTCAAAACTTTAAATGAAATTCGACGAAAATTATTTTGGAACTAGTTCGAAATAATTTGGCAGCGTGCTGGAGAATAAATTATTTTTAGACGATCAATACATACTACGAGGGTAAATTATTTTAGTTTAAGAGCATTAAGTTCCATTCAATAAAAAATGGGTTAAAGTAGGCGCCGTGCGACTACAAAAAAGGATTTTGTAGCCTGTTAAGACGTTAATTGAGTCCCCCTTCCATACTTTCCCTTCCCTAAATTCTCCTCCTCTAGTCAACCACATTTCTAATAATTTCCCCTACTTCTCCTCACTTTAACTTTCCTTCCCATTTCCACTTACACTACTACCCCACCCATCATTTTTCATCTCTTCCTCTAATACCCCTCCCCTTATTTCTGATCATTTTCCCTGCTTTCTTTCCATTTATTTTTCCTCATTTCTCCTCACCTAACGTACCACCTTCCCCTAATTTCCCCTTACTTTCACTCCCCCTGCTTTCCTCATATCCGCTCGCTTTACTTGCTTCCGCTTCCCTCATTTCCCCTCACTTCTCCTTCAATAATTTCCCTTCACTTCCTCTACTTGACCCACCTAATTTCGTGGAACTTCCTTTATTTCCCGTCCCCTAATTTTCAGACAATTCCCCTACATCTCCCATTATTTCCCCTCACTTCACCTAATCTCTGTCTTATCATTTCGAGTCACTTTCCCAACTTTCCTCACTTTTTTCTTCCCTTACTACATCTACTTCTTCCCTGTCATTTTCCTTCACTTTCCACTATTTCTCCTTTCATCATTCGTCTCACTTCTCCTACTTCTCCCCTACCACTTTCCCTGCCCTCACTTCACCTACCTCTTTTACTTTCCCTTTCCTTACTACACATACTTCCCCTCCTCTCACTTACCCTACTTCGGCTTCACTTATTTCCCCTACTTCGCCTACTTCACCTCCCCTGATTTCCTCTTACTTCCCCGACAATAATTTCCCTTTACTTCCTATATTTTTCTTATCTCATTTCGGTTCTAATAGTCGTCTCCTAAGTGCCTCATCAATTCTCCTACTTCTCCTCTCATTTTCTTTTACTTTACCTACTTCCATCATTCCCCGCACTTCTACTTCTCCTCGTCTAATTTCCCTTCCCACACTGCACCTACTTCTCCTCTTCTACCTTCCATTTCCTTACTACGCATACTTCCCCTCCTCTCTTTTACACTACTTTTCCTCCACTAATTTCCCCTATTTTACCTTCTCATTTCATCTCACTTCCCCTCCAATAATTTTCCTTCAATTTCTCTACTTCAACTCCTTTAATTTCCCGAAATTTCCCCTCAATTTCCTGCAATTATTTCTGCCCGGGCCTTCGAAACCCTATAGAAACAAGATCAATAATAAAAAGTTAATTGAAAAATTATTGTATTATAATATAATCCTGGATTGCTACTCGCACAAGGCAAGACATTCTGGAAAGTCAAGAAAAACTTGAAATACAGAAAATGTTCGATAAACTGAAGGTGAAGTTTAAGTTTTATCCGCAAATCACGTGAAGAGTTTTTCAAAATTTTCAAATCCTCCTCCCTTCATATAAGATACCGTAAGATTTTCTTTGGAAACTTGGAAGCTGTGGTTCAGTATTCAATTGTTTTGTTGAAAATTCAACCTTTTGAATGAAAATTCATTTTTCTTGATTGAAAATTAATCGTTTGCTGATTTAATTGGTTCGTAGAAAATTTGTCTTTTTGGCACAAAAATTCAACATCTTTTCTGATTAAAAATCCGATTATTTTTATGAAAATTCAACAATTTTCTTAAACAGACATTCTTTTTGGTGGAGCATTTAATTTGTTGTTGAAAATGAATATTTGTTTTTAAAAATTCACCTGTTTGATTAAAAATTCATTTTTTGGTGATTTAATTAGATTTGTGAAAATTTGTCTTTTTGGCATCAAAATTCAACATCTTTCCTGATTAAGAATTCAACTATTATGTTGAAATACAACAATTTTGTTAAAAAGCAATTAGGCGGAAAATTAATTTTCTATTTCTGGTTAAAAATTCATGTTTTTCTTAAAAATGCAATATATATAGTTGAAATGTTGACATGAAAAGGATGTTTTTTCCGAAATTTGAAACATTTCAGTTCTTTTTGTTATCATGGTAAATTTAAAACTAATTAATCTTTTTTTTCTGTTGCAGGTGGGTCTTTTTTAAACATACTTAATCTTCTCTCCTAAGGTTCTTTAGGTCAGGTAATTAATTTTATTATTCATATTCGTAATTATAAAAAAAAAGTTTGAAACATATAATAATTTGTTGTTTTTAATTAATTTATTTTTAGTTAAACATTATTTTTTCAAGTGAAAATATAACTTATGCTTTTTGTGTGGATAATTTATCTTTTTTTATTTGAAAATTCATTCAGTTTTTTTTTAAATTCTTATTTTTGTATAGAAAATTAATCCTTTTGCGTAAAAATTGATCTTTTTTGCTCGCAAATTGAACTATTTGGTTAAGAATGTAGTTTTTTGGTTGAAGATTTATCGTTTTACTTGAAAATTCTTCGTTTTGTTTAAAAATTTGACTATATTGTTAAAGATTATTTTTTTACTGAAATTTAATTTTTTTAACTGAAAATGTAACTATTGCATTTTTTATTATAAATCCATCTTTTTTTGTTAAAATTTTAAATGTTTGTTTAGAAAAATATGTATTACGATAAAAATGTATATTTTTGGGTGGAAAATTAACCTTCCTGGTTGGAAATGGATTTTTTTGTTTGAAATCTAATATCCTTAGTTATAAATTTAACTATTTTATTGAAAATTGTATTTTTTGAAATTGAAAACTAAATATTTTAATTGGAAATTAAACTTTTCCATTTTCTGTGGACATTCTTTTCTTTAGTTGGAAATTTCACTACTTGGTAAAAAATTCGTCTTTTTTTGTAAAAATTTATTCTTCATGGCTGATAATTCATTTTTTTTCTAAATTTTACATTCTGTTTGAAAATTCATGTATTTCGTTAAAAATTCTTTGTTTTGGTAGAAAATCAATTTTTTTGGTCAAAAATGTATCTTTTCAGTTGAAAATCATACTATTTTGTTGAAAATTTGGTGTTTTTGTTTACAAATTTATTTTTCTTCATTGAAAATTGATCTTGTTTGTTGAAAATTTACTCTTTTTTATTGAAAATGAATGTATTAACATTTTTTTTTGAGAAATAACAAATTTTATCTATGTGGATTTAATTTTTTTCTTATTTAAGATATGCCAATCAGTGGGTGTATTGTCACTAAAAGTCTTTATTATAGATTTAGAAACAATTTTTTTTATTAACATCATTTATCTTCTACAGGTTAGGTTGTTTTTTTCCTAAAGAAAAATTTAAGAGGTCAAGGAAAATGAAAAATTGGTCAAGGAAAAGTCAGAGAATATCAGGGACTTTCGAAATTAGGATTTTGAAGCAAACCTGTAATATCAATTTATGTTATGTCTTTAATGGAGGGAATTTACGAAACTGTTTTTAAAATCTCCTTTAATTATGATTGCCATTAAGCGAAAATTACTTTTATTATATAGATTACTATACCGGTTCGCCCTGACGAAGTGCATTCCAAAAAACGAAAGTTCCATGATAATAATTATACGGTTTTCATTATGAACCGGTTGAGTCTGGTGCTTCAGATTATTTTTATAACGCGAAGAAAAGACCCTTCGGTTCAATTCGTTACTCAGAAAAAAGATTCTTTAATTAATAAAAAAATGTCTTCAAATCAAAGAAAAATATTTATTGCATCTCAAAAAAAAATTTTTTTGCTCAAAATCAATTTCTTTTGATTTATAGACCTTTCTTTGGTTCTAAGAAATGGTTTTATTATTCTAATAAAAATGTTTCTTTAATTTAAAAAGATTTTATATGAAAAATATATTTTTGATTGAATGAGAAAAAAATTACATTAAAGAAACAGTTTCTTTAATTCAAGAAAAATATTTTTTTTGTGAAGAGTCTTAGATGGTGTGACTCGTCTAGTTAGACTTTTTTTTATTTTTCTCCAGCTGTCACGCACGTGCAATATTCAACACCTACATGTATCAGGCTTATAAAAGTTTTAAAAAGTTTTTAAGACTCGTAACAACCTAATTAAATTTAAGTCACGAGATGAACACTTTTGTTTTAAAAAGGAAAAAGAAAAAGTGATTTTATGTGTCAAGACGAAAAGAAGGAAGTTATCAGCCGATAACTTTTTTCTTTTCTTTTGGAATTTGAAATAGATTAGGCCCTAGGGCCTAAAGTGTTTCAATTTTCGAACTAAATATTATTTTATTTCAAACAACCCATTGGCATTAAAATTAAACAAATAGATGAAATTTCAACTAAATAGAAAATCAACCTAAAATGTATCCTCGAAGAAAAATGTAATAATTGGTATATCGATAAAAAATATTTCAATATAAATTTTCAACACAATAGTTGGTTATTTAACTGCAATAGATTATTCTTCAACCAGCCATTTGAATTTTTAACAAAAAATTAATCATTTTTAAACTAAGAAGACGAATTTAAAAAAAGAGGTGAATTTGCATTTAAGAAACGAAAATTTAACTAAATTAACTAAGTTAAATAAACGAATTCTCTACAAAAAAAAATCTTTTTTAACCAAATTTTTAGAATAAAAACAAAAACCAAATTTCATGTGTCAAGGCGAAAAGAAACAAGCTACCAGTAGAAAACTTGTTTTTGTTTTCTTTAAATTTCAGACTTTTTCAACGCGAAAATATGAATTTTCAACAAAAAAAAAACCATTTCTAACCAAAAATAATGAATTATCAATCAAATAATGGAATTTTTAACTAAAAAATATAAATATTTACACAAAATCAGCTGGAAATAGTTAAGTTTTCAGTTGAAAAAAATTAATTATCGACCAAAAAATAAGAATTTTTAACAAATTATTTCCATTTTCAATGAATTGAATTCAATTCTCATTCAAAAATTTTGGTCATCAATGTCGTTTAATGTTTAAGTCAAGAAATAGAATTTTTAAGAACAAAGTTAATTTTCAACTAAGTAGTCGAATTTTTAACTAAAATAATTGCTGAATTTCGAAACTAAGAAGATGAATTTTTCACAAAACAATCGAATATTTTCAATCCTAAAATATAAGTCACCATCAAAAAAGGTAATTTTCAATCAAATATTTTAATTTCCTATCAAATTTTATAACTCTGAAGTCAAAAAGAAGGATTGTGTACAAAGCATTTGATTTTCCAATCCGAAAAGATGTATTCTCAACGATTGAATTAATTTTCATCAATAAAAAAAATTAATTTATTATCAAAAAGATGAATTTTCTACCTAGAACATTAATTTTCTACAAAAAGGACGATTTTCAATCAAATATATGAGTTTTTAACCAAATTATTAAATTTCGAAGCAAAAAAAGCGAAATTTCTACAAAAAGTTAATTTTTAGCAAAAAAGTTAAATATCTATCAAATATTTAAATTTTCAAATAAAGAGTTTAATCTGTATCCAAATAGTTGCATTTTCTACCAAATGGGATGAATTTTTGAACTAAAAAAAATGATTGTCTACACAACCGTTTAATTTTCAGTAAATTAAATAAATGATCAAATTACTCCTTAATCAAATATGTACATTGATTTTTTAACAAATTGTTGAAGTTTCAAGTGAAAAAGACGAATTTTGTACGAAACTGTTGAATTTCAACTCAAAAATATGAATTCTCATCAAAACATGTAATGTTTAATATTTCATCCAAAAAAAGATTTTAATTTGAAATTAAAAAGAAGTGAATTCTTTTAGAAAAGAGAATTTTTTAACAAAGTAGTTCAGTGCTCTGGCTCAAAGAGAACGGGTTAATTTTCAACCCAACGAGTTGCATATTCAACCAAAAAGGATGAATTTTGAACCAGACAGATTAATTTTCTACAAAAGAAGATGAATTTTCAAATAGAAATGATAAATTTTTAATTAAAAATATCATTTTTTACTGATAAATGAAATAGTTACATTTTCAGATAAAAATTGATTTACAAATTTAGAAAAAATTGAATTTTCAACTAAAGAGGTAAATTTTAGTGGATGTTTCAACAAAAAGAGAAACAAATTTTCTACGAAATAGTTCAATTTATATCCAAAAAGATTATTATCATAATTGTTTTGTTAAGCAGGTCGATTTAAAACTTGTAGCACATGTAGTTAAAAACTGATTGTACTATGGTTTTTTAATTCTTAAACCCAGGCGAAACACAGTCATCCGCGGATCTATTCGATTTTATTAGAAGTACGCGCATTTGCGCGGACGTTTGGCTAAGGGAGAGGAAAACTGCAGAAAACTGCCTCCCGAGTTTCGCCGGTTTTTCAACTGTCGAGTTTAAAGTCAGACATTCAATATTAAGTGGAATTGCATTCTTCAGTGATTCAAAGCTAATTATCCATAATTTATTTTGCAAAATAAAGTAGCATTGTTCTTAATGAATTTTTTTTCAAAAAATATCCGAGATTATTGATTACTTCTGCTTTTTGAAAATCTCGAGGTCCTTTTCATCATTTATTTTCACTGTAGGAAGCAATAAATGCAAACTGCCAATTCGGATCTTGCTACAAATTCAACGTGGGTCTATCCAATCGTTAAATTAGTAATAATTCCTGCCGGACGTTTATTTATATTTCCACATGAGGAAAGCCAGACGCGTGCATTTTGCAGCAGGTCGAGTAGTAATCAATACTTCACTGCATTTGTATTTTACAGACTACACCTCTATCATTTCCCTTTATAGGATTATTATGAATAATTGAATATAAGTTAGACTTCAAAGTATTTCCCTATTTCCCACTACCCCTTTTTAAAACAACCTCTTTTACCCCTATTTCCAAAAAACTTTTCCTTTTTTTCTAATTTTCCCCCTTTTTAAAAAATCAAAATATTTTTCGATCAAAACTAATTTTTTGTATCAAATATTATATTTTCAAATCGGAATTCTCCTTGTTCAGTTAAAGATTCATCTCTTTGGTTAATTATTCAAATATTTAGTCAAAAAGTTGTTTATCTTTTGTTTGAAAATTCCAGTATTTAGTTCGAAATTCGATTTTCTTTTTGCTGAGAATTAATCTTGATTGAAAATGCAACCTTTATGGTTCAAATTTAACCGGTTCGGTTTTTAATTAACCTGTTTTCGCTCAACATTGAACTTTTTTGTTTCAAATTACTTTTTTAAAAATTAAATTATTTTTTGTTTCAAATTGATATCTATTTTAATTGAAATATTAAATATTTTATGTTTCTATCGGAATTCATCTTTTTTTTTTTTCAAAATTTAACAATTTAGTTAAAACTTCACGTATCAAAAAATGAACTACTTTGTTAAAAATTTATATTTTGTGTTTCAAAATGAAATTGTTTTGTAGAAAATTCATCTTTGTATGCCAAAAATTCGTTTGTTAGTTAAAAATCCCTCTTTTTTTGTAATCAATCTTTTTGTAAAAAATCTATTTTTTGTAAAAATTCAATTATTTTGTCAAATTTGGCTCTGTTCCTTGAAATTTCAACGTTTTGATTGTAAAGATAATTTACTTTTTTGTTGAAAATTATTATTTGCGTGTTGAAAATTTAACACTTTTGTATAAAATTCGTCTTTTTTGCTTCAGAATTCATGATTTTCGATTAAAATTAATTAAGTCAAATATTTAATTACTTTCTTAAAAATTCGTTTTTTGTTGAAAATGGGTGTTTTATTGAACATTAAATAGCTTTGTAGAAAAATATTTTTTTACTAGGTTAAACATTTATCTATCTAGCTAAAAATTCCAATTTATCGGTAAAAATTCGGTAAAAATTGAAAATTCTTTTTTTTTTGAAAATTTATATTTTCAGTTTGAAGATTAAATGGTTTGGTAGAAAATTCGTCTTTTTAGCTTCAAAATTCAAAAGTTTGTTCGAAAATTCATATGTATATCGTTGACAATTTCTCTCTTTTGGCAGAAAATTAATCTTACTCGTGGAATATTTATCTTTCTGATGGAAAATACGTTTTTTTTTTGTTAAAAATTAAGTTTCTCGTTGTGACTTCATCTTTATGAGTTAAAAATTGAAATTTGTTGTGAAAAAATTCCTCGTTTTTGGTTTTTAAATTTAAAAATTTGGTGACTTCTTTTTATAGAAAACTTATGTTTTTCTTTATGAATTTACATTTTTGGTTGAAAATTCATTTTTTATTGTTGAAAATTAATTTCGTTAAGAATTCCCCTCGTTGGGTTGAAAATTACAATTATTTGCAGAAAATTCTTCTTTTTGACTTCAAAATTTAACTGTTTTTTTAGAAAAAAAATTTTCATTTAAAAGTTCTTCTTTGGTAGAATATTTTATAACAATTCGTCTTCGTAGAAACTTAATCTTATTTTTTGGATTGAAATTAATTTTTGTTATTGTTGTTGTTGTTGTTGTTGAAAATAACCTTTTTCGTTAAGAATTCATCTTTTTGGGATCGAAATTCAAATGTGTTGTAGAAAATTTGTCTTTCTGCCCTGAAAATTAAAAATAGATGGAAAATTAAACTATTTGCTTGAAAATAATCTCTTTGGCTGAAAATTCATATTTTCAGGTTGAATAGTCACTTTTTTGGGTAGAAAATTTTTCTTCTTGTTTTAAAAATTCAACAATTCGGTAGAAAATTAAAATATTTAATCGAAAGTCAACTTTTATTGTTGCAAATTTATATTTTCAGTTTGAAATTTCAAGTGTTTTGTAGACAATTCTTCTGGTTGAAACATTCATCTTCTTTGATACAAGTTTCATCTTTGTGGTTAAAAAATTCAGAATTTAGGAGAAAAATTCTTGTATTTATTAGAAATATTGTCTTGTGGAAAAAATTAATCTTCTTAGTTGAAAATTTTATTTATGTACGTTAAAAATTATTTAATTTTTTAAAAATTAATATATTTTGTTGAAAATTTAATTATTTTGTTGAAATAATCTTTCTTACTTGAAAAATAGATTGTTTTTGTACTTCAACTATCTTCTAAAAAATTGGTCTTTTTGGTTTGAAGATTTTAATATTTCTTCAGAATTTCATTAAGTTAAAAATCCGCCGCATATTTTAAAGCTGAACTATTTGGTTGTTGATGCAACAATGGTTAAATAGAACTTTTAAAAAATTTAAATATATTATTAAAGTTATAACACTACTAGATCTAATTATATATAACTAATTTATACTACTGATAATACTTAATAATAAATAATATATAATACATTATTTTATAATAAATAAAAAATAATGCATAATCGTTAAAAATCAATTTTGTTTATTGAAAATTCATGTTTTTGGTTTAAAAATCTATTTCTTTTGGTAGCAATGAAATTTTTTAAAAAATTTAAATAACAAATTTTATTTAAACGAATTTATGCCACTATTTTCGTTTAAAAAATCACCCTATATCTCCTGTTTTATGAGCATTTTGGGCTGTACAGTTTGATATATTTGAATCTATAAACACATGCATAAACATTCATAATGTCATACACGTGTGTATTTCGAATTTTATATTCATGACATCCGCTGAACGCCGGTGAATAGCACAGTCCTAGATAACTCCCCTCCGAACCAAAATTGATGGCCTTCATTAACCCAATAAGAAATGAACAAGGTAAAATTTTTCGAGAGAAAAAGAAATTATTTTTTAAAATCCAGAATATTGAACAAGTAGGTTTAATTCACTTCCTCCTTACTGCAGATAATTTTTATTACATTTATTTCACAAAAGCTGATTCTATTCTTTGAAAACTTCTTTATCATTTACGCCTAGGTTTTTAAAAGTTTGTTTATTATAATATTTTTGGTTGAAAGTAAATTATTTTAAAATTAAAAGTCTACTAATTCTTTTAAATTAAAAGTCTACTAATTTTGGTTAAAAATTTAACTATTTTGTTAAAAATCATCCTCTTTATTCAGAGCTTCCCCTATTCGGTTAATAGTTGAACTGCTCTGTTAAAAATTCCTTTTATTGATTGAAAATTGAACTGCTTCTTTCAAATTTCTTTTGTTTTGCTTCTTTGAAGATTTAATTTTTCTTAATTGAAAATAAATTCACTTTTTGGCTGAAAATCAATTGCCTTTAGTTAAAAATTCAATACATTCTTCTATAAAAATTCATCTTTTTTGTTTGAAAATTCATCTACTTGATTGAAATTTCAACTAATTAGTTTAAATTTTACATTATTAGTTGAGATTTTAACTATTTTATTAAAAAGTCGTTTTTCTCTTTCTTCACAATTAATTTTTTTAACTGAAAATTTACCTATATTACATTATTGGTTGAAAGTTGATCGTTTTTAGTTGAAAATTGCACTGTTAAATTTTTCATTTAAAATTCATCTTTTTTTTTGTTCAAAAATAAACCTTCTTGTATAATATTCGTTTTTTTTGGGTAAGAATTATGTTATTCTCGTAGAGATGTGACTATTTGATTAAAAATTTGAAATAATTTGTTAAAAATTAATTTTTTGAACGAAAAGTTAATTATTTTATTGAAAATTCGTTATTTTTTGCATGAAAGTTCAGATTTTAGGCTTGATAATTTAAATTTGGGGTTTTAACCTTTTTTTGAGTTAACAGTTTTATTATTTTGGTAAACTAACTTTTTGGTTGAACATTTATATCTTTGGGTTGAGGTGCAACTGTTTTTTTCAAAATTCATCTTTTTTTGTATGATTTAACTGTTTTTTATTTAAAATAAAAATATTTACTGGTTAAAATATGCAATATTATATTTTACATTGAGAATTCGTTTTTCTTGTGAATTAAAAATTCAACTACTTAGTTTGAAGATGAACTCGTTTATTGAAAATTCTATTTTTTAAGATTCATCATCCCAGTTGAAAATTTATCTCTTTGATTGAAAATTGAACTATTTAGACATTTTTGTTTTTAATATTAGGAAAATTTCGAGCTTTTTTAAAAGGCATTTAAGACTTCTAAAAGTTTGGAAAAATACAAAAATATTTGATAAATTTTCGGGAATTTCTTCCAAGCCTTAAAATATTTTTATTATATTCAAAACCTCTTAAATTCCTAAAAATATTTTTAGCTGTTGACTATTATTTTCCTTGAAATTTCGAAAAGCTTCTAAAGTTTTGGTTTGAATTTTTTTTTAACCTGCTATTTTTAAATATTTTACAATTTTAAATTATTTTCTGATCTTACCAAATGGAAATATTTTGCTGTAAGATCTACACTTTTCCGAAATTTAAGGAAATCTTTTGAAATTTTTTGAAGTCTTGTTCAGTTTTCTCTAAAATTTCATTTTTTAAAACAAAGAATCATTTTAAAAATTCCCCATAGATCTTAGAAAAATTCTTTTTTAATCCTTTCAAAGTTTTTAATCCTTTCAAAGTTTTTAAACCTTCTTATATTTTAAAATTATTCAAATTTATCATGATTTTTTATAAATCTGCAACATTAAAAAATGGTCTTAAAATGTTTCAGATTCTTCTTTGACAATTTAAAAAATCCTTTAAAATGCTTAGAAGTCTTTTTAAATATTCTTCAAAAATTTCTTTTTCGAAATCATAAATCATTTTATTTTTCGTAGGTACCTGCAGAATTTTTTAAGTTTCTTGAAGCCTTACAAAATTCCTAAAATATCTTATACTTTTCATTATTTTTTAATAATTTCAAAACTTTTATGCATCTCTTAAACTTGCTCAAATTTGTCCTAAAATAATGTACTATGTTGAAATTCTGCTTCAAAATCTTTTACAATATTTTTCAAGATTGTAGGAAGTAATTGAAAGTATTTTTTAATCTTTTTCATTTATATCTTAGAATTCATTAAGAAAAAAAAAGCATATGCAATTTTCTCATGCATCTTAAAAATATATATTTTTTCATTCTCTTGACGTCCTACAAAATTGAGTTTACCTGCAATTCTGTAAATCCTGAAATCTTTTTTAGATCTTTTTGAGATATTTAAAAACATCTCTTTTTTTAGGCATTTATAAATTTTACATACTCAAGTAAAAAATCACCCCCCCCCCCGCATAAAACGCATAATGAAACAAGAACCCTCCCTTTTTAATATTGCGTAATATGTAAAGCCTCCCCAAGTCGTATTGGTAAAGAAAGCTATATCCCTTTAAAACAAACAATTAATTTGATTTTTTACAAATATTTGAACCTGAAACATGTGTTTTTTTATACAAATATTTGTCCTGGTTCTGCTCCACATACGTTTCACGTAAAATTAAATTGGTGAATATAAAACTCGACATGGAAGAAATAAAGAGAGTTCTCTCACCCCTAGAACTACCCCAGACTCAGAGGCGCCCCACGCAAGAACCATGATAACCACTAACCACCCAACCACCCAACCTAAACCCTACGTCGAGACTGATCGTGCGGAAAAAATAGCCAGAAACCTGAAGGGAAAACATGTGCTTTGTTTAGCGATTGCTATTCCACTAATTATTAAATGAATGAATTAAATTCTTCTGCACGAATGCAGCTCACCCTCAAAGGACTTGCATCTTATTTAAATCTAGAGTGTTTTTTTTAAACTCCAGTGTCTTTCAGATTACATAAAAGAGAAAGTGAATTCCAGGCCTAGCACTCAATAATTTAACACTTTTTCCAGCGTTGACTCTATTTTGCTACTATTTCGAAAAAATATCTTCTTACAATTTTCCGCTAATGTCACTTTTTCTTTACTTTGCGTTAAAAAATATTTTCGAGATTCTTCGATAATTGGTTTAAATAATATGTCAACTCAACAAACCAGAACATATTTGAAAATTGTCTCAATGGCTGATTAGGGACCGTTAACAAATATTAAATAAATACATTAAATTAATATAATGAATCAATAATAAATATAATAAAACAAATAATAAATATATTGAATGAATCCTCAACTACATTAGAACAATTTCCAAACAAAAATTTATATTTTTAACTAAAAAGATTAAATGGAATATTGAATTTTTAAAAAAGAAGATAAATTTTCGACCAGAAAAGAAGAATTTTTAGCAAAATCACATACATTTTCAACTTAATAATTTATATAAATAGTTATTCTAAATTTTATTTTATTAACTTTTAGTTTACATTTTTTTGTTTCACAACATTTTTAACTAAACAGTTTAATTTCTAAACTAAAAAGGTAAATTTTTAAAGGAAGATAGAGCAGTTGAATTTTTATTTGAATTACTTTTCAATACAAAAATGAATTTACTACAAAACAATTGAATTTTTGACCCAATAATATGAATTTTCAACAAAAAACTTCATTTTTAACTAATTAGTTGAATTTTCAACAAAATAGTTCAGAATTTCAATTAAAAAGTTACTTTTTAACAAAACAAAAAAACAACGGATTTTCAACTAAAATTCGGAATTTTCAAAAAAAAAACTTAAGACAGTTCTTAAACTTTTAACCAAGGAGTCGAATTTTCAACCTTGAAAATGCATGCTAAACGAAAAATGTAATAGTTTGTCTCAAAAAAAGATTTTAATAAAAAAAAAAACAGTTTGATTTGACCAAAAAAATATGATTTTTCAAAAAACAATGGATTTTGAACCAAACAGATTGATATTTTCCACCGTATAGTTGAATTTTTAATCAAGAAGATTAATTTTCCAAAAGAAAACAGTTTAATTTTCTACCAAATTGTTGAATTTTCAAAGCAAACAGATGAATTTTCTACAAAGAAGTGTAATTTTTAATCCAATAATATTAATTAATATTATTAGTAGTTTATTAGTATATTCAAAATATTATTAATAGTTGAATTTTCAAACAAGAAGATAAATTCTTGACTAGATAAGATGAATTTTTAGTAAAAGTACATACATTTTCAACGAAGTAATTTATCTACATAGTTATTCTAAATTATATTTGATTAATTTTTAGTTTACATTTTTTTCGCCAAATTTTGAAATAGTGAGTTGAATTTTCAAACTAAAAAGGTCCATTTTTAAACAAAGATGGATCAGTTGAATTTTAGTTTGAGAGAATTAATTTTAAATCAAAAACAAATTTTCTACAAAATAGTTTCTTTTTGTCCCAAATAGTAAGATTTTCTGCCAAATTGTTGAATATTCAAGCCTGAAAGATATTTTAAATACAAAACAGCTAACTTTTTAATCCGATAATATGAATTTTCAATAAAGTTAATTCTTAACTAATAAGTTGAATTTTCAACAAAATAGTTAAATTTTAATTTAAAAAACTACTTTTTCACCACAAAAAAACGAATTTTCAACAAAAACTCTAAATGTTCATTAAAACAAAAACTTATAAGAAAGTTTTAGAAATTTGCAATCATGGATTCAAGTTTTTAACGTTAAAAAATACATGTTTAACGAAGATTTTAATAAAAAAACATTTGGATTTGAACAGCCGAGATGATTTTTAAAAAAACGCTGGATTTCGAACCAAACAGATTAATATTTTTGACCATATAGTTAAATTTTTAACCAAGAAGATTAATTTTCTACCAAAAACGACGAATTTTTAACGAATTAAATAAATTTTCAAACTATTTATTTTGTGATGTTAGTCCAAATTAATCTTCATTCATTTTTATTTATAGTATATTTTTCTTATTTATAAAATTTTGTAACTGGAAAGGTAATTTTTTAAACAGAATATCGTAATTTTATTTTCATGTAAGAGAATTGATTTTCAATAAAAAAAAGATGTTTCTAGAAAACAATTTGATTTTTTACCAAATTTTTGAATTTTCAAAACAAACAGATAAATTTTCTACAAAAAATTCGAATTTTTAATCCGACAATATGAATTTTTAACAAAAAAGTTCATTTTCAACCAATCATTTGAATTTTCAACAAAATAGTAAAATTCTAAGTTAAAAAATTAATTTTTAGCAAAGCAAAAACGAATTTTCAACTAAAATTAGGTATCTTTAACGACAAAAAAATATTTTAATTAAAAAGAAAAAAAAGTTACAGTTATACATCAAACATGAATTTTCAACCAAACAGTTCAATTTTAAACCAAAAATTTGCCACCATTTGAAGAGTTAAAACCCTTAAATTTCGAATGTTTGCAATTCAACATTATTTAATTTGAATTTTTTTTAAACTAACATTTTCCAGGTTTATTATTGAAAATTGTCAATTTTTATTGACATGGAAGAGAAGAGATATTTTCTTCTAATTTTTTTTCTGATTTAGAAGATTGTATTTTTTAAAAAACATTTTAAAATTTTAATGGCGGGCAAGTTCTGTGCTTTTAACATTTTTCTCTAAATCAAAGAAGGAATTTTCAATTGTTTTCTGAATTAAAGGAGGAATATTTTTAATTAGAAATATTTCATGGATCTTTAAGGAAGCAAATTTTAGTTTAAATCATTTTCCGAGTTGCAAAGGGCATTTTTTTTAAACATTTTTTTTTGAATTAAAAGACAAAATTTAGTTTCAAAATTTTGAATGTATATACAATCTTTATTGAGCTCGAAAGGAGAACCATTAAAAAAATTAATTTGGAGAGAACATTTTTGGTAATATTTTAAATGAGTTGAAGTTGCACAAATTCGTTTTTTTTCCTGAGTTGGAGGAGAAAGTTCGTTTTACACATTTCAAATAGGTTAAAGGTGGATAAATTCTCAATTTTAAAAGCGGATTAAAAAAAATTGAGTTTAAAGAAAGGAAATTTTTATTTTTAACTTTTATCGAATTGAAATAGGGCCATTTTTTATTTTTAACATTTTTATTAAGTTCGAAAGAAGGAAATTTTGACTTTAAAATATTTTTCGAATTGGAAGGGGGGCATTCTCTACTTATAAAATTTGTATTGAGCTTGAATGAAAAAATTTTGGTTTTAATTATTTTCTGAATTGGAAAAGGGCGTTTTAAAATTTGTAAACTTTCAAGTTCAGTTCATTCTTTATTGTTTCAAATTGTGAAAATTTCCGTTTTAAGGGCTTGATTTTTTTTTCGATGATCGCCCAAAATCGTTTTAAACCGGGAACTGATCGGTAATTTTTTAGTTGCATTGTTGCAAGCATCCTGTTTAAGATTCTCAATTAAAATATCTGAATTGATGCATATTATCTTTAATATTTCCAAATAATAAACATTTTTAATATCTGCTTTTAAATATTTATTTTTTCCGTGTACTTTTGGATTGTTAGAATGCTTATATAAAAAAGATGAAATTATTTTCATAATATTCATCTCTATAAATAACTTTCAATTAATTGAACTTGCAACAGAGGAAGTTGTTAAGCTTCTGGACGAATGCTGGCAGGAGATAAGATATAAAATATGCGCAAGCAGATTACGAGGGCGATGATTCATTAATCGATTATTTAATGCTCATGTGTACTGTCACATAACACGATGTACGCCTTCTCTTTTCCGATTGAGAAAGCATGAATGAACTTCATTTCACTCATTGATGTTCTTTTCTGTATATTCAAGTGCAAATATTTTTCAAGCACCTTTTTACAATGTTTTACACTCGACGCCCCTGCATTTCTTGAGTTCTGCAAATATTTGTGAGTTCAAAAAGAGGATACAAATAATCGGCGTACCAGCTGTATTTTATTCATATGATTGCAACAACGATTGGAATATTGATCGAAATCTAGCGTTATCAAACTGTTATGATTGGTATACAGTCAAGCTCGAAATTAAATTATCTTTAAGATGGTTTATAATATTAAGAAAAAATAGCAGCATTGTTAAATTTAACCAAATTTGGAACAGCGTTCAAGTTTCTTTTTTGAAGCAATATTTAAAGCTCAAGTATGGCAAGCCTGACACTCTAGATGTTCAGGCTGACCAAATAGTTGAATTTTCTATCATGAAGATTAATTTTGTATTAAAAGACGAATTTTTAACAAATTGAATAAATTTTCTACTAAAAAATTTGAACACTGGATGTAATGTTAATCCAAATTTGATTGAGGAGAATTAATTTTCAATTTTAAAAAACATATTTTGGTATAAAACAGTTTAATTTTGTACCAATTATTTGACTTTCCAAACCAAAAAGACGAATTTGCTATTAAACAGTTAAATTTTCAACCGAGGCATATGAATGATCAACAAAAATGTTCATTTAAACCCATCAGTTGAATTTTAAACAAAATAGTTTAATTTTCATTTAAAAAAATTAAATTTGAAACCAGAAAAAGAGAATTTTCAACTAATATTATAAATCTTGAATAAACAAAAAGAACTTTTAAGGAAGTAGTTCAAAATGTCAACCAAGTTGTTGAAATTTCGACCAAGCAAATTAATTTTCTACCCAAAAAGGTGTCTAGAATTGACATTTTTAATTTTAAATTAGTCATATAGTTGAAAATTAAAGTATTTTGGTGAAAATTCGTCTTTTTGGTAGAAAATTAATCTTCCTGATTGAAAATTCATATTTTTTCTTGATAATTCAGTTA
Source organism: Belonocnema kinseyi (assembly GCF_010883055.1). Lineage (NCBI taxonomy): Eukaryota > Metazoa > Arthropoda > Insecta > Hymenoptera > Cynipidae > Belonocnema > Belonocnema kinseyi. Next base: position 18,674,557 of record NC_046664.1, on the reverse strand, counting down.
TTTGGTTAAAAGTTAATGATTTTTGGTTAAAGTTTCAACTTTTTTTTAATGTTTTGGTTAAATTCAGCGGGTTTCGATTTAAAATAAAAATATACTATTGTATGTTTCGTTGAGGATTCCTAATTTTTTATTTGAAATTGAACTACTTGTTTAAAAATGGAATTAACTTGTTAAAAATTAATTTTTGCTGTTGTAGATTTCAAATTTCAGTTGAAAATTTATCTTTTTTAGTTGAAAGTTCAACTATTTTCTTGAAATTTCATATCTCTTAGTATTTTAACGAAATAGTAATCTTCAAGCAACAAAATTAATCTGTAACAAAATGGTTCAACTTCGAACCTAGTAGTTTAATTTTAAAACAATAATATGACATTTCAACTATAAACGTCAATTTCATATTAAATATATCAATTTTCAATAATAACAAAACAGGAATTTCCAAGAAAATAGTTGAATTTCAACCCAAGAATATGAATAATTAACAGCAAAAAAGTTAATGTAAATTCATCAGTTGAATTGTAAATCAAACAGTTAAATTTGCAGTTCAAAAAATTAATTTTGAACCAAAGAAAAAAATGAGTATTCAACTAATATTATAAAATTTTAATAAAAAAATGAATCAAGGTGTTGAAATTTCTTCCAAGAAATTGATAGAATTGGTCTTTTTTAATTTTTTCCTTGAAATATCGTTTTTCCTTTTGATTGAATTCTACTGGCTTTGATAAAAAATTTAAAAAAATTTTGTTGCAAATATGTTATCGCATGTTTCGTTCAGAATTCAGAACTTTTTATAGAAAATTGAACTACTTATTTAAAAATTAAATTAATTTTTCATCAATTATTTTTTGCGGTTTTAGATTCAAAATTTTAGTTGAAAAATTATCTTTTTCCGTTGAAAGCTCAATTATTTTGTTGAAAATTCATATAGTTTACTATTTTAACAAAATAGATAAAAAAAATATTTTTAACATATTAATTCAACTTTCAACCTAGTAGTTTAATTTTCCATAAAAATAGTTGAATTTTCAAGAAAAGTTTTTTTAATTAAATATATTAATTTTCAACAACAAAAAAAGAATTAAAAAAAATAGTTCAATCTTGAATTAAGAAGATGAATCTTAAATCACAGAAATTAATTTTTAACAAGTTGGTTCCAGTTTCATCCAATAAAATTAATATTGTACAAAAAAGGATGAATTTTCCAAAAATATTTTAGTTTTTAACTGAAAACATCAATTTTTTCTATTGGGGAAGCACCTGACAGGCAATCGGAAGTTCTGTGGTTCGATTCCCAGCGTAGTGAATGGGGAAGATCTTTTTTCAGAAAAAATGTAATGAAAAAATGTTTTAATTTATAGCTCCATCTAGTCTGTAAAGACATTTAGAAATTCTGTTATTCTCTGATGATAATACAGTTTCCTTGGAATTTTTTGTCTATTTATCTGTTTTGGTAGAAAATCAATCTTTTTATAATAGTCTTTTTGTTTAAAAACGCAACTGTTTGTTTAAACGTTAATCTGTTTTGGTTGAAGATTCAACAATTTTGTTGAAAAGTTGTGTTTTTTGTTGTTTTTTGTTTGTCAAATATTCATCTCTTTGGTTGGAAAATAAAATATTTGGTGAAAATAGTAAAATATATCGATTTTCAATCAAATAGTTGATATCTTTAAATTAAACTTTTTCTTAAATAGAATCTACTTTGAGCGAAGAGTATATTTTTTATATAAAAAATTGAATTTTAAAATTTTAATAAATTTATTTTACATTTAGTCTGAATTGACGTTAATTATTTTCTGTTATTTGAATACTTATATTTTCACGGATTTTGAAATGATATCTACACTGATTGATGGCAACTATTTCTAATGATAATACAGGTTCCTTCAAATAGTTGGACTTCAACCAAAAAATTCCTTTTTAGGGAAGTAGTTCAACTTTCAAATCTAGTTGTTAAATTTTTAACCATTTGGATAGATTTTTGAATAAAAAGATCAATTTTCTACCGAAAAAAGCGAATTTTTAATAAAATTCAAGAATTCTTAAACAAAAGATTAATTTGCTTCCAACAAAGAATAATTTTCAATAAAATTTAAGAATTCTAAACCAAACAGTTAATATTTTAGAAATGAAACCATTTTTTTAATTTTTAAGAAAGTATCTCAACTTTAAAACCTAGTATTTCATTTTTAAATAAAAAGATCAATTTTTAAATAAAAATATTAATTTTCTACCGAAAAAAACAATTTCTTAACGAAATTCAAGAATTCTCAACAGAATTGTTGAATTTTCAAACAAAAGGATTAATTTACTACCAAAAAACACGAATTTTTAAAAAAATTCCAAGATTCTCAACCAAAAGGTTAGATTTTTTAACGAAAAAAATGAATTTTTAAACCAAAGGATTAATTTTAGAAAAAAAAACGAATTTTCAACAAAATTCAAGAATTCTGAACCAAAAAGTTGAATATTTAACTAAAAAAGAAGAATCTTCAAACAAAAAGAATTATTTACTACCAAAAAAGTCGAATGTGTAATAATATTTAAGAGTTATAAGTCAAAAAGTTGAATTTTCAACGAAAAAAGATGAATTTTAAACAAAATTAAAAAGTTCTGAACCAAAAAATTGAATTTTCAAACTAAAACAGAAGAATTTTTAAACAAAAAGAGTTACTTACTACTAAAAAAGACGAATGTGTAATAAAATTTAATACTGAAAAAGACGAATGTGTAATAAAATTCAAGAGTTCTCAACCAAAAAGTTGAATTTTTAACAAAAAAAGGTCAATTTTTGAACAAAGGGAATAATTTACTCAAAAAAACACAAACAATTTTTAACAAAAGTCTATAATTCCAAACCAGAAAGGTGAATTTTCAACTAAAAAAGAAGAATTTTTAAACAAAAAGAGTTATTTATTGCTAAGAAAGAGGAATGTGTAATAATATTCAAGAGTTTTAAACCAAAAAGTTAAATTTTTAACTATAAAGGATGAATTTTTAACAAAAATAAAGAATTCTGAACCAAAAGCTTGAATTTTCAACTAAAAAAGAAGAATTTTTGACGAAAAAAGTTATTTAGTACCATAAAAGACGAATGTGTAATGAAATTCAAGTGTTCTCAACTAAAAACTTGAATTTTTAAACAAAGGGTTTAATTTATTCAAAAAAACAAACCAACGAATTTTTAACAAAAGTCAATAATTCTGAACCAAAAAGGTGAATTTTGAACTAAAAAAGAAGGATTAAAAAAAAAGATTTTCTACCAAAACATTCATCATCTGGAAATGAACTAAAAACTTTAAAAACTGTTATTTCAGTAATAAAAAATTTACAGATTCCTAATTTCATCTCACTGAAGATAGCAACGTTAAAAAAAAACGAATTTATAACAAAAATTTGTTGCGCCAGAACTAAAATTTGAAAGTTTTAAATGAATCTATTTGATGTCCGAAAGTACCTGCAAAAGTTTCAGCCCCCTTTCACCTCCGAAACACACCCCAATTCAAACCCTAAGAACCGAGAAAATCATCATAAATTACATAACCTTTAGACCTAAAATGTTAGGATTGATTGTAAGATCATTTAGTTCCAAAATTTAATCCAGAAAGTACCGCACCCTAATGTCTTCCGGAACACACCCTATTTTAACCCTTAAAAATAAAAATAAATCATAATAAATGATCCAACCTCCAGACCTAAAATTGTATGCCTTAGAATGATTCTATTTGGTGCCCAAAGATAAAAAAAAGTTTTGTCCCCTTATATCTTTCGGAACACACTTATTTCCAACCCCTAAGATAATAAAAAATCCAAATAAGATCCAAAAAATTCCTTAACCTCTAGACCTAAAATTTGATGCTTCAGAATGGTTCCTTTTGATGTCCGAAGATACTACAAAAAGTATCATGCCCCTATCTCTTCCGGAACACCCTCAATTCCAACCCCCAAGATAATAAAAAATTTTTTAAAATTCAAAAAATCCCCTAACTTCCAGACATAAACTTTCCTGCTTCAGAAACATTCTAACAATTGGAACAATTCTCAAACATCAAATCTTAGGTCTGGAAACTAGGGGATGTTTTGGAATTTTTTTCGATTTTTTATTATCTATGAAGTTGATCATGAGGGTGCTGTGTAAGAGGTAAGGGGATGAAGCTTATTTTTTTTAAATCTTTAGACACCAAATTGAACCATTCTGAAGCACACAATTTTAGGTGTGGAATTTGGATCATTTATTATCATTGTTTTATTTTTAGGGGTTGTAATAGGGTGCGTTCCGGATGAGATAGAGGCATGGGTAACTCCTGGATTTATTTTATGTAATTTTTTTTTTCTCGATTCTTAGGGATTGAATTGAGATGTTTTCAGGAGGTTCTAAGGTGGTAAAACTTTTATCAAATAAATCCATTGAAAATTTTCAAATTTTTGGTCTTGCGCAAAATTTTGTTGTTGTAATTTCGTTTTTTTTTAACGCTGCAAACTTCATCGAGGTTTATTTTCTACATTTGCCGATAACAGTTTCTTCTCTAGATAATCTGCAAAAAATGCTCGCTCCTTGGTTGCAGTTTATTTCAAATCTGAGAAATTAGTATCTGTATGTTGTAGATTAGTGAGAAGGCTCGTCTATTAGTAAATACGTACAATTGAAAGATATACTCATTGCACCGTTCAACCGCAACGACAATGCGCGCAATGAGCGTTGCAGACGGTATGCAACGGTAATAAGTGGTTCAAGGAGTAAGTTCAATGCGTGGTAAATTCTTAAGTCCACATACATTCGGATGCGTGTGTAGGAATTATGTAACATTTATCAACTCACTGACGAGAAACATGTGCTAAAAAGTTAATTGCAGCATCTTCCGCGTAACAAAACAGTTCGATATACGTATTCTTAGTTGCTTCCACTTGATTCGAAATTCGTTTTTACTTTTGTTCATTAACCGGCTATTATAAATGATTGGCATGTTTTAATCTAGCAGAGATAAAAAAGAAGATAAAAGTCTCCAATCACATAAACCAGATTAAAAACGTATTTCAAATGCAGAAATCAAGGATACTAATGTTCATTTAACTTTATTGAAGTCTTAGAAATCAGTTGGAAGTCTGTTACTTAGAAAATTTTAACCCTTTGTGGTCACACCTACGAAAAATAACGGGACGATCTCAAGGGGTCCATTAGACCCTGTCGTAGAAAAACTGTTTCCATTTCCCCTCTTTTTGATGTGTATCGACTTGACCCTTGCGCGATACTTGAGTTTAAGGTGTATTTTTTGTAATCCGATAGTATTTTATTGTTAATTTAAAATTCTTCATGTTGAAAAAACGTGAGGACAAAAAAATGGAAAATTTTGACTTGCTTCGTTAAAAAATGCATAAAAACTTGAATTATTGAGTTTCTTTTTCAAAAACTTATTTATTTAATGCAAAATTAATTTGTAACAAAATGGTTCAACTTCGAACCTAGTAGTTTAATTTTAAACCAATAATATGACATTTCAACTATAAACGTCAATTTTATATTAAATATATCTATTTTCAATAATAACAAAACAGGAATTTCCAAGAAAATAGTTGAATTTCATAGTTATAAAAAAAAAGTAAAAAAATCTTATTTTACAGCATACAAATATTTTTTAATCGTCTCCGAGACCACAGTCAGTGCAAATTGGCATGCGATGCTCATCGCACATAGATCTAAGACAAGACGTACGACACCTTTTTTGTCGGCAGTTCAATATAGATGCACATACATTGTTATTTACATTTGAAAATACACTTTTATAAACAAAACAAAAAATGAGTTTTAATTTACCCTTTTTGCCAATTTCGTCGCACCATGGTCACACGGGGTGTAATGTACCCCGAAAAAAACGTCCGCACTATTCGATACCTACAGGCTGACCGGAGCCACACCGACCTTCAAAACCCTTCGAAACTTTTTGTAGTACCTTCAAACAACAACAGATGGCACCACGGAGAAAAACTTTTCCAACATTGATTTTTGAACTTTATTAATGAGTCAATCCTGAGAGATAATTTTCGTGAAAAATGTAAAAAAGAACAATCAAGGTATCATCGAAAGTGATTAGAAACCCAAAATTCCAATTCCTCAGAAAACCCTGACAGTCACAAAATTTTCGATAAACTAAAGTTAAAATTAAAATTTTTTTTAGGGCTCAAAAATTTCGTTAGTCATTTTTTGTTGTTGAAATTTCAACGATTTTGTCGAAAATTTGTCTTTTTGGGTTGAAAATTCATCTATTTTGATATAAGTCGCATTTGTCTTGTTTATAAATTAATCTGTTTTAACGGAGGATTCAACTATTTTGTTAAAAAATCGTTTTTTGGTTTGTTGAATTCAACTTTTTTGGTTTAAAATTAATATCTTCATTTTTTAAACTATCAACTATTCCAATTATTATTGAGAATAATTCATCCTTTTTGGTTTATAATTTAACTAATTCATTCTAAATTTATTCTGTTTGTTTAAAAATTATTTTTTTTTGTTCTTAAATCTGAATAATTCTATGTTAAGTTTAAAATTAACCTGTTTCAGTTTAAAATTCAACTTTTTTGTTGTTGAAAATTTGTCCTTCCGTTAGAAAAGTAATTTCATTAACTAAAAAATCATCTTTTTGGTTAAAAATGCATTTCTTTTGTTTTTTAAACTGAAAATTGGACCATTTTTTTTAATTGATCTTTTTTAGTTGAGAAATTTTGTTTTTTTGTTAAAAATTTGGGTTTTTTTTTATAGAAAATTAATGTTTTAGGTGGAAGATTCAACTATTTGGTTCAAAATAATTTTATTTAAAAATTAATTTAACTGGAAATGAAATTACTGCTTTTTTGTTGAAAATTTTATTCTTTTTTATAGCAATTAATTCTTCTTGCATAAAAATTTATCTGCTAGGTTGAAAATTTAATTTCTGTGAATATTTATTTTATTTGGTTGAAAATTAATTTTTGAATGGAAATTTAACTTTTCTATTTTTGTTTAAAAATGTATTTCTTTGGTTGAATATTTAATTTTTTTGTTGAAAATGTACTTGTCTAAATAAAATTTCAATCGATACGTTGAATTTTCAACTAAGAAGAAAAATTAATTTTCATCTTAAAATGAAAAAATTAATTTTTAACCAAAATCTAAAATTTTTTACCAGAAAACTGAATTTTTGAAAAATTTGTTAAATTTTCAACTGAAAAAACAAATAATTTCAACTAAAAATAATAGATTAGTTTTTTACCAAGTAATTGAATTGTGAACCAAAATCATGAATTTTTGACGAAGAGGATTAATTTTTTTAGCAAAAAAGACATTTCCTACAAAACAAATGAATTTGAAACTATAAAAGATCAATAAATTTGAAGCAAACATTGAATAAATAAACTTTAATTTAAAAATTAATTTACTACAACAGAACAACAAATTTTTATCAAATCAGTTAAAATTTTTTTGGTCTACGTATATAAATTACTCCGAATGTTCTGGATTACTCGAGATTATAATTTAATCACTTAGATTATTTAAGTTACTTCGAATTAACTGGATTACAATTGGATTATTTTGTATTAAACGTGGACTAAATTCGATTAAAAATGGATTACTTGGATTACCTGAATTAGTCCAAATTATTTGGATTCCATGTGGATTACTCCGAGGGATAACTATAATACAAGTGGATAACGCTGGATTTTCTGAATTGATCTGAATTTTTTGGATTACAAGTGGATTTTTTTGAGTAAGTACTGTATTAAAAGTGGATTACTTGCATTAACCGAATTACAAGTGGATTATGACGGATTACAAATGGATTACTGCGAATTGTACTGGGTCATAAGTTAATTACTTGAATTTCCTACATTACTTCGAATTGCCTGCATTAAAAGTGGATTACAATTTAGTGTATCTAGACTAAACTTTATTTTAAAGGGACTAATAGGATTACTTGAATTACTCTGAAATGTCTGGATTACAGGTGGATTACTATGGGTATATGTCAATTACTCTAAATTAGACGTGGATTACAGTGGAGTACAAGCGTATTGGTCGGATTGTCTGAGTTGATCCGAATTGCTTGGATTACAGGTGGATTACTTTGAGTTAGAACTGTGTTACAAGTGGATTACTTGCATTAACCGAATTACAAGTACATTAAGGCGGATTATAAATGAGTTATTGCGAATTGTACTGGATAACAAGTTAATTTCTTGGATCACCTAAATTACTCCGAATTATCTATATTAAAAATGGATTGCAATTGAGTGTATATATTCAACTGGATTATAAATGGATTAATTGAATTACCTAAATTACTCGAAAGTATCTGAATTACAAGTGGATTACTCTTATTATTTTGGATTACAAGTTAATTACTTGGATTACCTACATTTTCCGAATTGACTGTATTACAAGTAGTTTACTTGGATTACCTGAATTAATCGGAATTCCCTGGATGAAAAGTGGATTACAATAGAGTGTATGCAGATTAAACTGTATTACAAGTGGATTACTTTGATTATCGGAATTACTCCGAATTAACTGCATTAAAAGTACAAATGGATTACTACATGTACCGGATTAGAAGTTAATTACCTGGATTACCTAAATTACTTCGAATTCGCTGGATTACAGGTGGATTAATCTGGATTAGAAGTGTATCACTTGGTTTTCCTGAATTGCTCAAAATTATCTGGAATAAAAGTGGATTACCGCGCATTACAAGTGGATTACTCCAAATTACATTGGATTACTCGGGATACGAATAACTGAGCTGTACAGTGAATTATTTGAGTTTTTTCCCCCTCGCCTTCCACTAGTATTAATTTTTCGGATAATTGTATTAAGTAAAATGTTTCGTTTTACCTCGAACGATCTTGGATACTAATGAGCCCTCGTGGAGAGCTTTACTTAGAGGATCTGATTAGGGTAAATAGTATGGATCTAACTATTGGATTATCAGTAAATTTGCGTATTTTGTGTCATTTTTTAGAGATCGTGACTTTGTGAAGCTCTTCGCCTGGGCTGATTGCTAGAGAAATTGATCAGGTACCTGTGTCATAGAGCTGCTTAGTGGGGTGAAATCGGAAAACGAGTTTAAAAAGGACATTTAGAACGCAATTATACACCGATTTTAGATTTGTTTGTTGAAAAATTCAGGAAAACACTTTTCAGAAAATGGTGGGTAGATTTTTTATTTTTTTGGTTTATTTAATTTTTATTTTAATGCAAACAGAGAAAAAATGTCTATTTTTTAAATTTCATTTTTTATCTTCTTGAAAAATTTTTTCTAATCCTTCTCGTCCCTTAGATGTAATGCACAGTGGTATAAGAAAGATAAAAAAATTGATCTTGCATAGTTAATTATTATAAACAAATTGTATTAATAAATACATTCGGGTTATTCGTCTTTAAAGTATATTTCTACTCTGAAATTGTTTGCTTTCATCTTTAAAATGATACGTGGACATTAAAATTTAAGATCAGATTTTATTTGTTTATTGTTTGAACAAATTATATAAACAAATGCACATTATAGCCGTTTTTAGACGAAAAGAAACCTTTTTTTCTTTCTACCTTGTTGAAATTATATTGCCAATAATGTTTTCTTTAGAAATTTTTGCCACTCATCAATATTTGTTTATTTTATAAACAAATTATATAAAAAAATGCATGTTTGGGGCGTTTTTAAACGAATAGAAATCGTTCTTTCTTCTGACCTTGCTGAAATTATATTTTCAATTATGTTTTCTTAAAATAATTTTGCAACATATTATTATCTGTTTATTTTATAAACAAATTATACAAACAAATTCACATTTTGGGCGTTTTTAATCGAAAAGAAATCACTTTTTCCTTTGACTATGCTGAAATTATATTTACAGTTATGTTTTCTGAAAAAAATTGCAAGCTAGCAATATTTGTTTATATTATTAACAAATTATATAAACAAATTCACATTTGGGGCGGTTTAAGGCGAAAAAAACCATTCTTTCTTCTGACCTTGCTAAAATTTTATCTCTAATAATTTTTTTTGGAAAAATTTTTGCTACCTATCAATATTTGTACATTTGTTTATAAAATAAACGATTAGCTATGATTGACAACATTTTTCTATAAAACATCATTGGCTATATAACTTTAACAAGATCAGAAGAAAAAGCGATATATTTTAACTTAAAAACGACTTACATGTGAATTTATTGAAATGATTTGTTTATTAAAAAGCAAATATTTATTCATGGAGAAATTTTTCAGTAAACATCATTGGCAATATAATTTCAGCAAGGTCAGAAGAAAAAATCATTCCTTTTCCCTTAAAAACACACGAAATGTACATTTGTTTACATACATTTTTTATGAAATAAGCAAATATTGATGGGTGGCAAGCAATGTTTCAGAAAACGTTATTTGCAATATCATTTTAGCCAGGAAAGAAGAAAAACGGTTTCTTTTTGCTTAAAATCGCCCTAAATGTGCATGTATTCATATAATTGGTTTATTAAATAAACAAATATTGATAGGTTGCACAATTTTTTTCAGAAAACACGATTGCTAATATAATTTCAGCAAGATGAGAAGAGAAATAATTTCTTTTTGCTTAAAAAGACACGAAATGTATATTTATTCATATACATTTTTTATGAAATAAACAAATATTGATGGGTGGCAATCAATTTTTCATAAAACGTTATTGGCAATATAATATTAGCAAGAAAAGACGAAAAACGGTTTCTTTTTGCTTGAAATTGCCCAAAATGTGCATTTATTATTATTTTTTTAAATTAAATAAACAAATATTGATAGGTTGCCAATTTTTTAGAAAACTTCATTGACAATATAATTTCAGCAAGGTCAGAGAAAAAAGCGATTTCTTTTCGTTTAAAAGCGCCTAAAATGTGCATTTGCTTATATAATTTATTTATAACAATTAACCATGCAAGTTAACAATTATTGTATCTTTCTTATACCCCTGTGCATTAATTTCAAGGGACGAGAAGTATGAGAAAAATTGTTTCTAGAAGATAGCAAATGAAATTTAAAAAATCGACATTTTTTTCTCTGTTTGTATTAAAATAAAAATCAAATAAACAAAGAAATAAAAAATCGACTCTCACTATTTTCTGAAAAATTTAGTCCGGAATGGAAAAAAACTAAAATCGTTGCATAATTGCCTATTTGCATAAATATTGCCTATAATTTTACCTATTTTTCAGGCCTCTCATGCCTGTCTCTAATTTGACTTTAAAATACAAATAAAATTCTATTTTCGGTCTTTAGTACAAACTTGGAAATGCTTGACATTTCTCACGTTTATTTATGCCCCCAAAAGGCTATAAAAGTGGGAATAGAAACTACTTCACTCTATTACTGATCACACGAGACGAGAGAGTGAAACCCAGAGACCTCGTACAAGAATTTCGGTGACAAATGGAACACGTGGTGCATTAGTAAAATTCGGTAAAACTGCGCATGATCTTTTTTAAGAATTAAAAAATGAGTATTATTAAAAATTATTTGTAAAATCGAGGAAAATGTTTCCATTGATAAATTTAACCAATTTTGGAAGAGAATTTAAAGTGAATTTCAGGAATAAAATATTTCTGGTTAAAATTGTTCATTTAACAATCCTTATTTAAAATTATTTTTTTGCTACTACTTTTTAAAAATAAGATCAATATTCTATAAAAAAATGGCAGTTAAAAATATCAATTTTGTAGAACAGTTCATCTTTATTGGTAGAAATTTAACCTTCTTGGTAGAAATTTCAACTTTTACCTAAATAGTTGAATTTTCAAACGAAAAGGTATTTTTTAACCAAGAAGATTAATTTTCTTTCAAAAAGACGGATTTTCGATAAAATAAAAGAATTTTTAGGTAAAAAAGATCAATTTTTTAATTTAAAATATAAATTTTTATTCATATTTTTTTATAGAAAATTTATCTTCTATTTATCAAACAATATTCTGAATCTTCAACCCAAGAAATGAATGTTTAACAAATAAGTTCAACTTTCAACCGAATAGTTTATTTTTTAATCAAAAAGACGATTTTTCAACCAATAAAACAAATTTTGAACTAAAGAAGATCAAATTTCAACTAAAAATATTCAATTTTATTCATCTTTTTTGGTAGAAAATCAAGATTCTTGATAGCAATTTGATCTTTTTTGGTTGAAAATGCAACTGTTTGGTTGAAAATGTAATTAATCGTTTGAAAATTAAACTTTTTTTAAAAGTCATCTTCGTTGATTGCAAATTTAATTACTGAGTTGGAAATCCGTCGTTTTAATTAAAAAATTCATGAATATTTTTCTTTTTTGTTTCGAAAATGAAAATTAGTTGCTAACAAAGTATTTCTACCAAGTACTTTAATTTTCACCCGAAAAGACGCATTTTCAACAGTTTTATGATCTTTTTTTACTAAAAAATATCAATTTTGAATTAAAAATATTACTTTTATTAAAAATTCATCTTTTTGGGTAGAAAATAAATCTTCTTGGTAAAAATTACACTATTTTGTTGAAAATTTGTCGTTTTTGGTTGTATTCTCAACCTTTACTTTCTATTTCGAGTATTTAAAATTTTTGTTAATTCTTCTACATACTTGGTTGAAACTTGAAATACTATATTGATAATGCATTTTTTTGAAGATTTATTTCTTTGGTTCAAATATATACTGATCAATAAAAAATAGTGAACTATATTAATTTTTAGGAAAAAAAAAAATATTTCCAAAGTACTTCAACTTTTAACTAAGTAACTTCATTTTCAACCAAAAATACGCTTTTCAAACAAGTCATTTTTTCACTTAAAAAGATACATTTTTAATTCAAAATACCATTCTTATGAAAATTGACCTCTTTTTTATAGAAAATTAATCTTTTAGGTTCAAATTTATTTTTTTTTGGTTGCAAAATTATTCTTTTTTGGTTAAAGATTTACTTATTTTGTAGAAAATTCGACTTTTTGTTCAATTCAACTGTTCTTAATTAAAAATTAAAGTATTTTTTGTGTTTTATATCAACTGTTACATTTTAATTTGAGAATTATTCATCTTTTTCGTTAAATATTTAATTATTCACTTCCTTAAAAGTTAAACAACTTTCTTTAAAAAAAATTTTTTTTGAAGATTCATCCCTACGCTTGAAAATTTTAATAGTTTGTTAAATATTAATTTTTTTAATTGAAAATTTAACTATTCCATTTTCAGTTGGAAATTAATGTATTTTAAACAAATTCATTTTTGGTCTTGTAGAAAGTTAATCTTTTTGGTAAAAATCTAATTTTTGGGCTACAAATGCAACTGTTTGGTTGAAAAATAATCTTTTTTGGTTGAGGATTAAACTATTTGATCGAAAATTCATCTTTTTTGTTGAATTCAATTTTTTTTTTGAAAATTGAAATATTTTTTGTTTGTAATATCAACTCTTACATTTTTATTTGAGAATTCAATTTTTTCGTTTGTACTTGATTGAAAATTAAATTAGTTTGTTACGAAATCATATTTTTTATTGAAGGTTTATCTCTTTACTTAGAAATTTAACTATTTTGTTAAAAATTCTTACTTTCTTGGGGGTTTTTAATTGCTTTTTTTTTAAAATTGAAAATTAAGATATTTTTGTTTGTAATATCAAATGTTACATTTTTATTTGAGAATTAATTTTGTCTGTTTGTACTTGCTTGAAAGTTTGTGGACAAATATATTTTTTTTTATGATTCATCTCTTTGGTTAAAAATTCAACTACCTGAAAATGCAATTGTATTTGTATGAATTATTCAATTAATCAAATTTTAAAACTCGTAATTCAGTTAGATATTTCGAAAAATAAATATTTTTTTATTAGACTGACATAATTTTTATATCGCAAACTAGGTCGTAAAAGGCAACATCAGTATGTTGACGTCTAACAAGCTGGAAAACATTTAAGCGCACGTCTCTGTCATGTGTCTAGTTGGCTCAGACTCATGAATAAATTTAATTTAATGTTTTCATTCGTTTCAGTCAGACACTATAAAATGTCACTTGTCACTGAAATCACGAATAGAAAATAGTGTTTGGACTTTTTCGAAATAGAAAAAAATCAAATTAATTCTGTGAAGTTATTTTGAAGGTTATTATTCGATTTTTTTCTTTTTAAATGAATGATTTTATAAAATAATAAAAATCTATTTTTTTCTGTTTGCAGAGTGATCCAAGCACAGCATTTTTGAGAGCCGCAAGGGCGGGAGAGCTGGAGAAAGTTTTAGAATTTTTAGAATCTGGAGTGGATATTAACGCTTCGAATGCTGTGAGTATATATTGTTATTTATTAAAATTTAAAGACAATTTCTTTCACGAGAAAATTTATCTTCAATTTGTAAGGCTGAAAAATCCCGACAAGTAAAATTCCTAAAAAAGAACATATTCGAAATATAGGGGAGTGGAGAGTAGTCCTAAGTCGGCACAGTAAAGAGGTTTTGTCTAATGCAGAGGTTAAACAGTGTTTAATGACACTACAATGAATTTTGTCAGGTGCCATGATTCTTTATCTATAATTCTATGTCATTCAGAGCAATGTGGAGTGATTTTTGCGGTCGCAATGCAGGGAAAAGTGAAAAAGTAAATTTTTTCTATTTTTTAAAATGGTGCTCCTAAGTCGGCAACCCCCCCCCCCTCCCTCCGGAATCGCAACAAAATAATATAACATACAAATAACAACAAAAGAAACAAAAAAAAGGTGCCGACTTAGGACTACCTGTTTGGTGCCCACTCAGGACTACTACAAATGTTCACACGTTTCATGTCATTTCACACACGAACAATATTTCAACAGAAAGTTATATCCTCAACCAGAATCGATGAATTTTTACCTAAATACTTGAATTTTCAAAAGAAAAGGTGATTTTTTAACCAAGAAAATTAATTTTCTTCCAAAAAGACGAATTTTCGAAAAAAATAAAAGAATTTTTAAGTAAAAAACATCAATTTTTTAATTTAAAATATTAATTTTTATTCATATTTTTGTATAGAAAATTTATCTTCTATTTATCAAACAATATTTTGAATCTTCAACCCAAGAAATGAATGTTTAACAAATAAGTTCAACTTTCAATCGAATAGTTTATTTTTTAATCAAAAAGACGATTTTTCAACCAATAAAACAAATTTTGAACTAAAGAAGATCAAATTTCAACTAAAAATGTTCAATTTTATTCATCTTTTTTGGTAGAAAATCAATATTCTTGATAGCAATTTGATCTTTTTTGGTTGAAAATGTAATTAATCGTTTGAAAATTAAACTTTTTTTTAAAAGTCATCTTCGTTGATTGCAAATTTAATTACTCTGTTGGAAATCCGTCGTTTTGGTTAAAAAATACATGAATATTTTTCTTTTTTGTTTCAAAAATGAAAATTAGTTGCTTACAAAGTATTTCTACCAAGTTCTTTAATTTTCACCCGACAAGACGCATTTTCAAAGAATTACATGATCTTTTTTTACTACAAAATATCAGTTTTGAATTAAAAATATTACTTTTATTAAAAATTCATCTTTTTGGGTAGAAAATTAATCTTCTTGGTAAAAATTACACTATTTTGTTGAAAATTTGTCTTTCTTGGTTGTATTATCAACCTTTACTTTCTTTTTCGAGTATTTAACATTTTTAATTCTTCTATATACTTGGAATGAAAAAATTGACTTTATCAGGCGAAAGCACAACTAAAACAGAAATCAACGCACGTAATCGGTTGAATTTTTGAAAATGTTCACACACCTGTAGCTGTTTCACAAAAATGCAAAAAAAATGAAATTTCCTTTGCACGAAAATGCATATTAAGCTCATGCTCTGAGAAACTCGAGGGTGCCGACTTAGGACAACTCTCTCCTACTAATACATAAAATCTTCATTGCTCAAATTATCAATTGTTTATTTTGTGATAACCTTTTTTTAAGTAGGTTTTGAGATCCTGTTACCATACAAAAATTGTTTAAAAGTTTTTAAAATTAAATACATAATTTAAACTAAATGCTTCTTTGAATTATTGTCAAAAACAATTCCTGGGATATTAAATCCTAATTTTGTAATTTTTTATAAATTAATAGAAAAAAGAAAATATTCTCTAGTTCATTTTTTTCAATTTTCAAGTTAATTTAGAATTTATTTTTGATAATAAACTGTATTTTTGTCTTTTTCAGAATGGATTAAATGCTTTGCATTTGGCTGCGAAAGATGGCCACATGGAAATTGTAAAAGAATTATTATCTAGAGGTGCCATCGTAGATGCTGCCACGAAAAAAGGAAATACTGCATTACACATCGCTTCTCTTGGTAAATATTTCGTTTATTTTTTTTTTTATTTTATATAACTATAAATATAATATACTGGCTCGAAAAGATATATATTTTTTTTGTTAAATAATTTATAAAGAAGTTCCAAAAACAAATTTTTTTGAAGATTTCTTTAGAGGGTTGTCTCACATTTGAAAAATTAAATTGCAAATTTTTTGCATCTAGTTTGTTCAGCTTCAATTTGAAAAACAATTCCCGAAAACCAAATAAACCTTTTTACTCTTCTACAAAAGAATTCTTTTCGTAATTTTTGTCAGGAAATTCGTCCTTTTGGATAAAAATTTGATCTTTTTTGGTAGAAGGGTTATTTTTTTATGTGTCTTGTAAAAAAATGCAAATATTTTATTGACCATTGAATTTTTTAGTTAAAAATTAAATTATTTGCTTGAAAAATCATGTGTTTGGTGGAAAAATCAATTGTTTTTGTTGGAAATTCCGCGTTTTGGATAAATTCCTCTTTCTGGATTAAAAATTCATCTTTTTTGGTAGTAAAGTAATCTTTCTTTGGCAATATAATTTTTTTTTAATCCAACTGTCTTCTAAAAAATTCAACACTTAACTGAAAATTTATGTAGTTTCTTTACAATTCGCCTTTTTTGTAGAAAATTAATCTTCTTGCTTGAAAATTCAACTATTTTGTTAAAAATTTGTCTTTCTGGTATAAAATGAATCTTTATTTGAAAATTGATTTCTTAATTAGAAATTTATCAATTTCAGTTCAAAGATTCTTAACTGCAGTCAAAAATCCATCTCCTTGCTTGAAAAATGGATTATCTTGTTTAAAATTTGTTTTTATTCTGGTAAAAAATTAATTGTCCTAAGTAAACATGTATTTCATTATTATCTACTTTGTAAAGATGTTCCAAAATTTTGTGCAAAAGTTTTTTTTTCAAATGCAATTGTTTTGCTGAATATTCCTCTTTTTGGGTTAAAATTTGACTACAATGAAAAAAAATTTCAGTAGTTGGTTAAAAACTAACTTTTCCTGTGGTTGAAAATTCGTCTTTTTTGGTAGAAAAATAATCTTCTATGTGTAAAATTAATTTTTTTGGTTTGAACATTCAACTATTTGGTAGAAAATTTAATTACATTGTTTCAAATTTATTTTTCGGCTGGAGTTGCATTCTTTTTAGTTGAAAATTAATCAGGTTGGTTTAACATTTAACTATGTATTTGACAATACGTTGTTCTTTGCTTACAAAAAATTAATCTATTTAATTTATTTCTTAATTTTAGTTGGAAATTCATCAGTTTGGTTAAAAATTCTACTATTTTGTTGAAAATTCACTTTTTAAGTGAATATTTAACTATTCCATGTTTGGTAGAATATTTATGTTTTTTATTCGAAAATTTAAGTATTTCGCAAAAAATGTATCTTTTTCAGTTACAAATTCAACTACTTTGTTGAAAACTTGTCTTTTTCGATAGAAAAATAATCTTCTTTGATGAAAATTTCGCATTTTGGTTAAACTCAACTCTATTTTTATTTAAAATTAAAATCTTCCTTAAAAATTAATTTTCTTTCATTGAAAAATAGTTTATTTAATTGAAAATTTAACTATTCTATTTTTGGTTGAAAATTTATCCTTTTTAATTGATACTTCGTATATTCCATTGAAAATTTATATTTTTTGGTAGATCAGTGATCTTTTTGGTTGACATTTCATTGCTTTAATTAGAAATTTAACAATTTTGTTGCAAAGTTGTTATTTTTTATTGTAGAAAATTATTCTTATTGATTTTTTGTTTGGGGATGCATCATTATAGTGAAAATTCACCTGCTTGGTTGGAAATTGACGTGTTTTTTTTTAAATTTTTTTTTCGCAAAAGTTTAATTTAAAAAAAATTAAAATGTAACTATTCCGTTTTTGGTTGAAACAGTATCTTTTTTGTTTGAAACTTTGGTATGTTATTTAAAAAAATAACGTTTTTGTTTGAAGATTCTTTATTTAAGTTACAAAATCATCACTTTGGTTGAAAATTTAACTATATTTTTGGAAATTCATACATTTTGTTGAGAATTCGTCTTTTTCATTAGAAAAATAATCTTCTTTGTTGAAAATTCCTCCATTTAGCTTGAAATTTTAACTATTTGCTTCATTTTTTTACGGTAGATTATAGCTCGGTTGAAAAATACAACTCTTCCGTTGACATTTTATTTCTTTGTTAAACTCAAGTGTTTTTTTAATTTACAATTAAAATATTTAATTGTTTATTAGATTTTTCATACAAAATTAATTTTTTTAAGTTTGAAAAATAGTTTCCCTAGTTGAAAATGTAAATATTCCATTTTTGGTATCTTTTTTTGTGTGGAATTTCAGGCATTTTACTCAAAAAATTATTTTTTTATTGGAAAATTCTTTATTTAAGTTAAAAATTCATAAATTCAGTTGAAAATTCAACAAATTTGTTGAAAATTCTATTTTTTCGATAGAAAAATAATTTTCTTGGTTGAAAATTCCGCTTTTTGGTTACAAGTTCAACAGTATTGTTGGAAATTGAAAAATTAATTTAAAACTAATTATTTTTTGTTGAAAAACCGCTCAGTGGGGAAAAAATTACTTTTTTTGGTTCAAACTAACAAATTTTTTTAATAAGGTTTTTAATTTGTTTATAAATAAACAAATATGACGAAAAAAATGGCAATTTTTCTATTTGACGTTCCCGGTGCTCGTCAATTACAGAATAATTGTTGAGATCGCCTAAGTTGCATAGAGTAACATTAGTTAAAGATGTTCCAATATTAGACAATAAAAAAAAATTTCTGTAAATAAATTATTTGTTCAACAAATTTTTTCTCCAATTTTCCATAATTATACGTTTTTAAAGTTATATTGCATTTAACATTATTTTTTTTTTTTTAATTTCTTTTAAGATTATAATTGTTTATATTATAAACAAATTTAATGAATAAAAGCATTAATCAGGAATTTGTATACGGAAAAATTAGTTTTTTTTTCTGTCAACTTTTTTAATTAGGAAGTTCATGATAACTTCAGCAAAACTTTTTTTTTTTATCAATTTTATGATTTTTTAAACAAATTTCACTAACCATTAAATTAATGTTGCATTAATGTTGCGGCAATTATTAATAAGTTCCCATTTAAAAAGACTTACATCGAAAAAAACGAATTTTTCGTCCACAGATGCCCGAATAATGCATTTGTTTGTCATATATATTTTTTTAAATTATCAAATTTACACAATCATCATGAATGTTGCTGAATTTATTATGAAGATCACAATTAAAAATCTGAGATCGAAAAGAAAATCATTATTCCGTCGACAGCTGCGTCAATAATGAATAATTAATGCATTTGTTTATTAAATTTTTTAAAAAGAAGTCATAAAATTTATCAACTTATTATGAATATTGCTGAAATTCTAATAAAGTTCCGAACTGAAAATATTGGTATTGAAAAAACCGAATTTTTATGCCGACAAATGCCCGAATAATGCATTTATTTCTTAAACTGGTTTGAAAAAATCATAAGATTATTCAACAAATTATGAATTCTACTAAAACTATCGAAAATAAACGAATTTTTCTGTCGAAAAATGCCTGCTAACTGCATTTGTTCATTAAATTTGTGTATAATATAAACAATTATAATCTTAGGAGATTTTTTTATATAATATTTTTTCCAATCATAGAAAACATTTTTTCGACAAATAATTTGTTTACAAAACTTTTTTTTGTTTATTGTCTAATATTGGAACATCTTTAACTAATGATACTCTATGCAACCTAGGCAATTTTAATCATTTTCCGGTTATTGACGAGCACTGGAAACATTAAATGGAAAAAATGACATTTTTTTCGTCATATTTGTTTATTTATAAAACAATTTAAAACCTAATTCTAAAATCAGACTTGACAATTGTCTCAGAAACCTTATCAGCTTTTTTCAAATATTTTTTTTGTCTAAATCGGTCAATATTGGTGGGCTGTACGTTATTTTGAACCAAAAAAGTAATTTTTTTCGCACTGTGCGCCGCGTAGACACCCAGGTAATGATTAATTATTGGTGACCTAAGTCGGCACATTAAGAGCTTTTGTCGAAAACAAAGGGTAAACATGTTCATGTACCACGACCTTTTATTTATTCTATGTTATTCGGAGCAGTATGTAGTAATTTTTGGGGTTGCAATGCAACGCAAAGTGAAGATGTCGATTTTTTCTATTTCTTAAATTCATGTTCCTAAGTCCGCAATACGTTTGAAATTGCGTCCTATGAGCGAAAAGTCAATGAGAAAAAAAAATAAAAGCACACCGACCAGAGACAAGCAACGTGCACTCAAAACACAACCAAACTAAAAAAACAAACAAGAATAGAGTGCAATGGAATTGAAACACGACAAAATAAAGTAACACACAAATAACAAAAAAAGCAGAAAAATGTGCCGACTCAAGGCCAGCTTTTTGGGGCCGACTCGGGACCACTACGAATGTTCACAAATTTCATGCTATTACGCACGCAAAACAATTACTAATTAAAAATCGACTTCATCGAGCGAAAGCACACAGAAACTAACACACTTAATCTACTGAACTTTTCAAAATGTTCTACTAACAATTATTCAAAATTTGTTCAAAATCGTTCAAAATTGTTCAAAATCTTCTACCAACAGGTCTACCAACCTATCATACGACAAAATGTTTACACCGACACGCGCGTCATCTCTGAGAAACGCGAGGGTGCCGATTTAACCCACAGTGCCGACTTAGGACTACTCTCTCCTGATAATTAAAATAATTTAAAAGTTTCAAAAACTTCAAAACTTTAAATGAAATAAATAATAGTAATAATAAATTAATTCAATGACAAATATGAATTTTTGAATTCTTTTGAAAATTTCAGCCGGTCAAGAGGAAGTGGTACGATTATTAGTTGAACAAGGTGCTTCAGTCAATGTACAGTCTCAAAATGGATTTACACCCTTATACATGGCTGCTCAGGAGAATCACGACTCGGTCGTTAAGTTCCTGCTTAACATGGGTGCCAATCAAAGTCTTGCCACAGAGGTGAGTCTTAATTATGATTCCTTTTCAGGATAATGATAATGATAACAATAACGATTCCTTTTTATTCCAACTTTCAACACTTTACATGATAAACTGAAACTTAGGGATCGTCCATAAACTACTTTACGTCTGATTTAAACTTTATAAACTATTTTTAACTTAAAAATAACTTCGTAATAATATAGTCGTGATTAAAGGCTTTTATTAAATTAAAAATATTATTTCAGTCGAAAATGGTAAATACTTAACCCATTCAATTTTTTATTTTTTAGTTAAGAAAAAGAATAATTACTGAATATAGAGTAATATTTGACTCTTCATTTAAGACGAGTAAATTAAAAATAAAATATTCAAAAGTAAACAATTTGAAACTGAATTGTTTGACATAGAAAGCCTGGAATCGTTAAAATTTCGAAGAGGCTTTAAGCTTTGAACGATACAATTTTAATTGTTGTATTTAAAAAATGTTTAATTCGTATGTGAAATTATTTAATTTTAATGTATAAACAACAATTGAACACTTATTATTTGTTGAACAAATTTTAGTAATTTTAAGAGATACATAGAAGCTTTGAACAGATTCAAAATTAATTTCAAACATGAAATGATTTAAAATAATTTAAACAAAATGTAGATTTTTGCAGATTTTAAACAAAAAATGTATAAGGTTTTTAGAAATTGTAAAAGGCTTTAAAAGAATAAAAACGTCATCTTAAACTTTGCAGGAAAACTGAAAGTAATTTTTCACTGTGAAAAATTATTTCAAGAGAAGATTTGAAAAGGTTTGAAAAGATTTACCAAATTTTCGAAAAACAATCAGGGAGATTTTAAGGACATTTTTTAAATTTTCAGGATTTTATAAAAATTTGAAGAAAAATTCGTTTAATATCTTTTAAAATATTTTTTCAAAATGTAAAATCATTTTTATTTTACATAGGAAGCTTAAGAAAATATTTGTATTCTGTTGAAGCCTTTCATAATTCTCGAAAAGTTTAAATTATTTGAAATCATTTCAAGTTTTAAATTAATTTTGAATTTTTTCAAAACTTCTAAATATCTTATAAATTACCTGAAATTTTTTCTTCAAATTATAAGTGTAATTATTATTTATACATGAAAACTTTAAGGAAACTTTTTTAAATTTGGAGGATTGTTTAAAAATTGTAGGAATAATTTAATTTATTTTAAAAGATATTTAGAAGTTCTGAGAAGATTCCAAAAATAATTTTAAATAATTTAAAACAACTTCTAGATTCCTCTAGATTTTGAAATTAAATTTTAAGGCTTTTCAGGGATGTTTATACTATTTTCAATGAAAATTATTTTACTTCTAATTTAAGAAATTTTCAGTCAAAACAAATGTCAGTTTATCAATTAAAAAAAAATGTTAACTTTCAAGCTTTAATTTTAAAAGTTAAAAATTCGAGTAGTTTATTTCTTATTACTTCAGATTGAAAAAATATTTAACTTTTAGAGTTTTAATTTTATTGGCCGTCTGCTTCCAAGTTTTCAAATTATATTTTTGGTTCGGAATTCATCTCTTTAGATGGAAAATATTGGTATTTGATTTAAAATTTTATCATTTTATTAAAAATGAAACTATTTTGTTGAAAAAACCCCTCTTTTGATGAGAAATTCAGCTACTCGGTTGAAGGATTTAACTTTGTTAAAAACTCATTTTTAGTTGAAATTTCATTTATTATTTTTGAAAATGTAAGTTTTTTAAAATTGAAAATTATTTTTTTTTCTGATTGCAAATAAATTTTTTCACTATCAATCTAACTATTCCATTTTTAGTTAAAAATTGGTATTTTTTAAATTGAAAATTGATCTTTTCTAATTGAAAATTCATGTGAATTAAATTAAACTATGCGGTGGAAAATAATCTTCTATTGCTACAAACTTATATTTTTGTATAAATTTAACTATTTTGATTAAAATTAAACTATTTTTAATTAATTTTAACCTTATGGTAAAAAAATTAATGTTTTTGGTTGACATTTCATAATTTCTGGTTAAAACTTATACTTTTTTCGAAACTTTAACTTTTTGGTCGAAGTTTAACTTTTTTGTTTATAAATTATATTTTTTGATTTAAAATTCAATCCTTTTGTAGATAATTCGTCCTTTTGGCTTTAAAATTTAACAATTTTGTTGAAAATTGATGTATTTTGTTGGAAATTATTATTTTTTGGACGACCCCTTACCTATATCAATTTAAAAACAAATCTACTTAATAATTGTAATTTTTTAGGATGGTTTTACCCCACTGGCAGTGGCAATGCAACAGGGACACGATAAAGTTGTAGCTGTTCTTCTGGAGAATGACACTCGTGGAAAAGTTCGTTTACCAGCTCTACATATTGCCGCAAAAAAGGACGACTGCAAAGCAGCTGCGCTGCTTTTACAGGTTCGATTAATATTTTTATCGAAAGAATTTCCTTTTAAAAATAATTAAAAATCAATAATTAATAATTTCGAATTCAAAGCGTTTGCAGTGCAATAAAATATTGAACGATTTTCGAATCAAACCGTTCCAAATTAATCATTAAATAATAAATATATAATTGAACGATCAAACGAACTTACCTAAGTTCGATCGCAATTATACGAGGGTAGTTCAATAAGTCCTTAGAATGACCAACAGATGGCGCGCGAATCGCTCCAAATCATCTGTTTTCAGTCAGCACCACTCCCGACTAGA
>NC_046664.1:18646004-18650401 GCF_010883055.1 Belonocnema kinseyi | reverse complement strand
ACTTCCGAAAACGCACTTTTCTGAAGGATTAAAAAAACTTGAAAAGCGATTGACCAAGTGTATAGAGCTCCAAGGAGATTATGTTGAAAAATAAAAAAAGTTTTACCCAAAAAAAATTGTTTTTGTACTTCATTCTAAGGACTTATTGAACTACCCTCGTACGACCGCCTCGTTCGAGATGATTACGTACGTAGTACCTCTTCGCTTCGCGATGCGCCACAACTTTCAGAGTTATAACAGAGAGAAAAAACCCCTAGTTTCCTCTCTCTCGTGTTTCGTGTTCCTAGCCTCATAACGTTTAGAGTTGATAAGGAATTAAAAAATTTGTTGTTTAGGGTTGGGTTTCTTCAATATTGTAAGGGTAGGAGGTAATCATCTCGAACGAGGCGGTCGTATAATTGCGATCGAACTTCACTTAGGTAAGTTCGTTTGATCGTTCAATTATACTTAGCCTCGTTCTTCGATGATTACGTACGTAGATGTTCAGAGTTAGAACAAATTTTTTATTGTATTTATTTTTTTTTTTTTTTGTTAGAAAAAACAGAAAAAATTAATCCTATTTCGGCGGTTCATTTCGCCCACCAATTTTTTGCCTAATAGAGCTTCGCAACACTTTTGTTGCTACCTTCTCACCTGGTTTGGCTATCGGTCTGTTGTAAAAAATGTCAAATGTCCGAGGCTTATCCGACCATCCTGCGCGCTCTTTGAAATGTTGATGTTGAGTCCTTCTTTGAAGGCTGCTGATGCTGCAGCGTGCCTGGTGCTGTGTCCTGAGAAATTTCCTAAACCAGCTTCTTGTAGAGTCAGCTTAAGCCATCTGCTTATCGTTTGAGCAGTCATTGCAGTGTGAGGCTTTTTTGTTGTGATTAGCAGGTTGGTGGTCTTGTTCCTGATACTGCTTGTTACCTGTATGTATCTCTTTAGTGTGAGAGCCGTGCACCATTCCGGAGATTCTCGAAAGAAAGGGAGTGTGAGTAGCGGTTGACATCTGCCTACTTTTGAGGTTTTAATGAGATCCGCAATTTTTATTTCGAAACCCTCGTTGGTTTCTTCGACATTTGGTAGTTTAATGACACCCAGGGTTTGCGCCCTTTGCGCAGTCGACAAAGCCAGGAGCATTATCAGTTTTTGGGTTAGTTGATTCAGGTTGAGGTTTTCAAGGGGAAAAATTTTTTCCATTTTTTGTAAGACTGTGTCTGTGTTTCAAATTTTTGTATACTTTGGTTTTGGTAGATTTAGGCGGTATATCCCTTTGAAAAATCGTTTAAGGTTCGCGTTGCCCTCGAGCTCTCGTCCTTGAATTAATGCTATAGCCGATCTCATTGAATTCAGGGAACCGTAGGCTGCGCCCTCTTTGTGTTTTTCAGTGAGGAATCTTAGTACTGAAATTTCACTCGCTTGAAAGGGGTCCAAATTCAGCCTATTGCAAAAATTCCACCAAGGTTTCAAAGCAGATCCGTACTGCTTCGTTGTAGATGGTGCGAGTGATGAAAGCATTACCTCTAGTGTCTATGCCGGTAGACCTTTCCTCTTGAAGGCTTCGCAGATACTAACCCTGCCACTAGTGAAAGTTTCGACGCCAGAGGGTGAGTTCTGGAATTAAATGTTAATAAGTTAGTTGCTGGTTTTGTTATCATCGGTTTTTCGATCAGCATCGACAGAAAAAGAGGGTACAAGGGCTGAGCGGGCCAGAAAGGCCCAACTACTAACCCTTCTGCTTTGTCCGTGGCAATTTTCTTCAAAGTTTTAAATATTAATGAAAAGGTGGAAAAGCGTAGAAAAACCAGTGGTTCCAATTCTTTGTGAACGCATCAATGAGGTCAGTTCCGGGATCCCTGTGCCAGGCGCAGTACAAGTCGCGCTTGTTATTATTTCTTGAAGAGAATAGATCTATCTCTGGCTTTCCAAACTTGTTAATGATTTTTGTAAATGTTTGGTTATTTAATTCCCATTACGTGTCGATGTTCACTATCCTTGATTCTTTATCGGCCTCTTTATTTTCTTTTGATGGAATATACGAAGCATATAGTAAAATGCCCCGTTCAGCGCACCACTCCCAGATTTCTCGAGCACCCTCGCTGAGTCCCCTTACATGTGTACCGCCCATCTTGTTCACATAAGAGATTGCTGTTGAGTTGTCCATCCTTAACAATATTTCGCAGTTTCTCACATCGGAGGCAAAGCTTTTTAGTGCAAAGAAAGCTGCCGTTAGTTCTAAATGATTTATATGATTTTGACATTCTTCCTTATTCCACAGGCCTCTTGCCGTGTGACCTTCGGAATACGCGCCCCAGCCAGACGACGCGTCGGAGAGAATTTCTTTTTCAAAAACATTTGTCCTTATCTTCCTATTTGCTGAAGGCAAGACGTTTATCCACCAATCAAAATCTTCCATCAGGGTTTTGCTTATATACATGTGCTTGTCGAAACTGTTGTCATTAAGTATTAATGCTGCAATTTTTGCATATTCTAACCTTTTTATGTGTACCGGGCCGTATTCGGCCCCTGATGAAACCGCGACTAATGATCCGATCAGGCGAGCGAATTTGCGAATAGGGCACCGAGATTTAGTTTTGAAAGTTTTTATAAGAGTGACTAGGTTGTTTTTCTTTACCGGTTTCATAACCTTTGTGAAAGTGAAGGGACTCAAGCAAAAACCGAAAGGTAAGCATGTAAACTCGTAAGTCGAGCCTTGAAACGAAAAACGCAGGTATTTCCTGCTGTCTTCGTGGACCGGAACTAAAAGAAATGCATCCTGCAGATCCAGGTCGGCCATGAATGCTCCCGGAGTTACCAGTTTTGTGGCCGTCCTGATATCTTCTAATTTGAAATGTGGTGGGTCCACATATTTGTTGAACGCCTTTAAATTTATGATGAACCTTTTCGAGCCATCTTTCTTAGACCTAAGAAAATAAGTGGACAGAAACTGGCCATTGCATGGTGTGCACTCAACAGTCGCTCCTTTTTTGATGAGTTGTTGAATAGCCAGTTTATACTCATCAATCTCAATTTGTTCGCGCTGTGGCTCTAGAGGTTCCCGAAACTATGCCGCTATTGTATTAGTAATAATTTTATAACCAGCAACACAATTAAGTGCGAATTTGTCATGCGTGATTTTGCGCCATTTTTCCTCGAAAAAACTCAGCCTTCCCGCTACAATGCCCAAGACTTTTCCTGCGTCCCAAAGCGTACCCAGTAACTTGAGCTTACCCACTTCCACGTTTTCTTCCATGAGAGAGTTTATTGTTTAGCCGACAGCAACCATCGCCAAGCCGATTTTATTTTGCGTTTCAGCGAAATCCTTGTCCCGCTTTTTCTCGTTTTCTTGGACGTAGATCTCCACTTCTGGATTCAATAACGGAGCATCCAAAGGGAGCGGACCTTTTAGCGAGTACTTCAGTGCTAGGTTCTCCCTCTCTTCTTTTTTAAGTCCCGCAGCTAACAAGGGACCCCATCTGTCCACAACGTCTGCACGAAAGACTGTTTCTTTCAGTGTTAGGTTCACTCCAATTATTTCCAAAATCTCTTTGGTCAATAGCTGCTTTGGAGGGCCATCTTCAGGGTTCGTGTCTGGATCTTTCTCCCCTGTTAAGAACAGTTCTGTGTAATATTGTTGTGAAAAATAAATATTCCGACTACTGAAAGTCGGAAAAAATTACATCGTTCGAGCGTAAAAACGTGGTCAGAGAGAACATCGACTATATAAGTCGCATTTGGGCATCGTCTATGAAGTCGGGAATAATAAATCGATTGTGTCTACTGTAAAAACCGGAGTTAATACACCGACTGGGAAAGTCGGAATTGATACGTCGACTGTAAAAGTCGGAATTAATACGTCGTCTGTAAAAGTCGGAATTAATACATCGACTGTAAAAGTCGGAAATAATACATCGACTATAAAAGTCGGAATTCATGCATCGACTGTAAAAGTCGGATTTGATTCATCTACTGTAAAAGTCGGAATTGATACCTCGACTGTAAAAGTCGGAATTGATACCTCGTCTGTAAAAGTCGGAATTGATACCTCGTCTGTAAAAGTCGGAATTAATACATCGACTGTAAAAGTCGAAATTAATGCATCGACTGTAAAAGTCGGAATTAATGCATCGACTGTAAAAGTCGGAATTGATACCTCGTCTGTAAAAGTCGGAATTGATACGTCGACTGTAAAAGTCGGAATTGATACCTCGTCTGTAAAAGTCGGAATTAATACATCGACTATAAAAGTCGGAAATAATACATCGACTGTAAAAGTCGGAATTAATGCATCGACTGTAAAAGTCGGAATTGATACGTCGACTGTAAAAGTCGGAATTGATACCTCGTCTGTAAAAGTCGGAATTAATACATCGACTGTAAAAGTCGAAATTAATGCATCGACTGTAAAAGTCGGAATT
>NC_046664.1:18643411-18645904 GCF_010883055.1 Belonocnema kinseyi | reverse complement strand
TGTAAAAGTCGGAATTAATACATCGACTGTAAAAGTCGAAATTAATGCATCGACTGTAAAAGTCGGAATTAATGCATCGACTGTAAAAGTCGGAATTGATACGTCGACTGTAAAAGTCGGAATTAATACGTCGTCTGTAAAAGTCGGAATTAATTCATCGACGGTAAAAGTCGGAAATAATACATCGACTGTAAAAGTCGGAATTAATGCATCGACTGTAAAAGTCGGAATTAATGCATCGACTGTAAAAGTCGGAATTGATTCATCTACTGTAAAAGTCGGAATTGATACCTCGACTGTAAAAGTCGGAATTGATACCTCGATTGTAAAAGTCGGAATTAATACATCGACTGTAATAGTCGGAATTAATACATCGACTGTAAGAGTCGGAATTGATTCATCGACTGTAAAAGTCGGATTTAGTACATCGACTGTAAAAGTGGGAATTGATACGTCGGCTGTACAATCTCGACCATAGAGGTCCGAAATGATATTTGAACTATAGAATTATGTAATATGAATAGCTTGACTGTTCTGCAGTTGGTAAAAAAAAAAACCTGTCAACTGGTGTGGGTTGAAAACTATCGGTCGATAAAGAAGATAATCTCCTAGCGACTGTCGATAACCCTGTACACATCGCGGCTATGGGTAGTCGCAGTCTACTTGTTATGCAAATATTTCCAAATGCTCAAATTTATTTTAAATTTACCTGATTTCGATCCTCGTGGTGTATGAGATCTGCTTGAAGATCTTCTACTGGTCGAGGATCTGCTGCGGGGACGAAGAGATCCAGCGGGGGATCTCGACGATCTCGATGTATAGCTACTGTTTCTGCTAGAAGAGCCCGATGCTGAGGTCCGAGCCTCTTCTCCTCGACGATGTGAGCGGGATCTCGTTCTGCAACGTCTCCTGGAAACGCTCCTAGATCGACTTCTGTTCTTAGCACAATCTCTCTTTCCACACGAACATGGCCGCCATGTATATCGAGAGCGTCGATACCCATGTTTCTTTTTAGGCCTTTTCCTCACATATTGCTGCAGCTCCTGAATTTGCTTCTGTAG
Source organism: Belonocnema kinseyi (assembly GCF_010883055.1). Classification (NCBI taxonomy): domain Eukaryota; kingdom Metazoa; phylum Arthropoda; class Insecta; order Hymenoptera; family Cynipidae; genus Belonocnema; species Belonocnema kinseyi. Next base: position 18,644,843 of record NC_046664.1, on the reverse strand, counting down.
CTCAGCAATCTGCTGTTCTGATTTTCCCATTTGCATTTCACGAAACTCAATTAATGATTAAAATAATACGAAAAAACTATACTTTCACTCTGAGTCGTGTGGCTACCGCGCACAACGAATCGTTTATGAGGCTAGGAACACGAAACACGAGAGAGAGGAAACTAGGGGTTTTTTCTCTCTGTTATAACTCTGAAAGTTGTGGCGCATCGCGAAGCGAAGAGGTACTACGTACGTAATCATCGAAGAACGACGCTAAGTATAATATATATTATAAATAACAAAATTTTCTCTCCTCACGAACAAAAAAATTTTGTTTGTTTGAAATAAACTTTTATCTTGAAAATTCACATTTTGGGGCTGAAAGTTTATCTGTTTCGAAGAAAATTTGTACTTTCTTCTCTAAAATTTATTAGTTTGGTAGAAAATTAACTAAAATTTAGGATATTTAAATAGGAAAATAATCCAATGTAAAATCCTTTTTTAACGTCCAATAATCAAATTGATGAAAATAATTCCTGAAAATAAAATCAAGAATCTAACGACCAAATTTGGACAACCATCACAAAATTTTCTCATTGGAATCTGACAAAAAGGAATACTTCTCTCTCCTCCCTTCCTCCTAAAAAAGAAAAAACGTAAAGAAAATTATTCATCTTTACTTTGGACGAAAATAAAATGAAGGAAAGAAAAATGAGAAGGCAATCAACCAAATCCCCTTCCTTCTCTTTTTTATTTCTTTCGTCCTCTTTATTCCCACCATTATCAAATACCAATAAAAAACATTTTAAAAATATATATAATATTCACCAACGTTTCGGCACTCATACAGCACCCTTATCAAGGCAAAAAATATATAAAATAAAAATAAAATATAATAAAGTAATAAAAAATAAAAAAATAAATAATAAATAAAAATAAAATATATAAATTCAACTATTTGTTTGAAAATTTCTTGATACATTAATAATTTTAATTAAAAATTAGTTTCTTTTGTTGATAGCGAAACTGTTTTGTTGAAAATTTGTTTTTATTTTCTGATTAGAAATTCAACTATTCTATTTTTTTGTTAAAAATATATCTTTTTTAGTTGAAAATTGAACTATTTGTTTGAAAATTTCTTGATGAATTCATATATTTAGTTTAAAAATCATGTATTTTAGTCAAAATTAATCTGTTTTGGTACAAATATAATCCTATTTCTTAAAAATTGATACTTTTGGTTGAAAATTAATTATTTTGTATTGATTATTAATGTTTTTTTTGTTGAAAATTAACTTTTTTGTAGAAACTTGAACTAGTTTATTAAAAATTAATTTTTATTTGTTTGAAGATTCATCATTTTAGTTAAAAATTAGTTTCTTTGGTTGATAGAGAAACTGTTTTGTTGAAAATTTGTTTTTATTTTCTGATTGAAAATTTAACTATTCTATTT
>NC_046664.1:18578878-18643311 GCF_010883055.1 Belonocnema kinseyi | reverse complement strand
TTTTCCTTAAAAATTAATCTTTTTTTGTTGAAAATAAACTTTTTTGTTGAAACTCGAACTAGTTTGTTAAAAATTATTTTTGATTGTTTGTTGAAAATTCATACTTTTAGTTAAAAGTGAGTTTCTTTGGTTGATAGTGAAATTATTTTGTTGAAAATATGTTTTTATTTTCTGATTGAAACTTTAACTATTCTATTTTTTTGTCTAAAAAATATATTTTTTAGTCCAAAATTGAACTATTTGTTTATATATGAAATTATATATTTAGTGAAAAAATCATTTATTTTATTTGAAATTTGAATATTTTTTTGTGTGTTAAAAATGTATCTTTTTAGTTAAAAATTAAGCTATTTGTTTGGAAATTTCTTGATAAATTTATATATTTAGTGAAAAAATCATGTATTTTATACAAAATTAATCTGTTTTGGTAAAAAATTAATCCTATTCCTTAAAAATTGATACTTCTGGTTGAAATTTAATTTTTTTCTATTGATAGTTAATCTTTTTTTTGTTGAAAATGAACTTTTTTGTTGAAACTTGAACTAGTTTATTAAAAATTAATTTTTGTTTGTTTGAAGATTCATAATTTTAGTTAAAAATTAGTTTCTTTGGTTGATAGTGAAACTGTTTTGTTGAAAATTTGTTTTTATTTTCTGATTTAAAATTAAACTGATCTATTTTTTTGTTAAAATTATATGTTTTTTAGTTGAAAATTCATGTATTTTGTATCAAATTAATCTGGATTGGTAAAAAATTAATAATGTTCCTTAAAAATTCATACTTTTGGTTGAAAATTAATTTTTTTGTATTGACAATTAATCTTTTTTTAACGTCTAATAACGTCCTGAAAAATCTCCGGTGCCAGGAAGAGAGCATGGTGGTTTTATTGCTGTTCCTGCCTGCTCGGATATTTTTTATTTTACTGCTTTTTATTTTATTTATTTATTGAATTTTTTTTACTTGATAATAATAAAATATTTTTGTCCAAAACAGAATTTTTTTTTCGTTTTTAGGAAAAAAGGTTACCTTTTTTTTTCAAATTTGACAAGTAAAATTTTATGGTGATTTTCCAAATTTGGACATTGGATTCTTGGTTTTATTTTTAGAAATTCTGTACATTCGTTTCAATAATCAAAATTGCATTTGCCGCTATTATAAAATATTAAAAAATATTTTTTTTTATTAGAACGATCACAATCCAGATGTGACATCGAAAAGTGGATTTACACCGCTTCATATTGCTGCTCATTATGGCAACGATAGAATAGCATCTTTATTATATGACAGAGGAGCGGATGTCAATTTCGCTGCCAAGGTAAGAATATAGTTTATCAAATCAGAAAAATGTTTCTTTTGCCATTTATTTTTTAGACAGGGTTCACAGTGTTTCCTATATTTTTAAATTATTAAACTCGTTTCGAAATGTTTATAATTTTTTTAATGATTAAAAATGCAATATTATGGATATTTAAATAGTCTATGTTTTTTAAATATTATAAAATAACAAGCCAGTGACGCGGATGCGCGCTTAGGGCACCACAGTCGCACAAAAAGAATGCCCGTGGATGAATTGATATTCAGAAGCGATTTCTGCTTCGTATAATTCTGCCATGGTCAATTTTGAAAAAAGTTTTTTGTTTATTTTCCTAAATTTAATAAAGTAAATGAAAAAAAGGATTAAAAAAAAACTGTCCAGAAAATTTGTCTAATCCTAAATAACAGGCTGCTTTTATTTTAAAGAAAGGAAATTTTTGTTTTTAAAAATATATATAGGGTAATAAAAATTTGTTTAAACAATTGTTTTTAACATTCAAAATTTTTCATTGTCATTTGAGCTCCCTAAATGCCTAGAAGTTATTTATTTACACTTTATTGCGTTGAAAAAACTAAGTTTTACGTCTAAAATTAACCAGAAAGTACACTTGATAATTAATTTTGTTTAAACAATCATTAGTTATAATTGGATGACTATTAGCTTTCGCGAATTCAATTAAAAAACGGGGTTTGTCTATAAATTGTTGAAATTTAGTGCGAATCAATTGACAAGTGACTGTGATTCCCCACGAATCCATTTTCACTCACTTATTTGTTTATAGCAAATTTAATAAATTTGTAAAAAATTGCTAAGCTATGCGACAACTTTTCTGGATAGTTGTTTCACTGATTTTAGGTTTTTTGGACTGAATCAAAGTGTTTCAGGAAACCCCTTTTAAAAAAATTGTCTTTAATTCATTTTTGTTATTAATTGTTAATTTTATATAGATGGGTTTTTAATAGTATATTTTGTACCTAGGGAGAAAAAAAGTCTCTCCATCCCCTGGCCATACGATATTTTTTATTAAAGATGGAAGATTTCAGAAATTTCTCGAAATACAGTCATGATTTCAGCTCATATTAGTTTTCGATTAAAGGAAGCATGATTTATGGTAATTTTAAAGGTAATTTATGCCCGAAATTTAATTTGAAAATGTCCATAAATTATGGGAATTTTATGGAAATTTTTGGTAATTTATGGTAATTTTAAAGGTATATGTGATAATTTACCATAAATTATCCACAATTCAATTTTAAACATTTTTATAAATTGCCGGAAATTCAAGAATTTTTGTCGTGATTCGCGGTAATATTCAAAGGTAATTTATGGTAACTTGAGATAAATTACCTAAAATTTCATTAAAAAATGTCTATTAATTATGGAAAATTTATAGAAATTTTCGGTCATTTATGGTAATTTTACAGGTAAATATGATAACTTACCATAAATTATCCACAATTCAATTTTAAACATTCATACACATTTCCGGAAATTTACGATTTTTTTTCGTAATTTATGGTAATACTGAAGGTAATTTATGCTAACTTGGGATAAATTACCTGAAGTTCCATTTAGAAATGTCTATAAATTATGGAAATTTATGGAAATTTTCCAGTCACTTATAGTAATTTGACAGTTATATATGATAATTTAAAATAAATTATCCACAATTCAATTTTAAATATTTTTATACGTTTGTAGTAATTTACGTTTTTTCTTGTAATTTATGCTAAATTAAGATAAATGACCTAAAATTCCATTTAAAAATTCCTTAAATTTTTGATCACTTATGGTAATTTTACAGGCAAATGTGATAACTTGCCATAAATGATCCACAATTACATTGTAAACATTTATATATATTTCCGGAAATTTACGATTTTTTTTTCGTAATTTATGGTAATATTGCAGGTAATTTATGGTAACTTGGGATAAATTGCCTGAAGTTCCATTTAAAAATGTCTATAAATTATGGAAATTTATGGAAATTTTCCAGTCACTTATAGTAATTTGACAGTTATATATGTTATATATGACAGTTACGTTTTTTTTGTAATTTATTCTAAATTAAGATAAATGACCTAAAATTCCATTTAAAAATTCCTTAAATTTTTGATCACTTATGGTAATTTTACAGGTATGGTAATATTGAAGGTAATTTATGGTAACTTGAGATAAATTACCTAAAGTTCCATTAAAAATGTCTATAAATTATGGATAATTTATGGAAATTTTTTGGTCACTTATGGTAATTTTACAGTCATATATGATAACTTACCATACGTTATCCACCAATCGATTTTAAACATTTTTATAAGTTTTTATGGTAATTTACAATTTATTTTGATAATTTATGGTAATATTAAAGGTAATTTATGGTAACTCAAGTAATTCTCTCAAAGTAATTTTACAGGTAAATATGATAACTTATCATAAATTATCCACAATTCAATTTTAAACATTCATATAGAAATTTAGAAATTTCCGGAAATTTACCAATTTTTTTCGTAATTTATGGTATCTTAAAACAAATTACCCAAAACTCAATTTTAACATTTCTATAAATTTGTTGGAAATTGTTGGTAATTTACGGTAATTTAATCATATATATATATGGTAACTTTCCATAAATTGTATCAAAATTTTATTATCTGCAAACAAAGTTTCGGTACAGTTATTACAATGAGTGGGCTGATTATCATAAAATTGGAGCTCATAGATGTATAATTTTTATTATTCACCTCTGACTTCACTTTTCACTCCCTAGGTAGTAACAAGTAGAGATTTAGCCCTGCTTCATAGGCGTCGAAAAGGGCTGAAATCATGCATGTGTCATGAAAAATAAATTTAATAAATAATCTAATTTATATTAATGGAAATTCAAATGATTTCTATAAATTTGAGTGTTTAATTACGATTTTCAACAACTTCAAGGAATTTTACGGGACTTAAACTCGCATTTGAAGAATTTCTACAGAACTTTGGGGAATGAATTATAATTGATTTCAATGGATCTCTACAGATTTGAACAATACAAGGTATATGAATGACACAGAAAAATTTCAAAGGATATGAAAGAATTTCAGTTATTTCAAATCCTCCCCTTAATTTTTCGCTTCTTCGTGAAAAAATCACTCTATTTCCCCATTTTTCAGCTCTTATTGCGCTGTGTACCGTGACCACATAAAATTTTTAATTCTTTAAATTTGCAATTTTTTTTATTTTAAAAATAATAAGGGAGAATAATGGGAGGGGAAGTGGGAAAATTGTGGTGAAATGAGAGGATAGAAACTAGGAGTAATAAGGGGCTATTATTTTCTCGGGGAGCGAGAAGAGGAGAAAGTGGTAGAGAAAGAAGTTATGGAAGGGGAAGGTTGGTGAAGTGAGTAGAGGGGAAGAAGGTAATATTGCGAGAGTGGGAGGGAAAGTATGGCAATATAAGTGGAGGTTTGAACAACTTAATTGACATCTTAATATGATACGGAGAAGTGCCAGGAAATGAAGAGAAATTAGGGCGGGGAAGTAGGTGAAGTGAGAGGAAATGAGGGATGGGAAGGTAGAGAGAGCAAAGGAAAATTAGCGCAGTTGAATTAAGAAAAACGTAGGAAAAAGGAGGGTAGGTTAAGTGTGCGGAAATGTGAGGTTGGGTAGGTAGGGAAAGGGAGGGGGGAGAAAATAGGGGAACAAAGGAGATGAGAATTCTGGGGAAATGAGCAGAAGGAAAGTAAGAACAATAAGGGTAGGAGAAAGTAGAGGAATTGAGGGTAAACTAGAAAATATAGAGAAAGTGAGGGGAAAAAAGTAGGAGTATAGGATGAAGTGAGAAGTAGTGTGGAAAATTATTGGACGTGAGTAAAGGTAGTGAAGAAAGTGAAGGGACGGCTAGTAGGGTAGTGCAGGGGAGTAGTTGCTGGAATTTGATGATTGGTGAAGGGAGAGGAGGAAACCAGAAAAGTAGAATAAAAGAACAGGAAGTATGGGAAATAAAGTTAGGGGAAATGAGCAGAAGGGAAGTAGGTGGAATAAGGGTGGGAGAAAAGAGAAAAATTAAGGGTGAATTAGAAGAAGTTGGAGGAAGTGAGGTGAAATTAAGGTGGTGTAGTGGAGGAAGTGAGAAGTAGAGGGGAAAATGGTTGGACGTGAGGAGAGGTAGTGAAGGAAGTGAAGGGACGACTAGTATAGTAATGCAGGTGAGTAGTTGCTGCAAATTCATGGTTGGTGAAGGGAGAAGAGGAAAGTAGAAAATTAGAAGAAAGGAAGAGGAAGTATGGGAGATGAAGAGATGGGAAGTCGGCGAAAATAAAAAAGAAGGGAACTAGGAGAAACAAGGGGAGTATAAAGTAGAGGAATTCACTGTACATTAGAGAAAATTGAAGAAAGTGAAGGGAAATTAAGACGGTGTAGTAAAGGAAGTGAAAAGTAGTAGGGGATTGAAACTGATTGAATGTGATGAAGGTTAGTGAGAGAAGTTAAGGGACGGTTAGTAGGGTAGTGCGGATTTGTAGTTGCGGGAATTTGATGGTTGGTGACGGGAGGAGAGGGGAAGAGGAAGTAAGGGAAATAAGGAGATGGGAAGTCAGGGGAAATGGGCATAAGGGAAGTAGAAGAAATAAGGAGATGAGAAAGTAGAGGAATTGAGGTTAAATGAGAGAAAATGAGGGGGGAATAGAAGGAGTAAAAGAGGAAGTGAGGAGTAGTGTGGAACATGATTGAAAGTGAGGAAAGGTAGTGAAGGAAGTGAAAAGGCGGCTAATTAGGTAGAGCGGGTGAGCAGAAGAGGTAATGTTATGGCTGTGGAAGAGAGGAGGAGAGGTGTAAAAAAGGAGAGGACGAGTAAAAGAAGAGAGGAGGAGTAAAAGGGGAGAGGTGAAATAAGAGAGGGGAGGGAAAACGTAAGAGGGAGAGGTCATAACGACATAATTAATATCTTAAATAGGCTACGGAACCTTTTTTGTAGGCGCGAATAATTTTTTTCGTCCTATTCTAGCACAATATTACGCCTTTGCACGTGGCAGCTAAATGGGGAAAGGTCAAGATGGTAAATCTTCTCATAAGCAAAGGAGCAAACATCGAAGCAAAAACGAGAGATGGCCTCACTCCACTTCATTGCGCTGCAAGATCCGGACATCACGAAGTCGTCGACATCCTTATAGAGAAAGGAGCACCAATCGGTTCAAAATCAAAGGTTAATAAATCTCTCGAGATAATATTATTTCTAGAATTCTTCCTGCCTAAAAAGGACGTCCAGAATAAAAATTAAGACCGGAATTGTAGAGGAAAGAAGATAAAAAAAGATTTAACAGGGTTGCTTCTGGTTAGGAAATTATAGAACGTCTGGGAAATTAAAGCTGGTCTGGAAATGTCAGAGAATGTTAGGGAAAATCTGAAATAGTCAGGGAATTTTCTATAAACTGAAGTTGAAGTGTATAAAGTTCTATATGACTTTTCACGTATTTTTAAAAACATAGTTCAACTTTTAACAAAATAATTAAATTTTCACAGCAAAAAGGCAATTGAATTTTCAAAGAAAAAGTTTATTTTCATCCAAGAAAGATGATCTGGCTACCATGTGGATGAATTTTCAACAAAAAAAAAAAAACGAATTTTTCCCGAAAAAGTTGAATTTTCCACCAAGAAATATGACTAACAAAATAGTTGTTTTTTTTTGCAACAAAATATTTTAACTTAACAGTTCCATTTGCGAATAAAAAAAAGTGTTGAAATAAAATAGAAGCGATACATTTTTCGGTAAAAAAATTAATTTTCAACCAAAAAGGCGATTTTTCATGAAAATAGTTAAAATTTCAAAAAAGAAAATGATTTTTTTTGACAAAAAATATTTATTATCTAAAAAAGGATTTTTCAACCAAAGAATTCAGATTTCAAGATGAAAAGTGCGAGTGTTTTAGAAAACAGTTTACTTTTAAACCAGAAAAAAACGTTCAGTCAAGAAAATTAATTTTTAATTAAGAATGATGAATTTTAAACTAAATTAGATCATCTTTCAACAAAAAAGCTAATTTTCAACCAGTTGAATTCAACTAAAAAGACGAATTTTAAAAAAAGTTGAATCCTAGGCCAAAAGGATAATTTAAAACAAAATGCATTTAAACAAAAAATATGCATTTTTAACCAAATATTAAAATAAAAAAAAGGATAAATTTGTGACGAAGAAGACTAATGTTCAATAAAATAGCACGAATTTTCTACCAAATTAATTAATTTTCAAAAAAGGTGTAATATTTTGAAGTCAAAAAGACGAATTTTCTGCAAAAATTTGAATATAAATTTAATTTGTTGTTTATTGTTTATTACATTAAATGGAAAAATGTTTAGAATAGAGTTCGATTTTAAAAAATTCATTGACCGTGAAAAATTTTTGCGAACCGGGAAAAAACCGTGAAATGACCGGGAATTTTTTCCTTCGATTAAAACGGCCACTCTGTAGTTTCATTGTTATCCAAGAAAGATTCAAATTTTTATCAAAGCAAATGAATTTTTGAAAGGAGAAAGAAAATTTCTTTCAAAAATAGTTGAATTTTCATCCAAAAAAGATTTTAGATGATTTTTTAAGATCAAAATATGAATTTTAAACGAAAAGTTGTTTTTTTATACGAAATATTTGAATTTTAAACCAGAAAAAAATACTTTTTAACAAAATTGTTGAATTTCCAACCAAATAGTTGCATTTATTTTCAACAAAGAAGGCATTTTTACTAAAGCAAATGAATTTTTTAAACAAACAAGACAACCTTTCAAAAAATAGTTAAATTTTCATTCAAGAAAGATACAATTTCTACTAAAACAGATTAATTTTTAAATTAAAAAGACAAATTTTCTAGAACAAAAAATAGTTGAATATCCATCCAAAAATGATTTCAGTTAACTTTTTAACACGAGAATGTAAATTTTAATCAAATAGGAGATTTTTTACAAAAATTGTTTTATCTTTAACTCAAAAGGACGATTTTTCAACAAAACAGTTGCATATTTAACCAAAAAGGATGACTTTTATACAAAATTTTTGAATTTCAATCCAAATAGTTGCATTTTTTTCAACAAAAATGAAATTTCAAATAAAGCAAATGAATATTTCAAACAAAAAATAAAAAGAATAGTTAAATTTCTATTCAAGAAAGATACAATTTCCACTAAAATAGTTGAATTTTTACAATTAAAACCATAAATTTTCAACCAAAAAGGGTGACTTTAACGAAATTATTGTTGTATTAAAAAAAATTTCGAATTAAAAAAATAATCTTTAGAAGAAAACATTTTTTGGGAATACATAATTGCCTAAATAATTTAAATTTTTTAAAAATTGAAAATTGTTTAAAAAGTCATTATAAATATTCGAATTGTCCATTAGTAATTATTAGCATGAAAAAGAAGTCTGAAATTGCTAAACAGTAACAATAATAAGACGAATTTTCAACTAAAAAATATGACTTTTCTAACAAATCAGGATTTTTACACCAAAAGGATTGATTTTATACCTAGAAATACAAGTGTTTAATAAATCAGTTGAAATTTTGATAAAAAAGGTTACTTTTTGAGAAAATAGTTGAATTTAGATTAGTTATGAAATAAAAATATAATTTTTTTCAAAAAAAAATAATTAGCTTTCAATAAAAAAGGATCCATTTTTAACCAAAGAAGATGACTTTTAAACAAAACAGTTAAATTTTCAACCAAATACTAGAATTTTTAACCAAGAGATAAATTTTCAGTCAAAAGATTATATTTTTTTTAACAAATAGTAGTTTCTTTAACAAGTAGTTAATTCCACCCAAAAAGACGATTTTTAAAGTAAAAGAGAATTTTCGATCCAAAAAGTATTAATATTCGACAAAAAAATATGACTTTTTAATAAAATAGTTAAATTCAGATTAATTCTGAAAAAGAAATATAATACTTTTTTCTGACAAAAAGAAATAACCATCAATCGAAATAGACTTTTTGAACCAAGAGGTTAATTTTAAACAAAAAAAAAGGTGATAGACTTTTCAAAGAAAAAGAATTAATTTTCAATAAGAAAAGATGAATGTTCAACCAAAAATTATGAATTTTCAATTTAGAAAACCTTAATTTTCTGCCTAACAATATAATTTTATTGTCCAAAAACGATTACTTTTTAAATAAAGACCATAATTTTCAGTAAAATAGTTAAATCTTTATCTAAATAGTAGAATTTGTAACCAAAAAGTACAATTTGGAACCAAAAAAATTATTTATTAAAAATTCCACTCTTGGGTTGAAAGTTGAACGAATTTTTTTAAATTTCCTTTTCTTTTTGTTGCAGATTCATAATTGTAGTTGAAAGTTCGTTTTTTGTTTGACTAAAAAATTTAATTAAAAATTCTTTTTGTTGTAAACAAGTTTTTTAAACTAAAAATTCGAATATTTTGTTTAAAAAGTTAACTGATTAATTGTAAATTAACATTTTTGTTGATATTTCATATTTTTGTTTTTAAAATTAAATTGTTTGATAGAGAATTAGGCTTTTTGCCTTAAAAATTCAACAAATTGGTATAGAATTAAACTGTTTTGTAGAAAATTCGTTTTTGTTTTTGTTGAAAATTCATTCTCAATGAAAATTATCTACTCCATTTTTGGTTAAAAATTCAGCATTTTGGTTAAAAAATTATGTTTTTTTTTTGTCGTTGAAAATTTGTCTTTTTTTGGTAGAAAATGAACTTTTTTTGGTCAAAATCTAGTCACGTTGAAAATATATACTATTTGGTCAAATCTAACTGTTTTTTATTTTTTATTAAAATTTTGTAGTGTAAATATCAACTATAAAATTTTTAAATAAACATTAAACTTTTTTGTTGAAAATTCAACAATTTGCGTAACATTATTTTTCATTTTTGATTGAAAATTTTTTCTTGGTAGAAAATGTACTTTTTGGTAGAAATTTTATCTCTTTTTGGTTAAAAATGCATCTTCTTAATTGAAGATTTATCTATTTTGGTTAAGGATTAAACTATTTTGTTAAAAATTAAAAAATTTGGCATAAAATTCAACTTTTTGTGCAAAATTCGTTTTTATCGTTGTTGTTTTAATTGAAAATTAATTTTTCTCAGTTAAAAAATCATCTGCTTAATTTTCTGGTTAAAAATTTAACTTTTATGGTTTAAAAATGCAGACAATTCACCTTTTTCGTTTGATAAATCAACAATTTGGTAACGGATTTAACTATTTTGTAAACAATTAAAGGGTTTTGTAAAAAATAGTTTTTACTTTTTTAAATTGAAAATTAATTCTCAGTGGAAATGTAAATACTCCATTTTCAGGGTGGCCGTTTTAATCAAAGAAAAAAACTTCTGGGCATTTTTCGGTTTACAACAAATCAAAACTTTTTTGTCTTATTTAATATTTGTTTATCATCTATTTGTCACTTATTTTAGAAAAAAATTGTCACCTATTCACCTTTTTTGACGACAACAGGTACTGTGATGACTGTAAATCTTATCGCAAATGAATATTTCAAACAAAAAATAAAAAGATTAGTTAAATTTCTATTCAAGAAAGATACAATTTCCACTAAAATAGATGAATTTTTATAATTAAAACCAGAAATTTTCAACCAAAAAGAGTGACTTTAACAAAATTATTGTTGAATTAAAAAAATTTCGAATTAAAAAAATAATCCTTAGAAAGAAACAAATTTAAAAAAAATACTAATGTAAAAAGAAACTTGATATCTCTGTCTCAATTTTGAGAAATTTTGAAAATAGACAATAAATCATTACTTAAATAATTACATAATTTTTTCATAAAAATTTGCCACTCCAAACAATGACAAACAATTGCAATTTCAATAAGAAAATACTATTCTTTTTCACATTTTTTGGAAATAAATAATTGCCTAAATAATTTAAATTTTTTTAAAAATTGAAAATTGTTTAAAAAGTCATTATTAGCTTTCCATCAAAAAGGATCCATTTTTAACCAAAGAAGATGACTTTTAAGCAAAACAGTTAAATTTTCAACCAAATACTAGAATTTTTAACCAAGAGATGAATTTTCAGCCAAAAGGTGATATTTTTTTTAGCAAATAGTTGAATTTTCCACCCAAAAAGACGATTTTTAAAGTAAAAGAGAATTTTCGATCCAAAAAGTATTAATATTCGACAAAAAAATATGACTTTTTAACAAAATAGTTGAATTCAGATTAATTCTGAAAAAGAAATATAATACTTTTTTTGGTTTTTTTTTTATAAAAAGAACTAACCATCAATGGAAATAGATTTTTTAAACCAAGAGGTTAATTTTAAACCAAAAAAAAGGTGACTTTTTTAAGAACCTAGTTCAATTTTCAATAAAATAAATAAACTTTCAAACAATTTAAAAATTTTGAACTAAACACCAAAAATATAATAGTCACCTATTCACCTTTTTTGACGACAATAGGTACTGTGATGACTGTAAATCTTATCGCAAAGCCAAGTTATCATCGGTCCAGCTTTTATTGTTTTTCTTTCAATGAAAGAAGAATGAGTTTGATTTCAAGCGAGTAGTTTAATTGTCCATTTGATCTGGTTTTACATATTAGAATGGCCTCGCTCCTCTACACATGGCTTCACAAGGAGATCATGTGGATGCGGCCCGGATTCTCCTCTACCACCGGGCACCTGTGGATGAAGTCACAGTCGATTATTTAACGGCTCTGCACGTAGCCTCTCATTGTGGTCACGTCCGCGTGGCCAAGCTTCTTCTCGACAGAAACGCCGACCCAAATGCCAGAGCACTCAATGGATTTACTCCTCTACATATTGCTTGCAAAAAGAACCGGCTTAAAATTGTCGAATTGCTCATCAAGCACAAAGCCAGCATCGAAGCCACGACAGAGGTGAGTCTATTCCTTTTTTTTTTTAATTCATAATTTTTTATATTTACAAACTGTCCATTAGGCTTATTTTTTGCCGCTGGGAACCCTAACCATCTAAGTGCATATATAGTAAAAATCACGGTAAAGTACTGAGTGGGTGTTTTACACCCCAGCGTATTTAATCATGTATTGTTTAACCCCTATTAAATATTTCGTCACAATAAAATTATCCGATATAGCTTAAGGTATCTTTTATAAGTTAGAGTTGATTTTATAGCTATTTATTTATTTTAAGTTTGTTAAAAAAATTATTGAAAAAAGTGAAAAATGGGGGTTTTTACCTAAAAGTTCATAACTCACGCAATTTTATTCATTTTTACCTGAAAATTTAGGAATATACTTTTCAAATAGTGTACTTTCATAAAAAAAATTACTTTGACATGTAATACTATAAAAATACAAGAAATTGAAAAAGGAGACATATATAACTGTGTTTTAACAATCATATTTTATTTAACAAATCCACAGTCTGTTTTCACTTGAATATTATATACTTACGTTAGAAAGTAAACAAATGTCATTAAATTTTCAAAAAAAATGGTTCCAAAATTACTTTTTCACTCAGTAAGTGCTCACTGGGTGTTACATACCCCACGATTTTTTACCCTCAATTTCAGCAGCTGTTGCTAGTAGACTGACGCTTGGCGCAGTTAGAGTTCTGAGCCGGGTATATTACTTTGAGAGCGGTAACGAGAATGAGAATATTACCGAGAATATAACCGATACATAAATTCTCTGAGAATTTATGAGAATCTCAGAATTTATTTTAATTAATAGAAGATTCCATTTTTTCGTTAACTTTTCGGTTGAAAATTCAACTCTTTTTTTTTTTTGAAAGGTTGTCTTTTTTTTTAAAGTTTACTTTCTTTAGCAGAAATTAAATATTTTTTTGATAAAAATGCAACTATTTGGTAGACAATTTTACTGTTTTGTTAAAAATTCATCCTTTTTGGCTGAAAAAATTCGTCTTTTTCGATTCAAAATTCAATTTTTTTCGCAGAAACTTAATTTTTGTTTCAAAAATTCAATTTTTGATATTACTGAGTTAACTTAACTGGAACCTTTTTTGGATGAAAACTCAACTTTTTTTTTAATTAAAAAATTCTTTTGCTTTAAAATAAATTTCATATTTTTTGATAAAAATACACCTATTTGCTAGAAAATTCAACAATTTTGTTAAAAAGTCATCCTTTTTGGTTAAAAATTTGTCTTTTTGGATTGAAAATTCAATTTTTTTTAGTAGAAAATTATTTCTTGTTAAAAAATTCTTAGCTTGATTGTGAAAACTCGACTAAAATCTTTTTCAACAGATAATTCAACTAGTTTTTTTTTTGAAAATTTATCTTTTTGATTTAAAACTTCATTTGTTATAGAAAAAATTTCATTTTTTGTATGAAAATGCAAATTTTTGGTTAAAAATCGTTCTTCTTTGCTTGATAATTTGTCTAATTTGTTTGAAACATTTGGTTGAATCGCTTTCTCAAGAAATCACTTTTTTTGTTAAAGATTTATATTTTAAGTTGAAAAATTATCTCGTTGGTTAAAAGGTTAATTATCTTGTTATAAATTAATCTTTTTTAATTGAAAATTCAAGTACTAGGGTCAAAGTTAAACTACACATACAGATTCCTTGCAAAATTTGACTTTTAACACCTGGCAAAATGATGCGTGTATTTCTGAAAAAAAAAGAGTCTTTTTTCGATCTCTCTAGTAGCTTAAGGGAAAAATATCCGACCGGCAATCGGAAGTTTTTTCGTTCGCTTCCCAGCGGTGTGAAGGAGATTTTTTTTTTTAGAAAAAATGTAATTGAAGAAAGAATGTTCTGACAATTTGTATTTCTTCCAGTCGGGACTGACGCCTTTACACGTTGCTAGTTTCATGGGTAGCATGAGCATCGTAATTTATTTACTCCAGCACGAAGCTTGTCCAGACGTTCGAACAGTTCGAGGTGAAACACCTCTTCATCTCGCAGCTCGAGCAAATCAGACTGACATCATTAGGATACTTTTAAGAAATTTAGCCCAAGTCGACGCCAGGGCGAGGGTAATTCTAATTTTTCATCCTTCCGTTTTCCTGAACAATTTTGTCAAAAAAAAAAAAAATAACCATTTTTATTAAAATATGTATAATAAAAATTGACTTGTTTTGTTAAATTTTTTTTCCTTTTTAGGTTGAATTTGAATGTTTCTCAGTTAAAATTCAACTGTTTGGTTAACAATTAACTTTTTTTCTCAAAATTAAATCTGAAAATTCAAATGTTTGATTAGAAATTCCCTTTTTTGTGAAAAATTGAGTTAATAATTAATCTTTTTTAATACAAAATTTTTATATTTAGTTATAAATGAAACTATTTTGTTAGAAAATTAATTTTTTTCTGTTAAAAATCCAACTTTTTTTGTAGAAAATTCGTCTTTTTGGCTTGAAAATGGCCCAACATCGTTAAATGTTTTTTTCTTGACTGAAAAAACATTCTTGATTAAAAATTCGACTTTTCTGTTGGAAATTCGTCTATTTTGTTTAAAATTCAAGTATTTCAATTAAAAACGCACTTTTTTTTTAATTTCCCTTTTTGGATTGAATTCGAATGGTTATAATTTAGAATTCAATTGTTTGATTAAAAATTCATTTTTTGGTTTGAACATTTATCTGTTTGATTCAAAATTCCCCTTTTTGTGACAAATTAAAAAATTTGGCTTATAAATAATTTTTTTTAATTACAAATTTTAATATTTAGTTAAAAATGAAACTATTTTGGTAGAAAATTAATTTTTTTCTGTTGAAAATTCTTTTTTTTTCGAAAATTCGTCTTTTTGGCTTGAAAATGATCAAACATCGTAGAAATTTTTTTTTTTTTCATTGAAAAACCATTCTCGATAAAAAATTCGACTCTTCTGTTGGAAATTCGTCTTTTTGGTTTAAAATTCAACTATTTCAATTAAAAATTCATTTTTGGGTTAAAAAATTATATTTTTTTAAATTGAAAATTTGTCTTATTTGTTAAAAATTCCACTATTGCCTTTAAATTCATGTATTTTGTTAAAAAATTACATTTTTTAGTAAAAAATAATCTTTTCATTTAAAAATGCATCTTTTTGGTTAAACATTTAAGTATTTCAATTGAATATTCATAATTTCAGTTGAAAATTCATCTTCTAGGTTGCAAATAAATATACTTGTTTGAGGAAACAAAACTTTTGTTGAAAATAAATTTTTTTATCATTACAGATTCATCATGTTAATTAAAAATTCATTTCTTTGGTTGAAAAATTAGATATTTCATTGAAAACTGGTTCTTTCTTTGGATGAAAAGGAATTTATTTGTCGAAAATTGAACTATTTTATTAAAAATTTATAACTCTTTTGGTTAAAGATAATATTTTTCTAAGAAAATTAATCTTATTGTTTAAAAAATCCAGTATTCCAGTTAAATTTCATCATTTTAGGTGAAAATTCGTCAGTTTCCATTTTCTTTTAAAAATTAATTTTTTTCTAGTTCAAAATTCAACTATTTGGTTTAAAATGTATCTCCTTTGATTGAAATTTCTAATATTTCTTTAAAATTCATGTATTTTGTAAAAAATTTGTATTTTTTTTTGAAAAAAAATAATATTTTTCTTTAAAAAATTAATCTTCTAATTTGAAAATAAATTTACTTGGTTAAAAAATAAACTCTTTTTTGAAAAGTAATTTTTTCATTGAATATTCTTCATGTTAATTAAAAATTCTTTTTTTTGGTTAAAAAATTAACTACTTGATTGAAAACTTGTTTTTTCTTTGGATGAAAAAGAAATTTATTTACCGAAAATTTAACTGTTTTATTAAAAAATTGTTTCTCTTTTGGTTGAAAATAATATTTTTCTTAAGCTAAAAATACTATTTCAGTTGAATGATTGATGATTGTAATTAAAAATTCATTTTTTTGGTTGAACATTAATTTTTTACTATAAAATTTAATTATCATTATTTAAAACTTAATTATTTAAGTTTTGATTGACAATTTATCTTTTTTGTTAAAAATTATTTTGTGGAATTGTTAAAAGTTCAACTATTTCAGTTGAAGATTGATTTTTTTTTACTAAAACTTTAACTATTCCATTTTCTGTTGGAAATTGAATTTTTTTCTTCCTTGAAATTCAACTATTTCGTGGAAAATTTTCTTCTTTGATTAAAATTTCAAATAATTTGTTAAAATTTCTGTATTTTGTTGAAAAATTTCAAGTATTTAAATCAAATATTCATAATTTTAGTTAAAAATTCATCTTTTGGGTTCAATATAAATTTACTTGATTCAAAAATAAACTCTTTTGTTGAAGACTAATTTTTTTTTCACTGAAGATTCGTCATGTTAATTAAAAATGTAATTCTTCGTTTGAAAAATGAGTTATTTTATTGAAAACATGATTTTTCTTTGGATGAAAAAGAATTTATTTCCCAAAAAATTCACTATTTTATTGAAATTTTGTTCCTCTTTTGGTTGAAAATACTCTTTTTGTTTGAAAATTAATCTCATTAAAAAAATTCTTCGTTTAGGTTAAAAATTCAAGTATTTCGTTTAAATATTCATCATCTTAGATGAAATTTCATCTACTTGTTTTAAAATTCCACTATTCCAGTGGAAAGTTGATAATTTTATTTGAAAATTCATTTATTATACCATTTCTCCTTCAATGTTTAAGTCTTATGAAAAAAGCGATAATTAATTTATTTCAGGAAGAGCAAACTCCTCTTCATATCGCCTCTAGATTGGGAAACGTGGATATTGTAATGCTTTTACGGCAGCACGGAGCTGACGTCGATGCGACAACGAAGGATCTCTACACGCCTTTGCACATTGCCGCCAAAGAGGGCCAAGAAGAGGTAATTTACCAATTTTAACTTTAATTTTAATTCGTTAATTTTAGGAATTTAACCCCCCGGGAAAATAGAAAATGATTTGTTGTTTAAAAAATAAATAATTTGATTAGTTTTAGAAAAAAATGGACTTATTTTAAAAGAGAAGATTTTGAAATTAAATTTTGGAACTTTTTCAGGATTTTTAAAAGATTTTAATGTGACAAAACATTTTCTTCAGATTCCTGTGAAAAATAAAAATGATTTTTTTGTTCTACTAATTTTAAGAGATTAATTTAAAATATTTCCAAACAAAAACAAATTTTGATGAATAAATAACAATTGAGCAATTACTAATGTTGACAAAATTATTAGTTTATAATTATTAATAATTAATTATTTATATTAATGGAAGGAATTGAAAGATTTCTAAATTTTTTAAACAAAATGTAAATTTTGCGATAAAATTATTAAGCTTTTCAAGAAATTTCAAAGTTTTTAAGACAACAATTTTTTTATGATTTCCGGAAAATTGAACATGATTTTTTGGTTGAAAAATTAATTTTAACAGGATAATTGAAATAGTTCAAAACAAAAACAAATTTTAATGAATAAATAACAATAGAGAAATTACTTATTTTGACATAAGTTGGGTAAGTTTAGGAAATATTTTGAAGTTTTAAAATTAAATTTTGAAGCTTTTTCAGGATTTTGAATCAAAAATTGTTTGTTTTTTTTTAAATTAATTTTAAAAGAAAACTTCAAAAGATTTAAAAACAAAAACAATTTTTGATAAATGATTAACAATTGAAAAATTAATCATTTTTACAAAATTGGGGTAAATTTAAGAGGTATTTAGAAGTTTCGAAAAGATTAAAAAAATAATCTAAAACTAAAAAAGATTTCCAAACATTTAAAACAAAATGTAGATTTTGAAGATTTTGGGATAAAATTGTTAAGCTTTTCTAAGAACTTCAAAATTTTTAAGACAACAATTTTTTTATGATTTCCGGAAACTTGAAAATTATTTTTTGGTTGAAAAATTAATTTTAGCAGAACAATTGAAAAAGTTCAATACAAAAACTAATTTTGACTGAACATTTCAAAGGATTCAAAAAAAAAACAATTTTTAAAAAATGATTAACAATTAAAAAATTGGGTTAATTTTAAGAGATTTTCAGAAGTTTCGAAAAGATTATAAAGTAATTTGAAACACAAGATATCTCCAAAATTGTTCAACAAAATTTTAATTTAAAAAAATTTCGAGACAAAATTTTTAAGTTTTCAACGGTTTTGAAAGATTTTAAGAAAATAAAAATTTTCTTAAAATTCCCGGGAAAATTAAAAATGATTTTTGATTTAAAAAATAAATTTTAACAGAATATTTAAAACATGAAGATATTTCCAAAAATTTAAAACAAAGTGTAAATATTGGAATATTCTGGGATAAATTTTTTAAGCTTTTCAAGAAATTTAAAAGGTTTTAAAACAATATTTTTTCGTATGATTGCCGGAAAATTGAAAATGATTTTTTTGTTGAAAAATTAATTTCAAGAAAATACTTAAAAAATTCAAAACAAAAACAAATTTGGATGAATAAATAACAATTGAAAAATTAGTAATTTTGACAAAGTTTGGGTAAGTTTAAGAAATATCTAAAAGTTTTGAAATTAAATTTTGAAGCTTTTTCAAGATTTTGAATCGAAAATTGTTTTTTTTTTTGGTTGAAAAATTAATTTTGACTGAACATTCAAAGGATTTAAAAAAAAAACAATTTTTAAAAAATGATTAACAATTAAAAAATTAATCAATTTAAAAAATTGGGTTAAGTTTAAGAGATTTTCAGAAGTTTCGAAAAGATTATAAAGTAATTTGAAATACAAAGTATCTCCAAAATTTTTAACAAAATGTTAATTTTGATAAATTTCGGGACAAAATTTTTAAGTTTTCAAGGGTTTTGAAAGATTTTAAGAAAATAAAAATTTTCTTAAAATTCCCGGGAAAATTGAAAATGATTTTTATTTGAAAAATAAATTTTAAAAGAATATTTAAAACTTGAAAATAGTTCCAAAAATTGAAAACAAAATATAAATTTTTGAAGATTTTTGGATAAAAGTTTTAAGTTTTTCAAGGAAGTTCAAAATTTTGAAGACAATAATTTGTTTAAGATTTCCTGAAAATTAAAAATGATTCTTTTCTCGAAAAAAGAATTTTAACTGAATACTTGAAAAAAAAACAATTTTTGATGAATAAATAATAATTGAACAATTACTGATTTTGACAAATTTTGGGTTAGTTTAAGAAATATTTAGAAGTTCTAAAATTAAATTTTAAAGTTTTTTCAAGATTTTGAAAGGTTCCAATGTAACAAAAAATGCTCTTATGATTCCTGAAATAATCGAAAATGTTTTTTTTTTTGTTAAAAAATTAATTTTAACTAAATATTTTAAAATATTTTGAAACCGAAAAACAGTTTTTGATGAACGAATCACAATTGAAAAATTTCTAATTTTGATAAAGATTAAAAAATAATTTAAATCGCAAAAAGATCTCTAAAATTTTTAAACAAAATTTACATTTTGAAAAATGTTGGGGATGGAAATGTTGGAAAATGATTTCTTATTCAAAAAAATAAATTTAAAAATAATACTTAAAAAGATTTCAAAAAATAAAATACATTTTGATGATTGAAGAACGATTGAACATTTACTAATTTTTACAAAATTTGGGTAAGTTTAATAGACATTTAGAAGTTTTTAAAAGATTAAAAAATAATCGAAAACATTAAAATATTTCCAAAAATTGAAAACAAAATCTAGATTGTAGAAGATTTTGGGATCAAATTTTCAAGCTTTTCAAGGATTTTGAAAGGGCTTAAGACAATATTTTTTTTAAAAAGATTTCCGGGAAAATTGAAAATGATTTTTCTTGTTGAAAAATTAATTTTAACAGAATACTTGAAAAAATTCAAAACTTTGATAAATTTTGGGTAAGTTTAAGAAATATTTATAAGTTTAAAAATTAAATTTTTAAGCTTTTTGAGGATTGTAAAAGGTTTCAATCTAACAAAAAGTTCTTCCAAGATTTGTGAGAAAATTGAAAATTGTTTTTTTGTTGAAAAATTAACTTTAACCGAACACTTGAAAAAATCAAAAAACAAAAACAATTTTTGACAAATGAATAAACAATTGAAAAATTAATAATTTTCACAAAATTGGGTTAAGTTTAAAAGATATTCAGAAGTTTTGAAAAGATTCAGAAAGTTCAGATTTTGAAAGATTTTGAGATAAGATTTTTAAGCTTTTCAAGGTATTTGAAAGGTTTTAAGACCAGATTTTTTTTTTAATTTCCGGTAAATTAAAAATGATTTTTTTGTTAAAAATAAACTTTAACAGAATACTTGAAAAGATTTCAAAGCAAAAATAAATTTTGATGATTGAATAACAATTGAACAGTTACTGATTTTTACAAAATTTAGGCAGGTTTAAAATATATTTAGAAGTTTTGAAAATATTAAAAAATAATTGAAAAGATTTTCAAAAATTTTAAACAAAATCTAGAGTTTGGAATATTTCGCACCAAAAATTTATTATATTTTTAAGCATTTTGAAAACTGTAAAAATAATGAAATTGTTTATTAAGATCCCTAGGAAAATTGAAAAGTTTTTGTTATTTAAAGAAATTAATTTGATTAGTTTTAGGAAAAATTCAAATCATTTTAAAAGTGAACATTTTTAAGCTTTTCAAGGATTTTGAACGATTTTAAGACAATTAAATATTATTCCAAAGAATATTCTAAAAGACTACAAACCATATTTTGATTTATAATTATAATGTATGATCAAATAATAATTTGTAACAACATTAAATCAAACTAATTCAGCATCTACTTTAAAAAGTGTACATTCAGAAAAAAAGTGTAATCCTTCAGTTTTCAATTATTCTAACTTGAAACTATTTAAAATGGCATAATTAAAAAAATTTAAAAAGGCCGCCCTGAATTAGATTGCCACAGAATCTATGATTTAAAACAGGATACAAAATGAAGAAGTTTTTAAAATCTTTTTTCATCTGAACGATCCAGTTGCCGGACTAATTTAAACAATTTAAATTATTTTTATTTTAATTAATGTAATTTTAAGTTTTAAGTTACCAATTTCAGTCCCAAAACTCACGAACTAACTCTGAATAAAAATAAAAAACTCTAATTAATTTTATTTTCAGGTTGCGGCTGTTTTGTTAGAAAACAGAGCTTCGCTTACAGCCACGACTAAAAAGGGTTTCACTCCCTTACATCTCGCAGCAAAATATGGAAATATGGCTGTCGCTAGACTTTTGCTTCAAAAAGACGCACCTGTCGATGCTCAGGGAAAGGTTCGTCTTCTTTTTTATGCATTTATTTTCAATTAGATGTTTTTAAAAGCTACATTTAATCACTGCTTTCAGCTATTTAAATCCTAGATTTATTCTTAAAAAGCTCTAAATTTTTATATTAAGCTTGAAGTTCTGGATAATTTAAATTCAGAGGCTCAACACTTTTTTTTTATTCCTCTTTTACCCTTTTTGGCAAAAAAATCCCTCTTTTTTCTCGTTTTTTCGCTTAAATTCGAACTGAATTTATGGAAACCAATCAAAAAATCGAAATATTTTTCTATTAAAAGTTATTTTTTTTTTGGTTGAAAAGTTAAATGTTAAATTTCTGATCCATAATTGAATCCACATGTTAAACAGTCATCTTTCGTGGTTGAAAATTAACCTTTTTTTCACTGAAAATTCATCTTTCGGGTTTAAAAATATAAAATTACATTTTTTGTGGATAAATCATCTTTTTCTTGTGTTAAAAATAGAATTGTTTGGTTGAAAATTAATTTTTTAGATAAAAAATTTACATTATCAGGTTGAAAGTTAAATTGTTTTGTCAAAATTTGAATTTTTGGCATGAAAATTCAATTATTGAGTTAAAAATTAAATTTTTTTGTTGAAAATTCATCTCTTTTGATTTATAATTTTAGTTAAAATTTCTACCAAATTAAATTAAATTTTGAAGCTTTTTCAGGATTTTGAATCGAAAATCGTTTTTTTTTTTATGTTGAAAAATTAATTTTGACTGAATATTTGAAAGGATTTAAAGACAAAAACATTTTTTTTTTTATATGATTAACAATTAAAAAATTAATATATTTTAAAAAATTGGGTTAAGTTAAAGAGATATTCAGAAGTTTCGTAAAGATTATAAAGTAATTTGAAACATAAAATGTCTCCAAAATTGTTTAACAAAATGTTAATTTTGAAAATTGTCGGGAAAAAAATTTTTAATTTTCAAGGATTTTGAAAGATTTTAAGAAAATGCAAATTTTCTTAAAATTCCCGAGAAAATTGAAAATAATTTTTTATTCAAAAAATACATTTTAACAGAATATTTAAAACATGAAAATATTTCCAAAAATGTAAAACAAAATATAAATTTTTGAAGATTTTCAGATAAAAGTTTTAAGTTTTTCAAGGAATTTCAAAATTTTGAAGACAATAATTTTTTTTTAAGATTTCCAGAAAATGAAAAATGATTTTTTTGTCGAAAAATTAATTCCAACATAATACTTAAAAAATTCAAAACAAAAACATATTTGGATGAATAAATAACAATTGAAAAATTAGTATTTTTGACAAAGTTTGGGTAAGTTTAAAAAATATTTAGAAGTTTTGAAATTAAATTTTGAAGGTTTTTCAGGATTTTGAATCGAAAATTGTTTTTTTTGTTGTTCAAAAATTAATTTTGACTGAATATTTCAAAGGATTTAAAGACAAAAACAATTTTTTTTAAATGATTAACAATTAAAAATTAATACATTTAGAAATATTTAGAAGTTTCGAAAAGATTAAAAAGTAATTTGAAACACAAAATATCTCCAAAATTGTTCAACAAAACATGAAAATATTCCCAAAAATTGAAAACAAAGTTTTAAAGTTTTTTCAGGATTTTGAAAGGTTTCAGTGTAACAGAAAATGCTCTCAAGATTTCTGAAATAATCGAAAATGGGTTTTTTTGTTGAAAAATTAATTTCAACTAAATACTTAAATATATTTTAAAACCGAAAAACAGTTTTTGATGAATGAATCACAATTGAAAAATTACTAATTTTAACAAAGTTTGGGGAAGTTTATGGAATTTTGATTTATAATTTTAGTTAAAATTTCTACGAAAAACACGAATTTTCAACCAATGACATGAATTTTTCATTAATATGTTGAATTTTCACTAAAAAAATAAAATGATTAGAAAATAGTTAAAGTTTTAACGAAGTAGTTGAATTTTCATTAAAAAAAAGGATTTTTCCAAAAAGATTAAATGTTAAAAAAAAAACAGTTCAAAACTAAAAATGGAATTGTTGAATTTTCTTCTTAAGAAATTATTTTAGAACCAAGAATAAAACGAATTTTCAACAAGAAGTAGTTAATATTTCAACCAAAAAAAAAAGATTAATTTTAAATGAAAAGGATTGATATTTAAACTTTAATTATTTATCATCATCGTATTACAAATCAAAAAGATATTTTAATTTTAAATAAAGTACAGCTGAATTCATCCGAAAAATACAATCTTTCATAAAAATAGTTAATTTTAGAAACAAAAAAGATTTTTCAGGAAGAAGAATTTCAACCGCATTCTTGAATTTTTAAGTGAAAAAGACGAATTTTCTACAAAATATTTGAAAATTATCCCTCTAAAATATCAATTTTCCAGAAATAAAAATAATTTTCAACGAAATAATTGATTTTTTTCCTAAAGTAGTTCAATCTTCGATCCAGAAAGACAAATTTTGATGAAACTAGTTACATTTTGAATCAGAGAGATGATTTTTGAACCCACAAAATTCAATTTGAACAAATTAGTTCAACTTTGAATCAATTAAATGAATTTTTCATCATAAATATTTTTGAGACCATAAAAAACTTTTTTTAATTGTGAAATCATTCAGTTACAATTTATAATTCTAAAATCTTTTTCCTGAAAAATTTCTTATTACATAAACGCTTTAAGAATTTAAAATTTAAAAGCGCTTGAAATAAAAAGTTTTTGATAAAAAACGTAAGATGATGAACTTTAAATATAAATTGTATTTTGATTTTTCTAATTAAAAGGTTTTTACGGGTCGATTCTGAATGTGTTAAAAACTAAACTGTTTGCTAAAAATGTTTGTTCTTTAATTAAAAATTCAACTATTTTCTTTAAGATATATTTTTTGTTAAAAATTAATATTTCCAGGTGAAGAAATTCATTTTTAACCTAAACAAATTATTTTTCTACCAAAAATACCAATTTTCAACAAAATACATGAATTTTCCACTAAAGAAGATAAATTTTCAATTTAAAATAGATTAATCAATAAATAAAATAAAAATTTCAATTTAAAAAAACTTAATTTCAACAAAAAAATTGAACGTTCAACCGAAAAAATGAATTTTTAACCAAAAAGATAAAATTGTAACAAAATACATTTATTTTAAATAAAACAGTTCAGATTTTAACGAAAAAAAGATGAATTTTAAAAAGAAAATAGAACCATTCAATTTTCATTTAAAAAAAATTTAATTTAATAAATAGGTACCAGTTTTCTAAAAAATAGTTAAATTTTCAACGAAAACAAATTAATTTTTTATGAAATTTCAGTAAAAAAGTTAATTTTCTACCAAGAAAGATAAAATTTTAACAAAAAATACATGAATTTAAACCTAAAAAAGAGACATTTCCAATTTAATATAGAATTGTTGAATTTTCGTTCAATCGTCGATGAAATAAACACGGATTTTTAAAAAAATATAGGAAGTTTCAATAAAAAATATAAACTTTATGTTGAAAAAAATTAATTTTGATAATTCTTTTTTCTAGATTAAATTTCATTAAATTTTTATTATTTAGAATTTAACCATTTTATAAGAAATTCGTCTTTTTTGGTTGAATTTAACTGTTTTTTATTTAAAATTAAAATATTTTTTGGTGGAAATATTTCGTTGAGAATGAATTTTGTTGTTGTTGAATCACAATTTGATTTGAAAATTCAATTATTTGGTTTTAAATTTACTTTTATGTTTTAAATTCATATTTCTGCATTAAAAAATAAACTTTTCAGTATAAAATTATTGTTCGGCTTGAAAATATATAGCAGCTTGGCCTAAAAATGTAATTTGTTCATTTTTTGTTAAAAATGGATATTTGGAATAGAAATTAATCTTTTTGGATTTAAAAGTCTAAAGTTACATTACTGGATGGCCAAAAATTATCTTTTTAGTATGAAAACTCAATTTATTTATAGAAAAACTCGTTTTTTTATATTGATTCCTTTTGATTCATGATTCATCATTTTAGTTGAAACTTCAAATTTTTTGGTTGAATGTTCAGTTGTTTTGTAGCAAATTCCTTTTTTTTTTAATTTTATCTGTTTTGGTTGACAGTTAATCATTTTATTGAAAATTAATTTCTTTGTTAGCAAATTTAACTAGTTTCTTGAAAATTCGTTTTTTTTTGTGGTTAAAATATTTTTTTTTACTGAATATTTAACTATTCCATTTTCAGTTGAAACTTCTTCTTTTCTTGGTTAAAAATTCAACTATTTGTTTAAAAATCTAAATATCTTTTTCAAAAATGTAGTTGAAAATTCAACTGTTTTGTTGAGAATTCGTCTTTTTACACACAAAGTTCGTCTTTTTGGAATAAGAATTTATATTTTCTGATAAAATGTCGTATTTTTGAGTTTGAAATTCAAGTCTTTTTGGCTTGAAAAATCAAGTATTTAGTTTAAAATTAACTTTTCTGATAAAAATTCTTGTTGAAAATGTATCTTTTCTGGTTCAAAAATAAAAAAATGCATTTTTAGTTATATTTAAACATTTTGATAAAAAATTATTATCATGTGCTTGAAAATTGAATTATTCTGTTGTTAATTTAACAATTTTGCTGAAAAGTAATTTTTTTGTTAAATATTTTAACTATTTCCTTGGAAATTTATCATTTTTTGTTTGGAAATTCAACTGTTTTGTTGAAAATTAATTTCTTGTTTAAAAATTCTGGTTAAAAATTCAATTATTTTTGTTGAAATATCTTTTTTTCGGATTGCAAATTCAACTATTATTTTGAAAATTTATCTCTTTTTATTGATGATTCACCTTTGTAGTTTCAAATTTATTTCATTGGTTGAAAATTCATATATTTTGTTGCAAGTTTATCTTTTTGGATTTAAAACTCTAAAATGATATTTATGTCTAAAATTTCATTTTTTTTGTTAAAAGTGACTAATATTTGGTTAAAATTTTAATTTAATTTTTTTAAGGATCAATTTTTGTTTGAAAATGTAACTTTTTTGTTAAAAATTTAATTATATTGTTGAAAAATAACTTAGAAAAGTGTAGAAATGTTTTGTTTTTTTTGGTAAAAAAAAAAGATTCAAGTAATTTCTAGACATTTTTTTAAAATACATCTCTTTTGATTGAGGATTCATCATTTTAGTTGAAAATTCACATTTTTAGGTTGAAAATTCAATTTTTTCAATTCAAATTTTTTTTTATTCAAAATTCAACTGTTTTGTCGAAAATTTATCTTTTTGGCTTGAAAAATCAAGTATTTAGTTATAAACAATCTTTTCTGTTAAAAATTTAATTAATTTGCTTGAAAATTCAACTATCTTGTAGAAAATTTTTTTTTGTTTTTCTAAATTCACCTCTTCTGGTTCATGATTCATCATTTTAGTTGAAAATTAATTTCTGTGGTTGAAAATTTATGTATTTTGTTGAAAAATTGTATTTTTTGTTGAAAATTTATCCTTTCTGGGTTATGAATAAAAAATGACATTTTTGGTTATATTTAATCTTTTTTGGTTTAAACTGATTATGATTTGCTTGAAAATTTAATTATTTTGTTTTAAATGGTCAATTTTTGTTTCCGAATTTAACGTGGTTGTTGAAAATTCAAATATATTGTTGAAAAATAACTTAAAAAAGTATAATTTTTTTTACTGAATTAAATTATTTTGTTTCCTTGGTCAAAATTTCAACTATTTTGTAGAAAATTCAGTTTTTTCAAATTTATCTCTTTTTAGTTAATTATTCATAATTTCAGTTAAAAATCCATCTCTTTGATTGAAAATTAAACTATTTTGTTGAAAATTTAAATATTTTGCTGAAATTAACTTTTATTCTTGAAAATTGAATTATATTCTAGAAAATTTTTTTGTTTCCTTGGTCAAAATTTCAACTATTTTGTAGAAAATTCAGTTTTTTCAAATTTATCTCTTTTTAGTTAATTATTCATAATTTCAGTTAAAAATCCATCTCTTTGATTGAAAATTAAACTATTTTGTTGAAAATTTAAATATTTTGCTGAAAATTAACTTTTTTCTTGAAAATTGAATTTTTTAAATAGAAAATTTGTTTATTTTGTTCGTCAACAATTTAAATATTTTGTTGAAAATGATTTTTGATCTCGAAAATTGATTTTTTTTGTAGAAGGTTTTTTTTTTGTTTTTGTCAAAAATTCTAATATTTTGTTTAGAAATTAATTTTTGTTATTTTGTCTATTATGTTAGAAAACCAATCTTCTTTTCGAAAAGGCACCTTTTTCTTAGCAAATTCAACTATTTGGTTAAAAACTTATATATATTGTTGAAAATTCCTCATTTTTGCTAGAAAATTATTCTCCTTGTTTTAAAAAGAATCTTTTTGGATGCAAATTTAACTATTTTATAAAAAAATTCATCTATGTTAAATCCAATACATTTTCACTTTAAATCTTACGAATCCAAAGAGTTTCGAATTGAATTCAACATCCAATCAACATGAATTTTATTTTTCAAAAATCTATTCCGCTATTATTTTCCAATTTTCCTTTAAATAAAAGAAATGATCCCATTTCCCCTCTTTTGAGAGCATTTTTGGTAAAGAAATTTGAATTCGCTAGAACTTTAATCTACCTAAATCTTTTTAGATTCAAATAAAAAGTACAGTTTTCAATTAATAAGAAAAAAAATAATAAAAATGAAAAATAATAATGCAGGAAACTGAATCTAATAAAATCTAATAATATTTTTCTTAACTGCTTGACTAATGCTACAGAATGGAGTGACGCCCTTACATGTAGCCTCGCATTACGACCACCAAAATGTGGCACTACTTTTACTCGATAAAGGTGCCTCGCCTCATGCCATGGCCAAAAATGGCCACACGCCGCTGCACATTGCCGCTCGCAAGAATCAGGTACAAATTCAAGCAGGAATGCAGAATAATTATCTCTAAATTAAGGAAAACTTATTCAATTCACAGTCCATTTATTTCAAGTAAATTCAAAATTAAATTTCACTGAGTTCAGCCGAATATAAAATGATTTTACTTCGCTCAAGCGACTTCCGAGTTGCGTATCATCAGCTCTTTAAAAAAAGATATTAATTAAACAAATTTTCTTTCATTTTTCTTTGCTCTTTTTTTTTATTTTTGTCCAAAAAAGGAATTTTTTCTTTTTTAGGTAAAAAAATATGTTTCTTTTTTGTTTTTTTTTTTCGGACTGCAATAGGGAAATTTTATGGTGGTTGTCCTAATTTTTTCGTTGGATTATTGGTTTTATTTTCAGGAATTCTGAAGCTTAATATTTCTAAATTTCCTAAAATTAACCCTCAAACGGTACACTCCAATCGAGCATACGTAAATGGTACACTGGTGCGAATTGATTTGTTAGCAATTTTAATATGAAATATTTAATATATTGAACATATAATAAACAACTAGCATATATCACACATATTTAAAATATGTATTTAATATATATGGATATAATCTGCTGCAGCTGTGTTTGCTTAAATGCCAGCAAAATGAAAAAAATTCGGGTGCGAATTCGCACTAGTGTGCCGCTTAAGTGTTAAAAAATAGGATTCCGAATTGCGTATTATCAGCTCATATCGGAAAAGATAATAATCAAATTATTTAAAACAATCTTCTTTCATTTTTATTTTCTCTTTTTTATTTTTGTCCAAACAGTCATTTTTTCTTTTCTGTTTTAGTTTAAAAAAAAGTTATTTTTTTGGATTACAATAGGAAAATTTTATGGTTATATTTTCAGGAATTCTGCAAATTAATTTGTCTAAATTGGCTAAAATAAAAAAATAGGATATATAATAAGATTCCGAGTTGCGTATCATCAGCTCATGTCGGAGACAGATAATAATTAAATTAATTAAAACAATTTTCTTTCCTCTTTTTTTATTTTTGTCCAAAGAAGGAATTTTTTTTCTTTTTTAGGTAAAAAATGTTCTTTTTTTCGGATTTCAATAGGATTGCGTCGATTCCGCTTTGCGTATCATCAGCAAATGGCGGAAAAAGATAATAATTAAATTACTTGAAACAATTTTTTTTCATTTTTCTTTCCTCTTTTTTTATTTTTGTCCAAAGAAGGCTTTTTTTCTTTTCTTTTTTATGTAAAAAAGTTATTTTTTATTGTAATAGGAACATTTTATGGTGGTTGTCCAAATTTGGTCGTTAGATTCTTAGTTGTATTTTCAGGAATTCTGCACATTAATTTTTCGAAATTAACTAAAATTAAAAAATAAGATATATAATAGGATTTCTAGTTGCGTATCATCAGATCATGCCGGAAAAAGATAATAATTAAATTATTTAAAACAATTTTCTTTCATTTTTCTTCCCTCTTTTTTTATTTTTGCCAAAGAAGGCATTTTCTCGTTTCTTTTTTAGTTAAAAGAAAAAATTTTTTTACATAGACATTTTGTTTCTCGCATTTCAATAGGATTGCGTGCATTCCTCTTTGTGCATCATCAGCTCATGTGGGAAAAAGATAATAATTAAACTAATTAAACCAATTATTTTTCATCTTTTTTTTTATTTGTGTCCAAAGAAGGATTTTTTTCTTTTTTTCTTGTAAAAAGTGGGGTTTTTCGTATTGCGATAGGAACATTTTATGGTGGGTGTACAAATTTGGTCGTTGGACCCTTTTTTTTATGTTCAGGAATTTTGCACATTAATTTTTCTAAATTGGCTAAAATTAAAAAATAGGATATATAATAGGATTCCGAGTTGCGTATCATCAGCTCACATCGGAAAAAGATTATAAGTAAATTATTTAAACAAATTTTCTTTTCTCTTTTCTTATTTTTGTCTAAAGAACTAATTTTTTCTTTTTTAAGTAAAAAAAGAAGTTTTAATTTTTTTTTCGGACTGCAATAGGAAAATTGGCAAATTTTGTCGTTGGATTCTTGGTTTTATTTTCAGGAATTCTTCAAATTAATTTGTCTAAATTGGCTAAAATAAAAAAATAGGATATATAATAGGATTCCGAATTGCGTGTCATCAGCTCATGTCGGAAAAAGATAATAGTTAAATTAATTAAAACAATTTTCTGTCATTTTTCTTTCCTCTTTTTCTATTTTTGTCTAAAGAAGGAATTTCTTATTTTCTTTTTTAAGTAAAAAAAGTTTTTTTTCGGATTGCAATAGGAGCATTTTATGCTGGTTGTCCAAATTTGGTCTTTAGATCCTTGGTTTTATTTTCAGGAATTCTGCATATTCAGTTTTCTAAATTGGCTGGAAATAAAAAATAGGATATATAATAGGATGTCGAGTTGTGTATCATCATGTCATGTCGGAAAAAGATAATAATTAAATTAATTACAACAATTTTCTTTCCTCTTTTTTTATTTTTTTTTTCCAAACAAGGATTTTTTTTTCTTTTTTAGGATAAAAAATTTTTTTTTTCGAATTGTAATTGGAATATTTTATGGCGGTTGTCCAAATTTGGTCATTAGATCATTAGTGTAATTTTTAGGAATCTGCACATTAATTTTTACAAATTGGCTAAAATTAAAAAATAGGATATATAACAGGATTTTAAAACTGAATTTAATCTCATTTAAATTTCTTAATTAAAAAAAATAATAATAAAGAACTAAAGAGAGTAATTCTTCACCTAGATGGACATTGCGACCACTTTGTTGGAATACGGGGCAAAAGCGAACGCCGAATCAAAGGCTGGCTTCACTCCACTTCATTTGAGTGCACAAGAGGGACATACAGACATGTCCACATTACTCATCGAACACAAAGCCGACACTAATCACAAAGCAAAGGTAGATAATTATTGAGCATTTTGATTTTTCAAGTGTCAGAAAAAATAAAAATTGAATTGATTAAGGATAAATTTAATTCTTTCAGAATGCACTCGCGCCGCTTCACTTGTGCGCACAAGAAGACAAAGTCAATGTCGCTTCCATTCTTGTCAAGAATGGTGCTGAAGTTGACACTAAAACTAAGGTTTGTATCTACACTTTTATCTTGAATGTATCATTTTTTAAATAATTCGAGGCTTTGGTAACTCATGAAACATCCTGAAGTATTGGGAAATAACCTAAAGTACCTTAAAGTATGATAAAGTTCTTTGAAACATCCTGAAGTATGTGAAATACACTGAAGTATGTGCAAAAACCTGAAGTACGCAACAGTATTTTTAAGTGCATTGAATTATCCAAAAGTTCCTTGAAATATCCTGAAGTATCTTAAAATATCTTAAAGTACCTTGAAACATCCTGAAGTACGAAAGGTTTTGAAGTACAGTAAATATCCTGACATACATGAAATATTCTAAAGTTCCTAGAAATATTATGATGTATTCAAAATATCATTGAGTGCAGAAAACACCCTAAAGTAAGGAAAATTCCTTATGTTCAGAAACTGTTTTAAAGTATAGGAAATATCCTGAAGTACAGGGAATATCCTAAAGTCCCAATAAATATTTTGAAGAATTTAAAATACCTTGAAGTACAGAAAATATCATGAAGTTTGAAAAATATCTTGAAGTTCAGAAAATATCCTAAAGTACAGGAAATATCCTGAATTTCAGGGAATTGTCCTGAAGTTTAGGAAATATCTTGAAGTTCGGGAAATATCCTGAAGTTCAGAAAATATCCTGAAGTACTGAAGCATCCTGAAGCACAAAAAATATCTTGAAGTTTGGGAATATCGTAAAGTTCGGGAAATATATTAAAATATTGGAAATATCCTAAATATTAGAATAATATACTGAAGTTAAAGACACATTTTGAAGTTCGGGAAGTATTCTGAAGATTATGATAATATCCTGAAGTTTAAGACATAGCTTGAAGTTCACGAAATATCCTGAAGATTAAGCTAATATCCTGAAGTTCGGGAAATACCCTGAATATTAGGAGAATATCCTAAAGTTCAGGAAATATTTTGAAGTTCGGGAAATCTCAAATGACTGGAAATATCCTGAAGTATGAAATATATCCTAAACTACGGAAATTATCCTGAAGCACGGAATATATCAAGAAGTATGTAATATATCCTTAAGTTTAGTAAATATCCTGAAGATTAGAAAAATATGCTGAAGTTTAGGCAACATCCTAAAGTTCGGGAAATATCCCGAAGTTCAGAAAATATCCTGAATTATATTATACATCCTGAAGCATGGAAAATATTCTGAAGTGTGGGATATATCCTGAAGTTTAGTAAATATCTCGGAAGTTCGGGAAATATACTGATAATTAGGATAATATCCTAAAGTCAGAAAATGCCTTGTAGTTTGCAAAATATCCTGAAGTTCAGAGAATATCCTGGAGGACGAGAACTATACTGAATTATATGATATATCCTGAAGCATTAGAAATATCCTAAGGTACGGAAAATATCCTCAATTATATGGTTTATCCTGAAGTATAGAGTCGATCATGAAGTTTAGAAAATATTCCGAAGTTCGGGAAATACCCTGAAGATTAGGATAATAGCCTGAAGTTTAAGAAATAAATTGAGGTTCGGAAAATATCCTGAAGATTAGGATAATACGTTGAAGTTTAGGAACTATCCTGAAGTACGGAAAATATCCTGAAGTTCAGAAAATATATTGATGTTCGGGAAATATCCTGAAGTTCATAAAGTATTCTGAAGTACGGAAATACCCCGAAGTACGGAAAATATAAAAAATTATATGAAATATCCTGAAGCATGGGAAATATCCTGAAGTATGGGATTAATCATGAAATTTAATAAATATCCCGAAGCTCGGGAAGTAACCTAAAAATTAGGATAAAATCCTGCAGTTCAGGTAGTATCTTAAAATTCAGAAAATATTCTGAAGTACGGAAATATGCTGAAGTATGAAATATATTCAGGAGTTTAAACAATATCCCGAAGTTCTTGAAATATCCTGAAGTTTAGAAAATATCTTAAAGTTTGAGAAATATCCTGAAGTTCAGAAAATATCCTAAATTATATGATATATCCTAAAGCATGGAAACATCCTGAAGTATGGGATAGATTATAAAGTTTAGTAAATATCCCGAAGTTCGCGAGAAATTTTGAGAATTAGTATAATATCCTGATGTACGGAAAATATCTTGAACTTCGGGAAATATCCTGAAGGTAAGGATAATATCCTGAATTTCAGGAAATATATTGAAATTCAGAAAATATTCCGAAGTATGGAAATATCCTGAAGTAAGGGATCGATCATGAAGTTTAGTAAATATCCCGAAGTTCGGACAATATCCTGAAGATTAAGATAATATCCTAAGGTTAAGGAAATATATTAAAATTCAGAAAATATCCTGAAGTACGGAAATATCCTGAGGTATGGGATATATCCTAAACTACGGGAAATATCCTGAAGCATGGAAAATATCCTGAAGTATGGGAAATATCCTAAACCAGATGATTTATCCTATGAGATCGATCATGAAGTTTAGTAAATATCCTGAAGTTCAGGAAATACTCTGAAGATTAGTATAATATTCTGATGCACGGGAAATATGATTAGGATAATACTCAAAAATTCAGAAAATATTTTGTAGTTGGGGAACTATCCCGAAGTTCAAAAAATATTCTGAAGTCAGGAAATATCCCGAAGTACGGGAAATATCCTGAAGCATGTGATAGATCCTAAATTATATGATATATCCTGAAGCATCGGAAATATTTTAAAGTATGAGATCTATCATGAAGCTCAGAAAATATCCCGAAGTTCGTAAAATACCCTGAAGTTTAAGAAATATCTTGAGATTCGGGAAATATCCTGAAGATTAGTATAAGATCCTGATGTACAAGAAATATCTTCAAGTTCGGGAAATATCCTGATGATTATGATAATATCCTAAAGTTCAGAAAATATATTGAAGTTCGGGAAACATCCTGAAGTTCATAAAGTATCCTGAAGTTATTAAAATATCTTCAAAGTACTTTGAAACATTTCGAAGTACCTTGAAATATTCTGAATTACCTTGCGACATTTTTAAGTATCTCAAATATTCTGTGTATAAAAATATCCCTAATTATCCTGAAATAGGTGTAAATTTAATCAGTCGAGTCCGTCAACCTTTAGTCGTAGAATTCTCTTTTATTTTATTGTATAAACAAGAGAGGCCTGTCTTCTGCACAAAATATACGATCACCCTTATAATTAAATTACTAAAGAATGCTTAATAGACATGCTAATTATTCTTGTGCTCCACTTCAGGTCAGCCATTTTTTATGGTGTGAACACTCTTCCGTCAGTTGATCGATCCGAGTTGAAGGCTCGCTCTATTCTCTCTTGTCTATTGTCATTCTCTCTTAACGATTCAAAAATCCACCTGAACCCTCGGAGATGTCTTGAAATGAAGTTTAATTAACACAAGTTGGGGAGGATGCCTATTTTAATATTTAATTGATGATTCTTTGATAGGCTGGTTATACACCGTTGCACATAGCCTCGCATTTTGGACAAGCAGCCATGGTCCGGTTTCTTTTGAGATCGGGGGCTGAGGTTGATAGCAGCACAAATGCCGGATATACGCCTCTGCATCAAGCTGCTCAGCAGGGCCACACGCTCATCATCAATTTGCTTCTTGAAAGTAAGGCGCAACCCAACGCTGTCACAAACGTAAGTCCTTTTTTGGTTCCACTTTTATTGATAACATATCTAGGGTATCCACTTGACCGGGAAATCGGGAAAACCGGGAATTTGTTTCAGCAACCGGATTTTTTTACTCAAATAGAGGATATTCTGACAATCTAAACTTGAATTTTTATCCAAGAAAGACTAAATTTCTCTTAAAACAGATGCCAAAAAAGGAGAATTTTCAACTAAAAAAAGTGAAACTTAAACAATTGTAAAAGTTGGATTTTCATTTAAAGAATTAATTTTAATCGAAAAAAAGGCGTTTGCACTAAACAGTTCAATTGTCAACCAAAGCATAAGCTTCAGTCAAAAAAATAAATTTAAAAAAATGAACTTTAACTTTTATCCAAGAACTTGGATTTTTAATTAAAAAATATTAATTTTCTACAATCAACCAAAGAAATGAATTTTTAACTAAAAATATGAATCTTCAAAAAAAGACAATGATTTCATTGACCAACGGGGATTTTTCTCTCAAACTTTTGTTACTTTTATTATAAATTGGGACACAAAATTTGTGAAAAGATCCTAATTCTCATTTGGAATAGGGAATTTTTCGAAAGACTTATAATTCTAACTTGGAGCTGAGAATTTGCTCAAAGATTTATAATTCTGAGTTGGGAAAAGGAATAAATAAACAAAAAATATATATAAAATTCACGTGGCGAATCATTATTATTCGGATTTCAGTTGTCAAATATAATTTTGAGATGTTTTATAAAGTTTTTACTGAAAGAGATGAATTTTCATACAAAAAAGATACAAATGTTTAATAAAATATTCGAATTTTTCAAACAAACAATCAGACTTTTCAGCAAAGAAATTTTTCGATAAACAGTTAAATTTTCAACCAAAGCATAAGCTTCAATAAAAAAAATAAATTTTTGAAAATGAAGTTTTAACTTTATCCAAGAACTTGGATTTTCAATTAAAAAAGATTAACTTTTAACAAAATAGTTAACCTTTCAACCAAAGAGATGAATTTTTAAATCGAAAAGTTCAATTTTCAATAAAACAGTTAAATTTTTGCTTAACAAAGATTTCAGTTGAGTTTCTACGATAAAAATATGAATTTTCAATCAAGAAATAAGTTTCTACGGAAAACATTGATTTTTCAATCCAAAAGGTCAAATTTTTAATAAAATTGTTCAATCATCTACCAAACCGTTGCATTTTTACCGAAAAATATGGAATTTCTCTTAAAACAAATGATTTTTTATTTAAAAAAGCAAATAAAAAAAAAGGAATGCTCGTCCTAAAATGATTTTAGTTGATTTTTCAAGATCGAAATATGAATTTTTTAATAAAAAAAAAACATTCCTGCGAAAAACATTGTATTTGCAATCTAAAGAGGATGCATTTTTAACAAAATAGTCTAATTTTCAATCACACAGTTGAATTTTTATCCAAGAAAGACTAAAATTCTCTTAAAACAGATGCCAAAAAAGGAGAATTTTCAACTAAAAAAAGTCAAACTTAAACAAATGTAAAAGTTGGATTTTCCTTTAAAAAATTAATTTTAAACAAAACAAAAGGCGTTTGCACTAAACAGTTCAATTTTCAACCAAATCATAAGCTTCAGTCAAAAAAATAAATGTTTAAAAATGAACTTTAACTTTTATCCAAGAACTTGGATTTTTAATTAAAAAATATCAATTTCCTACAAAATAGTTAAAATTTCAACCAAACAAATGAATTTTCAACTAAAAATCTTAAGCAAAAAAGACTACATTTTTACCAAAAAGTTTCATTTTTATTTAAAAAATATTAAATATATCCGAAAACAGATGAGTTTTTTAAACAAAAAGATAAATTAAAAAAAAAAGGTTGAATTTTCGGTTTAAAAACATTTTAGTTGGGTTTCCACCACAAAAATATAAATTTTCAATCAAGAAATAAGTTTCTACGAAAGAAATTGATTTTTCAATCCGAAAGGACAAATTTTTAATAAAAAAGGCTGACTTTTTAATTTAATTTTATAATTTTTTACCAAAAAGATTCATTTTTATCGAAAAAGACGAAATTTCCTTTGAAACAGTTGAATTTTCATTTAGAAGAGATTTCAATTATCTTTTCAACACCAAAATATTAAATTAAAACAAAACGTAAATTTTCTACGAAAAAGTTTAATTAGCAACAGAGCATTTTAAGTTTTGCCAATAAAGAAGCAATTTTATTACTTTTGTTATAAATTGGATGAATTTTTAAACAAAAAAGATTTAAATGTTTAATAAAATATTAGAATTTTGAACAACAATAACATTTGTTAACCAAAAAAAGAAAAGAAATGTAAATCAAATTGTTCAATTTTTCAGCAAAAGAGACGAATATTTAACAAATAAGTTCATTATTAATGAATCTTTTGAATCAAGAAAATGATTTTTTAGAAAAAAAAAGAATTTTTAAGCCAAAAGACTATTTTTCAACCAAAAAAAAAGATTTTTTCGCTCTAGAAATAAATAAAAGTTTATCTCAATTCTTGAGCCTTCAAGCCAAAAGATGAATTTTCTCTGCAAAAGTCGAATTCTCAAACAAAAATACAACTTTTCAGGAAAAAAAAATTTTTCCAAGAAACTGATGCATTTTTATCTATTTACATCTTCAGTTCAAAAATTAAGTTAAAAAAAACGCTTTTCTACTAAACTTGTAAATTTTCAACCAATCTTCAATAAAAAAAAAAAATTTAACAAAATAGTTTAAATTTTACCCACGTACTTAAATTTTCAATAAAAAAAGATTAATTTTTAACAACATAGTCCAAATTTCAGCCAAAGAGATGAATTTTCAACTAAAAATATAAATCATCAACAAAAAAAATGATTTCTTAACAAAGTGAGTCAACTAATTGTTTCAAACAAAATAGTTGAACACTCAGGCAATGAAGGAGAATTTTTAACCAAAAATTTGCATTTTAATTTAAAAAAAAAGAAATTCATACTAAAATATATACTAAAATATTAAATTTAAACAAAAAGTAAATTTTCTACGAAATATAAATTGGAACAGAAAATTTGTGAAAAGATCCTAATTTTCATTTAGAATAGGGAATTTTTCGAAATACAATTTTGAGTGGTTTTGTGAAGTTTTTACTGAAAAAGATGAATTATTAAACAAAAAATATCTAGTTTTAACAAAATATTCGAATTTTCAGCAACAATAAAATTTGTTAGCCAAGAAAGAAAAGAAATGTAAATAAAATTTTTCAAAGAAAAAATCGGACTTTTCAGCACGAAATTAATTTTCCATGAAATTAATCAATCAAAATATGGAAAAGTTACATTTTCAATTAAGAAAGTAATTTAATCAAAAAAAGGCTTTTCGACTAAACAGTTAAAATTTCCAACCAAAGCATAAGCTTCAATAAAAAAATTAAATTTTAAAAATCAAGTTTAACTTTGATCTAAGAACTTGGATTTTCAATTTAAAAAGATTAACTTTCAACAAAAAATATAAAGTTTCAACCAAAGAAATGAATTTTGAACCAAATTTTAAATCTTAAAATGAAATGATTTCTCATTTAAAAAAATTACATGCCGACTAAAACAGATGAATTTTTTAATTTTCAAAAAAATCGTTAGATTTTTGGTTAAGAAAGATATGAGTTGAGTTTCCACGATCAAAATATGAATTTTTAATCAAGAAATAAATTTTTAAGGAAAAAATTTAATTTTCAATCCAAAAAAGGTGAAATTTTTAATAAAGTTGTTCAATTTTCTACCAAACAGTTGCATTTTTATCGAAAAAGATCAAATTTCTCTTAAAACAGATGAATTTTAATCCAAGAAAGACTACATTTCTCTTAAAACAGATACATTTTTTAAT
The DNA here is from genome assembly GCF_010883055.1 of Belonocnema kinseyi. Taxonomy (NCBI): domain Eukaryota; kingdom Metazoa; phylum Arthropoda; class Insecta; order Hymenoptera; family Cynipidae; genus Belonocnema; species Belonocnema kinseyi. Next base: position 18,604,510 of record NC_046664.1, on the reverse strand, counting down.
AATAGATAAAGAAAATAAATTGAAAAAAAATAATGGAATTTTTACCAAGAAAGATTCAATTTTATTATTTTTATTATAAAATGGAACAGAAAATTTGTGAAAAATTGTAATTATAATAAAAAATAATGTATATAAGAAATTCACGTGAAGAATTACAATTATCCTGATTTCAGTTAAAAAATATAATTTTGAGACATTTTCTGAAGTTTTTATTGAATTAGATGAATTTCTAAACCAAAAAGATATGAATTTTGAAACAAATATTCAAATTTTCAACAAAAACAAAATTTTTTAGCCAAGAAAAAAAAGAAATGCAAATCAAATTCTTCAAATTTTCAGTCAAACAGACGATATGTTAACAAATCATTTACAATCAATCTTTTCAACAAAAAAAACTGAATTCCAACGAAAATGATGAATTATCAACCAAAAAATTATTTTTGGAAAAAAAAAGATTATAACACCAAAAAGACTAATTTTAATCAATAAAAGTTTTTTTTCACTCAAGAAAGAAATAAAACTTTATCTCAATTGTTGAACCTTCAAGCCAAAAGACGCATTTTCTCTATAAAAATAGAATTTTCAAACTAAAAATAATACTTCAGCGAAAAATTAATTTTTCACGAAACTGATGCATTTTTACCCAATATAAATGAAATTTCAAACCAAGAAAATTATTTTGTCCCAAAAAAAGAAGAATTTTCAACTAAAAAAGATCAAACTTAAAAAAATGTAAAAGTTGGATTTTCCTTTAAAAAATTAATTTTAAACAAAACAAAAGGCGTTTTCACTAAACAGTCAAATTTTCAACCAAAGAGATGAATTTCCACCTAAAAATATAAATCTTCAAAAAAAAAGGAAATTATTTTTAACAAAGTGATTCAACTAAATATTAAAAAAAAAAGTTGAATACTTAAGCAAAGAAGAATAAATTTTCACCAAAAAGTTACATTTTCATTTAAAAAGTATGAAATTTATAGGAAAACAGATGAGTTTTTTAAGCAAAAAGATAAGTTTTCAAAAAAATGGTTGAATTTTCTATTTAAAAAAGATTTCAGATGACTTTTCATGATGAAAATATGCATTTTTAAACAAGAATTAAGTTTCTACTAAAAAAATTGAATTTTAATTTCAAAAAGACGAATTTTTTACCTAAAAGGATGACTTTTCAATAAAATTCTTGAATTACAAATATCAAATAGTTGCATTTTTATTCAAAAAAGATGCTGAATTTTTCTTAAACCAAAAGGATGCATTTTTAACAAAGTCGTTCAATTTTTATCCAAGAAAATTCAAATTTATATGAAAACAGATGAATCTTTTTTCAGTTGAAAAAGATTAATTATCAACAAAATAGTTAATCATTCAAACGAAGAGATGAATTTTGAACTTAAAATATACTCTTAAACGAAAATTATTTCTCATTAAAAAAATTACATTTAGACTAAGACACATGAATTTCTAAATCGAAAAGATAATTTTTAAAAGGCTGATTTTTCGGTTAAAAAGATTTCAGTAGGGTTTCCACGATAAAAATATAAATTTTCAATCAAGAAATAAGTTTCTACGAAAACAATTGAATTTTCAATCCAAAAGGATTAATTTTTAATTAAAAAGGAATGACTTTTGAATAAAATTGTTAAATTTTTATCAAAGAGATTCATTTTTATCGAAAAAGATGGAATTTCCTTTGAAACAGATGAATTTTGATTTAAAAAAGCAAATAAAAAAAATCAAATGTTTATCCAATAAAGATTCCAGTTAAATTTTCAAGATCAAAATATGAATTTTTTAAGAAAAAAGAAAATTTCTACGAAAAAATTGAAATTACAATACAAAATGACGAATTTTAGACCAAAAATTTGGAATTTTTAACAAAATAGTTGAATTATCGACAAAATAATTACATTTTAAACTAAAAGTTGCAATTTTATTCAAGAAATATTAAAATTCTCTTGAAACAGAGGAATTCTTAATCAATAAAAAATTTTTTTCAAGTAGTTGAATTTTCGTCAAGAAAAAATTTCAGTTCTCTTTTCAACACAAAAATGTAACACAAAAATCCTGGGAAAATTAAAAATAATTTTTATAAATTAATTTTATCAGAATATTTACAAATATTTACAAATATTTAAAAACAAATTTTGATGATTAAATAACAATTGTACAATTACTAATTTTGACAAAATTAAGGTAAGCTTCAGAGATATTTAGAAGTTTTGAAAAGATTTTAGGACATAATTTTGAAGCTTTTCCAACATTTTTAAAGACTTTTAAGACAATAAATTTTATTAAGGGTTCCTGGATACATTGAAAATGATTTGTTATTTAAAAAAAATTAATTTGATTGGTATTAGAAAAAAATGGAATCATTTTAAAAGAGAAAATTTTGAAATTAAATTTTGGAATTTTTTCAGGATTTTAAAAGGTTCCAATGTTACAAAAAATTTTCTTTAGATTCCTGTGAAAATTGAAAATGATTTTTTAAAATGAATTTTAACAGAATACTTAGAAATATTTCCAAACCAAAATAAATTTTTATGAATAAACAAGAATTGAAAAATTACTGATTTGACCAAATTTGTGTAAACTTAAATGATATTTAAAAGTTTTGAAAAGATTTAGGGATAAAATTGTAAAGCCTTTCCAAAATTTTGAAAGATTTTTAAGATAAAATTTTTTTTTTAAGATTCCTGGGAAAATCGAAAAAGATATGTTACTTTAAAAAATTAATTTGATTAGTTTTGGACAAAATGGACTCATTTTATAGGAGAAGATTTTGAAATTAAAGTTTGTAACTTTTTCATAATTTTAAAAGATTTCAATGTGACAAATTTTTTTTTTATATTCCTGTTAAAATTGAAAATGATTTTAAAAAAAATTAATTTTAGCTGAATACTTAAAAATATTTCAAAACAAAAAAAATTGTTATGGATAAATAATAATTGAAAAATTACTATTTTGACAAATTTTTGGCAAGTTTAAGAGATATTTACAAGTTTTGAAAAGAGTAAAAAATAATTGAAGAAATGAAAAGATTTCCAAAAGTGTTAAACAAAATGTAGATCTTGGAACATTTTGGGATAAAATTTTAAGTTTTAAGACAATACATTGTTTTAGGATTTCCGAGAAAATTGAAAATGATTTTTTGGTTAAAAATTAATTTTAACAGAGTACTTCAAAAAAGTTAAAACGCAAATAAATTTTGATGCATAAATAACAATCAAACAATTACTAATTTTGACAAGGTTTGGATAAGTTTAAGAAATATTTAGAAGTTTTAAAATTAAATTTTGAAGCTTTTTCAGGATTTTAAAAGGTTTCAATGTAACAAAAATTCTCTCAAGATTTCTGAAAAAATCTAAAATGCTTTTTTTTGTTGAAAAATTATGCTTAACAGAACACTGAAAAATATTTTAAAACAGCAAACATTGTTATGAATACATAACAATTTAAAAATCACGAATTTGACGAATTTTCGGTAAGTTTAAGAGATATTTAAAAGTTTTGAAAAGAATAAAAAATAATTTGAGACACTCAAAAGATCTCCAAACATTTTTAACAAAATGTTAATTTTTAAAAATTTCGGAACAAAATTTTAAGGTTTTCAAGGATTTTGAAAGGTTTTATGAAAATAAAAATTTTCTTAAAATTCCCCGATACTTGAAAATGATTTTTTATTTTAAAAATAAATTTTAACAGAATACTTAAAAAGAATTACAAACAAAAACAATTTTTCATCAATGAATAAAAATTTAAAAATTACTAATTTTGACAAAGTTTGAGTAAGTGTAAAAATATATTTAGAAGTTTTGAAATTAAATTTTGAAGCTTTTTCAGGATTTTGAATCGAAAATTGTTATTTTTTTTATTGAAAAATTAATTTTAATCGAATACTTAAAAAATATAAAAACAAAAACAATTTCTGATAAATGAATAGCAATTGAAAAATTAATCATTTTTACAAAATTGGTGTAAATTTAAGAAGTATTTAGAAGTTTAAAAAACATTTTTAACAAAATGTTAAAAAAATAAATTTTAACAGAATACTTAAAAGGATTTACGAACAAAAGAAATTTTTCATAAATAAATAATTACTAATTTTGACAAAGTTTGAGTAAGTTTAAGAAATCTTTAGAAGTTTAAAAATTAAATTTTGAAGCTTTTTCAGGAATTTCAAAGTTTTTAAGACAATAATTTTTTTATGATTTCTGGAAAATTGAAAATGATTTTTTGGTTGAAAAATTAATTTTAACAGAATAATTGAAAAAGTTCAAAAGAAAAACAGATTTGGATGAATAAATAACAATTGAAAAATTACTAATTTTGACAACATAGGGGTAAGTTTAAGAGACATTTAGAAGTTTTGAAAAAATTAAAACATAATTTAAAACACAAAAATGTCTGCAAAAGTTGAAAATAAAATGTAAATTTAAAAAAATTTTGAGATAAAATGTTGAAGTTTTTAAGGAGTTGACAAATTTTAAGACAATACAAATTTTTTCTTAAAATTCCCGGGAAAATGATTTTTTATTTTAAAAATAAATTTTAACATAATACATAAGAAGATTTTAAAACAAAAATAAATTTGAATAATTGAATAGCAATTGAACAATTACTGACTTTTTAAATATTTTCGTAAGTTTAGGAGATATTTAGAAGTAATTTTAGATGTTAATTTTGTTTCTATAATATTCTACATCAATATTATTAAATATTGATTAATTTATAATATTGATTTAGACCAGTAGATAAACAAAATTAAAATTAAAAATTATTTATTAATTTCCCTGGTCAAGAAACCTACACTTAATAATAAAAAAAATGGTATTTAAAAGTTTTTAAAAGATTAAAAATTAATTGAAAACATGAAAAGATTTTCGAAAATTTTAAACTTATTTATAATTGATTTATAATTATTTATAATTATTAAAAATTAATTTGATTATTTTTAGGAAAAATTTGAATCATTTTAAAAGAGAAAATTTTGAAATGAAATTTTGAAGCTTGATTTGAAAGATTTCAAGCTAAGAAAGTTTTTTCTTATGATTCCTGGAATAATTTAAATATATTTTTTTTATTCAAAAAAATATTTTTAAGAGAATATTCAGAAAGATTTCAAAACAAATTTTGATGTATAATTATCAGTTGCATAACTAATTTGTACAAAATTTGGCTAATTTTAAGAGATATTTAGAAGTTTTGAGTAGATTAAAAGTTGAAAATTACACTTGAAAAAAAAAACTGGAATATCGTTATATTATTTCAAATATGGCTGACGATTTACATTTATTTAAAATGTAGTTTAGAATATTTTGAAATACTCGCGAATAGGGAAATTTCGGAAAACGGATTTCGTTTTAGGACATGAAAATCCTTCCGGGTCTTTTAAATAGAAAAAAAAGTTAATTTTGTTTGGCCTCTTGATTGAAATAAATTGTTCCTTTTTTAAAAGAATGGACAAACTGCTCTGGACATCGCAAACAAGTTGGGATACATCAGCGTTGTTGAGACCTTAAAGGTTGTAACGGAAACCACAATTACGACAACGCATTCAATGACAATCGAAGAAAAATACCGAGTCCAAGCGCCAGAATCGATGCAGGAAACATTTATGAGCGATAGTGAAGATGAGGGCGGTAAGTTATCGATCAAAATTAATTTTTATTAACGAATTTTAGTGAGCAGTTCGAACTCGTGATTTTGCTCGTCTTTTGTCTAGATTTTGCTTTTTTTTTTTAGTTTCTAGACTTTTACAATCAAATGATTAGCAAAATAAATCTAAAAATTCGAAAGATTGAAAACCTGAAAAAATTGAAGCAATATTTTCTGCTGCAGCAATTTTTGTTTTAAGAGTATCTGTTTCAACTTTTTTTTGGTTGAAATTCTCCCTCTATTTGCATGTGATTATAAAACAGGGTGGCGATTTGACCTGGAAAACCGAGAAAAACCTGGATATGACCTGGAACTTTTTAAATCGGGAAAAAATCTCGAAATCACCTAGAATTTAATTTTAAGAATACATTTTTTTTATTATTAAGTATATTTCAAGTATTACTAATTTCATTATTATTTTTTTGTGTATTATTTTTTATTATATATTTTTTATTAGTTGATTATTATTTTTTTTTATTTTATTGAAAGTGTTTGAAATTTTTTAACGAAAAACGTTCTAATTTTACCAACTGTAAATATAAATTATTTAATGATTGTTAAAATTAAACTGTAGTTTAAATACTAAAAATTGAACAATAATTTATTTTTCAGAAAGGTTCAGAATCTATTAAAAATTAAAGAATTTACAGATTTTAACATTAAAATAGAATTTTTAATTCAAAAGCCTTAGTTGGTAAACAAACAGAAACCTGAAATTGTTAATATTTCAGAGAATTTTGATGTATAATTAACAGCTGAGTAATTATTCCTTTGGTAAAAATTTGAATAAATTTATGAAATATTTAAAAGTTTTAAAAAAGATTCAAACTTAATTTAAAACTTGAGAAGATTTGAAAATATTTTTAATAAGATATACATTTTTCAAGATTTCAGGATAGGAATTTCAAGCTTTTTAATTCTTTTTAATTCAGAATTCATCCCCTTAAATGAAAATTTAATTATTTTCTTGAAATCTACTTTTTGTTTGTTAAAATTGATTTTTTGTATAAAAATTTAACTGTTCCAGTTTAGACTTGTATTATTTTGTTAAAAATTCGTTTTTTTTACCATTACTTTTGGCTACTGAAAACTGAACTATTTCAGTTAAATATTCAATCATTTAATTTACAAATTCATTACTTTGGTTGAAAATTATACTTAAAAAAAATTTGAGATACCTGGAAAAAAACTGGAATTTTTTTAGTGAAAATAACTTAGTTTTCTCAAATTTTACCCAATCTATTCTTCGTCAAAATCTTTTCAAAATCGGTTGAATGTTAATCTTTTTTGTTGAAAATTTAACTATTTTTTTGAAAATTTGTCTTTTTTTTAGATAAAAATTCAACGAATGGACTACAAATTAATTTTTTTGGTAGAAGATTATTTATTTTATCTAACAATGAATTAATTTCCTTAAAATTCTAACTATTTTGTTGAAAAGATTTTTTTTGGTTGCTGAAAATGGATGTTTTTAACAAAAACTTAATTGTTCCATTTTTGGTTTAACATTGATCTTCTTCAGTTAAAAATTAAGTTCTTTGGTTCAGAATTTAACTATTAGGTTAAAAATTCCTTTAAAAATTCAAAATATGTTTGAAAATTCATGTATTTTGTTGAAATTTTGTCTTTTATGGTACTTTATTTTTGTTTAGTATTAAGTATATTTTAAGTAACAAAAATTTTCTTATTATTTCTTTATTTATTATTTTCTATTATATATTTTTTGTTGTATTTATTTTTTTATTTTTTTTTATCGGGAATTTAATAAATTTGTAAAAGAAAAATATATTTAATCTCGTGAAATTTCACATGATCTAATTCAATGGAAAACAAGTTTGATTTCAACTTTTTTTAATGTTAAGATCAATTTTTATGGTTTTCACTTGTGAAAATATTCAGTCTGCAATATGTAATTCTAAAATTTTTTTTTTAAATCAAAACTTTCCAGTTTAGGTCTTTATTTTTAAGGGTGCATTTTCAATTTAATAAGTATATAAATACAGTTTTAAAGACTTTAGCAATTAAAATTTGACAGCGTTTGAAAATTTTTAACGAAAAAAGTTTTAATTTAATTCACTGTAAATATAAATTATTTGATGATTGTTAAAATTGAATTGTCGCGTGAATACCAAAAATTGAACAATAATTTATTTTTCAGAAAATATTTGAAAACATTTAAAAGAAAATATATATTTTTGAAGATTTCGGGATAGTAATTTGAAGCTTTTTAAGAATTTTGGAAGGTTTCAAGATAATAAAAATTGTTTTTTAAATTTCTGGAAAAAATTAAAAATAATTTTTTGTTTGAAAGATATAGTTACAGGAGAATATTTAAAAAGATTTTAATAAAATTTCTTGTATAAATATCATTTGAACAATTATTAATTTAAAAAAAAACTCTTGTAAGTTTGAGACATATTTAGATGTTTTGAAAAGTTCAAAAAGTAACTGAGAACATAAAAAAAATTCAAATTTTTGTAATACAGTGTAGATTTTTAAGCATTTTGAAAGGTTTTAAAAGATAAAAAAAAAATATTATGAAGATCCTTAGGCAAATTTCAAATGATTTCTTATCTTTTTAAAATGAATTTGATTGGTTTTAGAAAAAATTCAAGTCAATTTAAAAGAAAAGATTTTTAAATGAAATTTTGTATCTTTTTCAGAATTTTGAAAGGTTTTTAATGTTAAAAACAATATTCTGAAGATTACTGGGAAAATGGAAAATAATTTTTTATTCTGAAAAGCTAATTTTAACAGTATACTTAAACAGATTTCAAAACAAAAACAAATTCTAAAGAATAAATAAAAATGGAGAAATTAGTTAATTTTACAAAATTCAAGTGAGCTTAAAAGATATTTAGAAGTTTTGAAAAGCTCAAAAAGTAAATGGAAAACATAAAAAGATTTCCAAATTAAAAAAAAAGTTGATTTTTGAAGATTATGCATTAAAAAATACAAGCTTTTTAAGCATTTGCAAAGGTTTCAAAAGAATAAAAAATGTTATTAAAATCCGTAGGAAAACTGAAAATGATTTTTTGTTTTTTAAATTTAACTTGATTAGTTTTAGAAAACAAAATTTTAACGAATTAAAACAAAAACGAATTTTTGTAAATAATTAATAATTGAATAATTACTAATTTTAACAAAAATGTGGCTAACATTAAAGAGATATTTAGAAGCTTTCTGAGACAATACAAAATTTTCGTAAGATTCCTGAGAAAATGTTAAATGATTTGTTATTAAAAAAATAATTTAATGAGTTTTAGAAACAAGATAGAATCATTTTAAAAGAGAAGATTTTGAAATTAAATTTTGAAGCTTTTTTAAAGATTTTCAAAGGTTTCTATGTGTCAACAATGTTTTTTCAGATTCCTTTGAAAGTTGCAAATAACTTTTTTTTAAATTAATTTTAACAGAATACTTTAAAAAATTCGAAACCAAAACAAATTTTAATGAATAAATAACAATTGAACGAACAAAAATTTGCCTTAAAATTCTCGGGAAAATTGAAAATGATTTTTTATTTTTAAAAATAAATTTTAAAAGAGTATTTAAAAAGAGTTCAAAAAATAAAATACATTTTGATGATTGAATAACAATTGAACAATGAATAATTTTTACAATATTTGGGTAAGTTTAAGAGGTATTTAAAAGTTTTTAGAAGATTAAAAAACAATCGAAAGCATTAAAAATTTCCAAAAATTAAAAACAGAATCTAGATTTTAGAAGATTTTGGGATAAAAATTTTTAAGCTTTTCAAGGATTTTAAAAGGTTTTAAGACAATAATTTTTTTTAAGATTTCCGGAAAATTGAAAATGATTTTTTTATTCAAAAATTAATGTTAACAGAGTACTTAAATAAATTCAAAACAAAAACAAATTTTAATGAATAAATAAAAATTGAACAATACCTAATTTTGAAAAAATTGAGGTAAGTTTAATAAATATTTCGAAGTCTCAAAATGATTAAAAAATAATTTAAAACACAAAAAGATCTACAAAAATTTATAACAAAATTTACATTTCAAAAATTTTAGGGAAAAAATTTTGAAGTTTTCAAAGATTTTGTAAGGTAAGTTTAAGAATTATTTAGAAGTTTTTAAAAATATTAAAAAATAATTTAAATCATGAAAAGATTTCTAAAAACTTAAAACCAAATCTAGATTTTGGACGATTGCCCACAAAAAGTTAAGTAGAATTTTAGGCATTTTGAAAATTGTCAAAAGAACGAAAATATTTATTAAGATCCCTAGGAAAATTGAAAAGTTTTGGTTATTTACAAAAATTAATTTGATTAGTTTTAGGACAAATTCTAATCATTTAAAAATTAACAATTTTAAACTTTTCAATGATTTTGAACGATTTCAAGACAATTAAATTTTGTTCTTCCATCTAAAATTTAGAAGATTTTTTTATTTCAAACAAGTTTTAAAAAAATATTCAAAAAGATTTTAAATCAAATTTTGATGTATAATTATAATTTACAATTAAACAATTATTAATTTGTAACAAATTTAAATTACACTAATTCAACTTCTGCTCGGGAATCTACTTTAAAAAGTGTACATTTAGACAAAATTTTTAATACTTTACTTTAAAATTTTTCGAACTTAAAATTGCTTAAATGATATCATTAAAAAAATGTACAAAGGCTACCCTGAATTATATTGCAAGGAATCTATGATTTAAAGCAGCATAGGAGATGAATAAATATTTTTTGATTTTCAACATTAGTTTAATTTTTTAAAATTATTTTAAAAATATTTCCCTTTTTGAATACTATATTTCTACGGAGGTTTGAAACTTTTATGCTCATTAAAAAATTATATAAATCATAATTAAGTTAATTAAAATTGGCCCGGAAAATTGAAGAAGCTTGGCCAGGAAAACCTCTAAATGACCTGGAATTATAAAATCGTCCCATTAATCGCCACCCTGATGAAATATATATTTTTTTTAAATGAAGATTTTGAGATAGTTCTTGAATTTGAAAAGTGAAAAATTTTATGGTTTCCGAGTTTCCGAGGGACCTTCGTGAAGGTTATTTTGCATGTGCAACCTGCATGTGCAGGCATGAATCTTTTCCGTTTTGACATTGGCTAATGAAGAAAAATTGCCTTGCATTTTATTTCCCGATGATGAGTATTCCTTTTCCCTACCAATTACGAAGATTTAGACGGCGTCATCGAAAAGGATAAATAACATAAAAGTGATGACGATTAGCTCATTGTTCAGAAAAGTAGAAGATTTAGAATCATGAGGAAAAGAGATAGAATATTTTTTTTTGTTTTCTGGATAGAGGAGGAGTACTTAAATTTTCGAGAATTAAATGTTTGGAAGATCTTCGAGTATATTTTGGAAAATATTTTAACAATTGATAATTTTTTAGAATAAATTCAAATGAATTTTGTGTAAATTTGAAAGTGGATTCATAGCCTAGTCTAGTCAAGACAAATTGAATTTCAGTCAAACCAGACAGATATCTAGACGATTTAGATTAGTATTTACTAAATTTGAATAAAATTCTACTAAATTTCGACTAATTTTTCGTCAATTTTAGTAGAATAATTCTCGTCAGTCAATTCAATTCTATTTAATTCCAATTTTATCCTATTTACTTCAAATTCAATTATTTCAAAATAGTAGATTAAAAAGGAACTTTAGTCAATTTTAATTATTAAAATGATTGAATCATAGTCAATTTAACTGGAATTTCTGTCAATTTAAATTCAATTTTAGTCAACTGAAATCGAATGTTTGTCAATTCAAATTAAATTTCAGCAATTTCAAATTAAATTTTAGTTAATTAAAATTGAATATCAGTCGATTTAAATTGAATTTTAGTCCGCTCAAATGTATATATCGTCAAGTCAACTTCAAATCTAATAAATTGAACAAAAAATAATCAATTCTAATTATCAAGATTGGAATTGTATTCTAATTACTTTAAATTGAATTCTAGATTCTTGAAATTGAAGTCTGTTCAATTTTAAGTGAATTATATAGTCAAATAAGAGTGAATCATAGTCAATTCAAATTGAATTTTAGTCAATTTAAATTCAATTTTAGTCGATTAAATTTGAATTTTCTCCAATTCAAATTTACCTTGAGTAAATTCAAATTGACTTTTAGACAATTGAAATTGAATTTTAGACAGCTTAAATTCAATTTTAGTAAATTCAACTGCAAATCTAGTAAAATAAAAAGAAATTATAGTAAGTTTCAATGATTGAGATGTGAATTAAATTCTAATTACTTTAAGTTGAATTCTCGATTCTTTAAATTGAAGTCTATTCAATTGAAAGTAAAATACATAGTCAAATCTGAGTGAATGGCAATCAATTAAAATTGAATTTCAATCAATTTAAATTCAATTTTAGTCAATTAAAATTGAATTCTAGTCAATTCAAATTCAATTTTAGTAAATTCAAGTTGAAATGTAGTTAATTCAACTGCAAATCTTGTAAAATAATAAGAAACTATAATAATTTTCAATGATAGAGATAAGAATTAATTTCTAATTACTTTAAATTGAATTCTTCAAATTCAAGTCTATTCAATACAAAGTGCATTATATAGTCAAATAAGAGTGAATCATAGTCAGTTAAAATGGAATTATAGTCAACTTAAATGGAATTATCGTCAATTTAAATTGAATTGTAGTCCTTTATAATTCAAATGTAGTCAGTTTAAATTCAATTTTAGTCATTTTGCATGGAATTTGAGTCAATTCAATTTCAATTTAACTTTAAATTGAAGCTTATTCAATAACAGTGAATTATATAGTCAAATCAGAGTGAATCATAGTCAATTCAAATTGATTTTAGTTAAATTTAAGTTTAATTTTAGTCAATTAAAATTGCATTTCAGTCAATTTAAATTTAATTTTAGTCAATTCAAATGTATATTTAGTCTATTCAACTTCAAATCTAGTAGATTAAAAAGAAACTCTAGTCAATTTCAATTATCAAGTTGCGAATTGTATTCTAATTATTTTAAGGTGAATTCTAGGTTCTTCAAATTGAAGCCTATTCAATTGAAATTGAATTATATAGTCAAGCAAGAGTGAATCATAGTCAATTCAAATTGAATTTTAGTCAATTTAAATTCAATTTTAGGCAATTCAACTTCAAATCTAGTAAATTAAAAAGAAACTTTATTCAGTTTCAATTATTGAGCTAAGAATTGAATTATAATTACATTTAATTGAATTCTTGATTATTATCAAGTAGAAGTCTATTCAATTCAATCAATCAATTTAAATTAAATTACAAACTACTTATATTCAATTTTAGTCGATTAAAATTGAATTTCAGTCAATTTAACTTCAAATCTAGTAAATTAAAAAGAAACTCTAGTCAATTTCAATTATCAAGACTCTAATTTTATTCTAATTACTTCAAATTGAATTCTAGATTCTTCAAATTGAAGCCTATTCAATCCAAACGTGATCATATAGTGAAATCAGAGTGAATCATAGCTAATTCAAATTGAATTTCAGTCAGTTTAATTTCAATTTTAGTCAATTGAAATTGAATTTTTGTCAATTTAACTTCAAATCTAGTTAATTCCAATGAAATTTATTAAGATTCAATTATTGAGACGGTAATTGAATTCTACTTAAGTTTTCGATTCTTAAAATTTAAGCCTGTTCAATTCAAAGTGAATTATTCTAGTTAAATAAGAGTGAATCATAGTCAATTCAAATGGAATTTTTAGTGCAATAAAATTAAATTTCAAAGAATTCAAAATGAATTTTAGTTAATTCAACTTCGAATCTATTAATTTAAAAAGGCACTCTAGTAAGTTTCAATTATCGAGATGGGAATTGAATTACAATTACTTTAACTAAATTATTGATTTTTCAATTTGAATTCTATTTGGTGCAAAGTGAATTCTAGTCAAATCAGAGTGAATCATAGTCAATTCAAATAGAATTTCAATCAATTTAAATTCAATTTTAGTCACTTAATTTCGCATTTCAGTCAATTTAAATTGAATGTTAGTCATTTAAAATGTATATCTAGTCAAGTCAATTTCAAAGCTAGTAAATTAAAAAGAAACTCTAGTCAATTTTAATTATCAAGTTGCGAATTGTGTTCTAATTACTTGAAGTAGAATTCTAGATTTTTCAAATTGAAGCCTATTCAATTGAAATTGTAATTATATAGTCAAATAAGAGTGAATCATAGTCAATTTAAATTCAATTTTAGTCAATTCAACTTCAAATTTAGTAAATTAAAAAGAAACTCTTCCAGTTTCAATTATTAAACTGAGAATTGAATTTTAATTACTTTAAATTGAATTCTTGATTATTTTCGAGTTGAAGTCTATTCAATTCAATGTGAATTATATAGACAAGTCTGAGTGAATGATAATAAATTTAAATTGAATTCCAAACTACTTAAATTCAATTTTTTGTCAATTAAAATTGAATTTCAGTCAAATTAAATTGGAATTTAGTCAATATGACTTCAAATCTAGTAAATTAAAAAGAAACTAGTAAATTTTAATTATCAACATGGGAATTGTATACTGATTACTTTAAATTGAATTCTAGATTCTTTAAATTGAAGCCTATTCAATCCAAACGTGATTATATAGTGAAATCAGAGTGAATCATAGTCAATTCAAACTGACTTTTAGTAAATTTAAGTTCAATTTTAGTTAATTTAACTTGAATTTTAATGCATTAAAATTCAATTTCAGTCAATTCAAATTGAATTTTAGTATTTTGAAATTCAATTTTAGTCAATTTAATTTTTTGATTCTCGATTCTTCAAATTAAAGTCTATTTAATTGAAAGTGAATTAAATATTTAAATCTGAGTGAATCACAGTCAATTAAAATGGAATTTCAGTAAATTTAAATTCAATTTGAGTAAATTCAAATTGAATTTTTGTCAATTCAAATTCAAAGTGAATTATTCTAGTTAAATAAGAGTGAATCATAGTCAATTCACATTGAATTTTAGTATATTCAAATTCAATTTTAGTCAATTCAATTTCAAATCTAGTATATCAAAAAGGAACTCTAGTCAATTTCAATGATTAGTATAGGGATGGGATTATAATTACTTTGAATTGAATTTCCGATTCTTCAAATTTAAGTATGTTCAATTCAAATAAATTTATTTTAGTAAGTTAAAAATTAAGTCTTTGATTTAAAATTCAATTTCAATAAGTACGCCAGGAATTCTAGTTATTCACATAATGTTCTACATAGTTCTAAGTTAATTCTAGTCAATATAGATCAATTCCTAGTGGATTCATATTGATTCAATGGAATAAAAGTTCAATAATTGAAATTAAAAAAAAATTAAATTGAATTCTCGTAACTGTAATTGAATTCTTCTTTTATATAAATTTAATTTAACTGAATTTAAAATTAATTTCAATTCAACTGAATTACTTAACGCGAATGCAAATAAATTCTAATTGATTTTACATAGATTCTGGTGAGTTTCGGTGAAATGAAATGTAGTTAAGTGGATTCGTGTTTTTTCCTTACTTAATTCAATTAATTGAATCAAGCTTGCATTCACCTGAATTCAGAAAAATTAATTCGCCAACAATTAACTTTCTCTCATCTTAATTGTAATTACCAATTTCAATTTCATACAAATTTATTTGAATTTTGAAAATATTCAACTTTGATTGATGTTTTTAAAGTAAATGGTAATCCTCATAATATCTGAAAATGAAGGTTGATCCCAAATATTTTCCAGAATATTACATTTACGACCAAATTTTTTTTCATATAGAAATATAAATTCCAGAATATTCACGTTTCCGACAGAATATTTGCTCAATAGAACGCTAAATTTCGGTATTTCGAAGTTCTGAATTCTAGAAGTTTAAAATGCGACAATTTATTATTTGCTTGTTTTCTTTGAATTTTGCATTTCTTTCTCAAGTGCATGTGTTTAGCACATTCCTGACTGGGTTGACAAAAGAGTTACTATATTAGAAATAAATTACACGTTGGAAAATCTGTCGGAAAAATTTTCAGGATAATAATTTTCTCCATTGGATTCATCAATTTCAGCAAAAATAATAATTTGTTTAAGATATTAGGGTGTTAAAAAAGGCTTTATTATTTTTTTCAAATGGCACCATTTAAAAGTGCTTTTTTTGTGTCAAAATGTCCCTAGATTTTCAGCAGGATAAAAAAAATATTTAAGTGTACCCGAAGTCGATTATTGCACATAAAACACAAAACGAATATTTAAGTTTTTTTCAACTTGAAAGTAAAATTTTCAACCACGGAAATTATTTTTCAACCAAGAAAATAAATTTTCTACCAAGAAAGACGATTTTTTAATAGAATACATGAATTGTCTACCAGATTGTTGAGTTTCCTCATAAACAAGGTGAATTTTTAATTTAAAATGTATCAGTTAAGTTTTTAGTAAACAAAATTTGTTTAAAAATATCGACGAAATAGTTAAATTTTCAACCAGGGAAATGAGCTTTCTACAAAAATAATCAATCTTTAACAAAAAATAGAAATTTTCACAACAACAACAACAAAACTAGTTTTCAACAGAATAGTTAAATTTCCAACCAAAAAGTTGAAATATCAATCAGGAAAAGAAATTTTCTGCCAAAAAGACGAATTTTTAGCAGAATACATGCATTTTCCACCAGATTGTTTATTTTTTTCTAATAGAGATACATTTTTAGCCACAAATGGAATAGAAAAATTTTTAGTTAAAAAACAAAAAAGAATTTTGTTTAAATCGACCAAATATTTACATTTAAAAAAAATGAATTTTCACCTAAAATAATCACTCTTTAACCAGAAAATAAGGTTTTTAACAACAACACAACGAATTATGAACAAAAAATTGAATTGACAACAAAAAAGTTAAATATTCAACCAGCAAAATAAATGTTCTGCCAAAAAAGAAGAATTTTTAACGGGATACATTAATTTTCAACCAGACTGTTGAATTTTTTCTGCAAAAAGATCACTTCTAAATCAAAAATGGAATAAATAAATTTTTATTTAAAAAAAAATGAATTTTCAAACAAAGATAAATTTTCAAATAAAAACATAAATGTTTATTTAAAAGTGGAATAGTTAAATTTTCAGTGACAAAAATTCATTTTTATAAAAAAAATCGAATTTCAAACAAAATAGTTGAATTTTCACATACAGAAATGAATTTTGTACTAAATATTTAAATTTCAACTAAAAAAAAGATTTTCAACCAAAGAGACGAACTTGCATTCAAAAATTCGCATTTTTATACAAACTAGATGAAATTTCCATCAGAAGAAATGGATTTTGAAACCGAAAAAAACTGTTGAATTTTCAATTAAGAAAATTAATTGACTGCCAAAAAACACAATTTTCTACTAACAAACATTATTATTGAACAAAAAATGATTTAGTTAAATTTTCAATTTGATAGGTAAAGCTTTATTTAAAAAAAAATGAATTTTTATTTAATCAGTCGCATTTCTAACCAAACAAAATGACTTTTCTACCAGAAAAGATGATTTTTCAACAAAATAGTTGAATCGTCAACAAAAAAAGGTTAATATTCAACCGAAAGTAAAATAGTTCAATTTTTTATTAACCCATTAACGACCAAAGCTATCAACTTTATAACATGAGTTTGACCGCAAAATTATAAAAAAACAATAAAGAGATCAAAAGTACTGTTCCTTATGTTTTTTGGTGAGCTAAATTCGAATCCGTCGTCAAAATTCGAATATTTTGACTTCAAAATTAAATATGGCGGTTTTTGTATACAAAAATAGTGAAAAAAATTTGATTTTTTATTCTTATCATTTTTTTCAGACATAAAACGCTTTAATATCTTAAAATTTCTTCAACCATCGGTGCACAAAATTCTTATACTTTAACCAAAAATTTGTATATATATGTTTTTTTCCTCCAAAATGTCGGACAAAATGCAAAAATGTTCCAAAAACTGGTTTTTTTCCATCATCTTTGTTTTTCTCAAAAACTTGAAAGTTTAAAAAAAAGTTTCATGGAATAAAAATCTCTTGAAATTAACCATAGAATACTAGGACATTCTGCAAATTTTACATAAAATCTGAACAAATTCAGGAATACTCTTTGACTAATTCTAAGATATTTTTATTCTTGCAAAATTTGTTAATTTCAAGACATCTTTATTCCATGGAACTTTTTTTTATACTTTCAAGTTTTTGAGAAAAACAAAGATGATGGAAAAAACCAGTTTTTGGAACATTTTGCATTTTGTCCGCCATTTTGGAAGTAAAAACATATATATACAAATTTTCTGTTAAAGTTTATGAATTTTGTGCACCAATGGTTGAAGAAATTTTAGGATATTAACGCGTTTTATGTCTGAAAAAAAAATATAAAAATAAAAAATCAAACATTTTTCACTATTTTTGTATGCAAAAACCGCCATATTTAACTTTGAATTTAAAATGTTCGAATTTTGACGACGGATTCAAATTTAGCTCACCCAAAAACATAAGGAATAGTACTTTTGATCTATTTATTATTTTGACATACCTATAAATTTTGCGGTCAAACTCATGTTATAAAATTGATAGCTTCGGTCGTTAATGGGTTATGGAGATAAACTTTTATAAAAAAAATCAAATTTTTAACTAAACTTATGAATTTTCGATCGAAAGAAAATTAATTTTCGCAACGAGGTTCAACTTTCAACTAAATAGTTCAGTTTTTAACCAAAGAAATTAATTTTCAACCGAAAAATTGATCTTTCAACCCAAAAAATTAATTTTCCACCACAAAGGATGAATTTTTACAAAGTCGCATACATTTTCAACCAAATTGTTCAATTTTAAACTAAAAAAATTTAATTTTTAAACAAAAATGGAGTAGTTAAAATTTCATTTAAATTAATTAATTTCTAACAAAAAAAAGACGATTTTTCAACAAAATAGCAAAATTTAAAAAACAATGTAAACGACCCTCAAGCCGCTTTTTAACAATAAAACGCTTTTTTTTAATCCTGCAGAAACTCTGAGTGATTTATTTCACTTAAAAACAACTGAAAATTTATTTTTTATTATTCCCAAAAAATCATAGGACATTTGGACACCAAAAAGAATAATTCATAAGGGTGCTATTTTCGAAATAAAAGTCTTGAAAAAATCCACGCATATTGCCATGGACCGCGATGCATGAGACTTTTAAGTCCCAGTTGTGTCAGGCGGTGTCGGTTCGAATTTTTAACTGGAAAGCTCGAGTTCGATTCCTATTGCTGGTTTTTTTCATTCAAACCTTTTTTTATTTTAATTTACTATCAAAATTTTTTTAATCAAGCCAGAATTTTTAATTTAACTATTTTTGAATGAAAAACTGTGTTTGTTTAAACTTTATAATTTTGAAGCTAACATTAGTAATAACCAAAGTTGAATAAAAAACCAGAATTTTCTGTAAAAAAAAAGTTTTGAAGTGAAACGAATATTTTGGTTTAATTTAGTTAAATTGAATATACAATTTTAATAGAAAAGAGAATTAAAAAAAGCTATTTGACAAAAAATTCCGACAGTAGGAATCAAGCCCAGACTTTTCGGTTTCAAATTCGGAGCGCAACCACTTGATCTAACCGGGAGATCAAAGACTCTCACATCACGGTCCATGTAACGTGCCAGGATTTTTTTCATGCGAAAAATGTAGGTTTCCCTGTAAGAGATATATTTGTTAAAAACTTTTAATGTGTAGTTTTTTTCTTTGGCAGAGATGTAGTGGTTGTTGTTTTTTTTTTATTATTTAAGTGTTGGAATGTTGAGTGTTTGAGAGAAAAGCAACCCAGTGAATAGAGAAGTTAGAATCGCAAAATAAAAATGAAAAATAGGGATATTGATGAAAAAAATATTCCTCGATGGCGTACAATGTAGGTGGCGATGAAATCGGCGTGGCTGCCATGAATGTGTACGGGCAACCGCCACACGCACAACATGTGTACCTTCCTTCCTACTACCAGGGCCAAATGACCTACACTCGTAAGTTCTATCACCGTCTCGCTCTCGTTTTTTTTTAAATTTTCCTCATTACCCCAGTCCTCTCAATTGCGGAATCTGCATTTATTTTGATGAAATCACTGTAGATTATTTGCACAAAAGTAGCATTTTTCAGTCTCTTATCACTTGCCAGAGGCGGCCACCAATTGTGAATTTTAGTTTCGGTTCATCATTTTTTAAATGAAAAATGCCCTCTTTCGCCATTTTGGGGATACCTGATAGTTCAGACAGTAGCGCTTCCGATGCATAGCTGAAAGATGGGTGTTCGATTCTCGCTGCCTGTATTTTTTCATTTATCCATTTTTTAATTTTTTTATCAAATCAAATGTTTATAAATATAATTTCTTTCAATAATCTTCAAAAATTTTGCAAATAATAATTTTTTAAATCCTTTTTTCACGGAAAGTCTTACTGTTTTAATTTTATTATGATTTTAGTAAACAAATTAATTTTTTAATGAGTGTTATTAATTTTTTTCATAATGTCTAAGAATTATATTTAAAATTAGAAATTAGAAGCAATTATTTCTTTGAAGAGGGATAAAAATGCAATTTTTCTTTAAAAATCTCTTTTAAAACCTTGCTCATACTGCTATTTTTTAATTTAATTGGTAAGCAATGAAAAAGATTAATAACATTTTTATAAAGCAAATTTGTTGGCGAAAAACATGATAGAGTTAAAAGAAATCCGAGTTTCTGTGAGAAAAGGTACAAAAGAAAGTAGCATTAGCAGGAATTTCGAAGATTATCGAAGGAAATTATAGTTATCAACATTTTAATAAATAAAAATAAAAAAGCAAGAAATTAAAAAATTGCAGGCAATGAGAGTCGAACACGCAATCTTCTGGCCCTGAAGCAGAAGCATTACTGCCTGAGCTACGATCCGATTTTGATGACTCTCCCTGTTAATCAGGGATTATTCTAAGCTCAAATGCATCTAAGAGGTCATCCACAAATTTCAAATTACTTAGAGAAAAGTCTTGATAAACTAAAGAAGATAAAATTTCAAAAATAAATGGAAAATCTGTATTTTCAGTTAAGAAAATTAATCTTCAACAAAGGAAAATACATTTTAAACCAAGAAGATTAATTACATGCAAGAAAAATAGACGAGTTTTCACCAAAATAATTAGATTTTTAACCAAAGAGATTGATTTTTAACAAAAATGATAAATGTTTAACCAATAAGATTATCTTTCTTCCAAAAAAGACTAACTTTTAATAAAATACATGAATTTAAAAGTAAATCGTCCAGTTTGAACCAAAAATGGAAGTTACATTTTTAGTTTAAAAAATTGATAAAAAAATTATAAAAACAAATGAGTTATGCGGTCAAGAAGTTTAATTGTTAACAAACAACCAAAAATAATTTTCAACACAATAAATAAATTTTGAACTAAAGAAATAAATTTTCCACCAAGGAAATTAATTTCCCAATCAGCTAAAAAAGGTAAACTTTTAACCTAAAATTAAATATTAAATTTTAAATTTCAATTAAAAAGTTATTTAATCTACACAAAAACGAATTTTCAACAAAGGAATCGATATTTAAATTTAAAAAATCTTCAGTCAAAAGGAAATTTACCAAATTATTACAATTTCAAGCTAAAAGCTCCAATTTTCTACAATACAGTCGAATTTTCAGCGAAAATGTTAATATTAAATCCAAAATATTAATTTTTAACAAAGAAATATTTTCACACAAAGAAATATTTTCTACTCTGAAAATTAATTTTCTACTGAAAAAGACGAATTTTCAACCAAATGGTTGAATTTTCATCTGAAAAAAGATAAATTTGTAATCAAAGACAGAATATTTAAGTTTTCAGTTGAAAAAATAATTTTCAACAAACTAAAACAATTTTTCAATAAAATAGTTTAATGTTCAGCCAGAGAAATTAATTTTCTACTTAAAATGATGAATCTTTACCTTAAAAAATGAATTTTTTACCAAATTCATACATTTTCAACCAAAGAAATGAATTTTCAACTAAAAACAATAAATGTCCATCCAAAAATTAAATAGTTAAATTTTCATTAAAGAAATGAATTTTGAAAACAAAAAAATGAATTCACAACAAAATAGTTCAATTTACAACTGAAGAAATGAATTTTCAACAAAGTAGTTGAATTTTGAACTAAAGAGGAGTACATTTCTATCAAAATAAATCAATTTTCAAACCAAAAATTTGAATTTGTTAAAAAAATGAATTTTTGGCAAAATATTTTAATTTTTAACTAAACAAATGAATTTTGTATATAATAGTTGATTTTCGAACGAAAAAAGCGTACTTTTCTACCAAAATAAATTAATTTTTAAAGCAAAAAGTTGAATTGTCAATCATGAAAGTTTTGCAGTCAAAAAAGAAAAATTTTACGGAATCTTAAACTGGGGGAGCGGTTGTTGAAAATTTCAGAAAAGCTACCTACGTAATTTTTGGTTGACCCCAAATATTTTGTTTTTAGTTAAAGCAACCGTTTCCTAGACCTCATTTTTTTCATTTAAAAATCAAGAAAATAATTTTAAATCTCAGAAGAGATTTCGGTGAATCAAAAGAAATCTCTGTGAATGAAAGAAATCTTTGACTGACAGCCAATGAATATTATTCTTTGATTGAACAAAATTTTCTGTGAATCAAAGACTCTTTTTTTGATTGCTTACCTACTTATAACTTTTTCCTTAGAAAATTCCCTGAGGATAATTTTTTGTTCATAAATCTTATTCTCTCACGATCAGAATCATAAATTCTTGCACCATTACTCAACAATTACTGAATTAGTCAACGATTAGTTCAATTAAATTAGGCTATTCATCCCTTTGGCGCTACAATGGGAGTCATTTTTAGTATCTGTATTAAGAGCATTAGATTTTTTTTCCTTCTCGTATTTCTTAGAAAACTGATAAAACTGATGAAAGAAAATGATCGTAGGTGCTATATGTCAAGTGCGAAGTATATCCAGGAGATGAAGGATGCTTCGGTTGATATTGAGGAACAACTTGATAGTTGATACATTGACTATATTTATTAGATATTGTATCTAATTCAAGTTACATCACTCACAGATAAATAGTAGAGTCGTTAGAAATTAGAATCATATCAGCCAGTGCATCTCGCCTTCAACTTCGCAGTACTTAACTATTACAGAAGCATAAACGATTATTGCTGTCGCTATAGCCGCGGATTGCGGAAGTGCTTCTGAACACTAATATTCTATTTTTAGGAATGATCCCAACAAAATTAAGGTGCTTTAAATTATCCTTTCACAAATGTTTTTTATAGCTTTTCAAATTTTTTGTTGCGTCACACTTTGGTTTTTTGTATAAATGGTAGGGACCAGGTACACTGAGAAAAAATCACTAAATAAACAAGAATTCTAGAAGGTTTCCTGTCCTTTTTCTAGTGTTACTTTGGTTAAACAAAACATGTTGTGGATGTGGTTAAGGAAGTGATTCTGGACATTAATATTCAATTTTTAGGAATAATTCCGACCACATTAAGGTGCTTCAAATAATTCTTAAAAGTGTTATTAAAAAACAAGAAAGAATTTTAGAGTATTTACAATTATTTTTCTGGTGTTACTTTCAATGAACAAAAAATTATTTGGTTATGGCTGAGGAAGTGATTCTGAACATTAATATTTTATTTTTAGGAATGATTCAAATTAAATTAAGGTTCTTCAAATCATTCTAACAAATTATCCTTCTACAAATCTTTTAATAGCTTTACAAAATCTTTTGCTGCAACATAATTTAAATTTTGGTGTTAAGAGTAGGGTCCATGTACACTGAGAACAAAAACATTAAATAAACAAGAATTCTAGAAGGTTTCCTATCCTCTTTCTAGTGTCACTTTCATTCAACAATAAATCATTTGGACGTGGTTGAGGAAGTGATTCCCAACATTAATATTCTTTTTTTAAGATTGATTCCAACCTAATGAAGGTGCTTTAAATCATTATTGCAAATTATTCTTTTACAAATCTTTTTATAGCTTTTAAAATGTCTTGCTGCATCACACTTTAAATTTTTGTATAAGGGAAACGAATCACGTATACTGAGAAAAAAGAAACACTAAAAGAAAAATAATTCTAGAAGGTTTCGTATTATTTTTATTAAAAGAAAAAGAATTCTAGAAGGTTTCCTATTCTTTTTATAGTGTCACTTTCAGTCAACAAATAATTATTTTTTTATGGCTGAGGAAGTGATTCTGAACATTAATATTATATTTTTAGGAATGATTCGACTCAAATTAAGGTGCTACAAATCATTCTTAGAAATTATCCGTATCCAAATCTTTTTATGGCTTTTAACATGTTTTGCTGCAACATACTTTGAATTTTGTTAAACAGTAAAAAAAGTATTGCTAGACTCTAGATTCTTTTTCTAGAGTCACTTTCAGTCAACAAGAAATTATTTGGCTATGGTTAAGGAAGTGGTTCTGAACATTATTATTTCATTTTTAAGAATGTTTTCAACTGAATTAAGGTGCTTTAAATTATCCTTTTACACATATTTTTATATCGTCTACAGTTTCTTGTTGGAACAAAGGTAGAGTTTTTATATAAAGGGTTAAGGACCATGTACACTGAGAAAACGAACACTGAAAAAAAGAATTCTAGAAGGTTTCCTATTTTTTGTGTCACTTTTAGTCAGGAAAACATTATTTGGATATGGTTGAGGAAGTGATTCCAAACATAAATATCCCTGTTTTTAAGGATTGATTCCAACCAAATTATGATATTTCAAATCATCATTTTACAAATCTTTTCATAGCTTTTTATAATATCTTGCTGTAACACACTCGGAATTTCTTTAAACACTAAAAAATGAATTCTAGACTCCAGATTTTTTTTAATGTCACTTTCATTTAACAAAAAATTATTTGGATATTGTTCAAAAAGTGATTCTGAAAATTAATGTTCAATTTTTAGAAATTATTCCAACTAAATTGAGGTACTTCAAATCATTCTGTTAAATTATCCTTCTACAAATCTTTTCATAGATTTTAAAGTGTTTTGTTGCATCATACTTTGAATTTTTGTAAAAAAAGCAGGGACCATGTACACTAAAAAAAAACACTAAAAGAAATAGAATTCTAGAAGCTTTTATCTTTTTTTTCAATAGTCACTTTCAGTCAACAAGAAATTATTTAGATATGGTTAAGGAAGTGATTAAGAACATTATTATTTCCTTTTTAGGAATGATTCCAGGTAAATTAAGGTGCTTTAAATCATCCTTTTAAATTATGATTTTATTTATATTTTTAAAGCTTCTAAAATTTCTTGCTTGTTCGGTATATCAATCTATAAATATTCAGATGCACAATCTAGATATTAGTTTAAGTATTTTTGGTTGGTGGATATATGAGAGTTATCAATTCTGTCTTTAGTGTAATTTTTAGGTAACAAAAATCATTATTTGATATGATTAAGGACATGATTCCAAACATTACTTTTTCAAAGTTTCAAACCAAATTAAGGTGTTTTTCAATCATCCTTTTAAATTTTCCTTTTACAAATCTTTCTTTCTATAGCTTTTAAAATGTCTTGCCGCGCCACTGGATATTAAATTTTTTATTTTATAATTTAAAAAAATTAACATCCAGATTTTGCGGCTTTTTTATATGGATCGCTGTCCTACATTTTAAAACACAAAATATTTTTTCTTTTTTTTTGTGATCAAAACATGAACTCTGGAGGCTCTCTCATTTTTTTCTATTATAATTTTCAGTGGATAATTTTTTTTAACCCTTAAACGGCCAAAACGCCACTACCGGTACACTGTTTTTCAACGGCCAATAACTAAGACTATTCGACACTAGAAAAAATTGAGACACACATATTTTTATTGCTTAAGATCTCCTCTTTCCGAAAGTGCCAATGAAATTCCTCAAAAAATTTATTTATTATCCCAAAATGCAGTTTAAACAAAAAAAAAACGTGATTTTTCGTGCCTATTTTTTTTTGTGAACCAT